>NC_137460.1:176490426-176839191 GCF_964235325.1 Thermobia domestica
TCATGCCCACGCTCGATCTACCTATTTTAATGCCTTTTTTTTGTGTTGGACAGTGCCTGGTAAGGGCACCCAAACAGGGTAAATGCTTACTGCTTTAAAATATTTGCATGTTCAAATTCGCTTTATACTGTACTTTGAGCACGTAATTCAATGTGTATTATATTCTTCTTACAGCAGCATGCTTTACTTCCTAATACTTTAAGTCTATGGTTGTTAGTATTTATAATTAATGCATCATACTAATCCTATTCAAAGCTCGTTCAATTAGTATGAAATTCTAGACTTGGCAGTTTGCAACATTGCAAACCTTCACCAACAGGCAATAATGTGGAGAGAATATTTCCACCTATACTCGCATCGAAATTCTGTTTACAATCAGTACAAGATGTTTCTGTCGCCTTATCATGAAAACAACGCTCCCCAGCGAACCTAACGGTCTTCGCTTTCTCTGTTTATTGTTTACGATTAGTGCTCTCAAACGGATCGGGTTGACCCGACCCGACTCGGGTCAGCTCGGGTTGGGTTACGGGTCGGGTCGGGTCAAGTCAACTCGAGTCGGGTTATCGGGTCGGGGGTTGTCGGGTCAGGCTACTCGGGTCGGGTTGTCGGGTCGGGTCAGTCGGGTCAGCTCGGGTCGGGTTGTCGGGTCGGGTTATTCGGGTCGAGTTGCCGGGTCGGGTCAATCGGGTCAGGTCGGGTCGGGTCAGTTCGGGTCGGGTTATCGGGTCGGGTCAGCTCGGGTCGGGTTGTCGGGTCGGGTCAGTCGGGTCAGTTCACTTTGGTCAACTGAGTTTAGGTTGAGCTTAAACTCGGCTGGAGTCGAAAGCTGCTGTTTTTCACTAGCTGCCTAATTAAAAATAGCAATTTTCAATTGATTTTATAGAAACCATAAATCTATTTTGAACACTTGCAGCTAGTGTTTTTATGATAAATGCTTATTTTTCTACTTGTGTGTACTTTAATTTTTAAATGTGGAAGATTGATTTTACCAATTGACTGTAATATTAATATCTACGCCAATATGGAGTCTGGATTTAGAACAAAACTAGAAGTTGTTTAAGCAACGCCAAAAGAGATATTGGATATGGACGACCAAGCCCAAGCAGGGCCGCGGTGGCTCAGTGGTAGAGAATTCATCCCTGGTGCATGGTGTCCAGTAGCGTAGCTAGAGTTTTTTTCAGGGGGGGGCAATGAAGAGCCCAAGAGGATTTTGAGAGGGACATCAATATATATATACATATATATATACATATATATATATATATATATATATATATATATATATATATATATATATATATATATATATATATATATATATGTGTGTGTGTGTATTCAAGGTGAATGTTTCCATCTTTATTGTTCATGATTTTACTCTTTGTAAAAAAACAGTGAAAATATAAGAATTTAGTACCTCAAACAACTAGGATTCATTAATGCAATTGATTTCTAATACAAGTAAATAGTTATTTAATCATGGCGTTTAAAATATGTGTAGCTGGTTGACTTAAGTGGAAGCAAATACACTTTTACACGTAAAGAAAATAACTTATAGGTTCATGCCTCTACTTGAAGAGGATCTTTCTATTCGTGTGGGCAGCAGCAAACATATCCACAACTTGTTAAAGATCTAACGATTTAGCAATTTTCTTCTCAAAATAAAGTAACACTAAGTTTTTCAACCTATCATGAGTCATTGAATTGCGTATACAAGTCTTTAATCTTTTCAAAGAAGAGAATGACCTTTCACATGTAGCACTAGAAACTGATATAATCACAGACATGATACCTAGCTTGTAGGTTTCTAGGAATGCGTTTTTATAGACACAAAGATCAACGAAATTCGTTAAGGAAATCAGCTTTCGTTTTCTTCTCGTCTTCATACAACTTAATTGTTAGAGCAACCCACATTATGCTTTATTTCTTGTTTAATTATGCTTTTTTAAATTATGCTTTATTGTTAATTTCAATGATTATTTTACATTAATCGTGTATAATGTATATTTATTATACATTAAATATTCTAAATATCTTGATCTATTTATTGATATTTTTTTGCAACTAGTTTCTCTCATATTTAATGAACTTTCTACTTAATTCATTGTAAAGAGATGTGCTTTGCTCGAATAAATTTTTTCTATCATTTGTGTGCGCCTTACAGGTACATATATACAGAAAGGGAAAGTAAAAGATACCACCAAAAAGTACAGAAAGTGCTTAAGTTCAAAAAGTAAACATAACAATACAGTGACGATGGAGAGGGGGGCAAGGGGGGCGAGCGCCCCCCTAGTAGCTACTTTTGCCCCCCTGACTGCCACCTAGACTGCCCCCCCCCCCAGACTCGTACAATCTTTAAACATTCTTCATGTAGTATTTTATATCAGTATCATAACCAATCTCATTGACAAATTGTAGTCTACTTTCCATGAATTTACTATGTGGCAGATTAATCCTCAAGCTTTCTTCTTTGAGCGTCTGGGTATGCACGCATATTTCTGTTTTCTAATTTAGCCCCTTTTGATGTAAATTTTAGTTATACTTCTTTCTTATGAGTTTTAATAATTGTGCCTAGCGAACAGTAGTAGTGGCCCGCGTATATTGCGCCGAGTCAGCAAAAATTTTCTCGATTCTGATTGGCTGAGAGAGGTCACGTGACGTTAGGCCCTGCCCACGCGGGAAATTCAAATTTTTTAGGTCACGTGGTATGACGTCATGAGTCACCCTGCGGGGAAATCCCTCATTCTCTTTTATGACATGGATTTTTGAAATTTGTTCCCTTTTACGGGTAAGATGTGTGTTTTGATTGGTTGATAGCTGTCACGTGATTTTAGACCCTGCGATATTTGAAATTCGTTCCCTTTTACGGGTAAGATGAGTGTTTATGATTGGCTGACAGAGGTCACGTGATCTTAGGCCCTGGGATTTTTAAAATTCGTTCCCTTTTATGGGTAAGATGAGTCCTTTGGTACCACGATGATGATTGGCTGATAGAGGTCACGTGATCTTAAGCCCTGTGACTTTTGAAATTCGTTCCCTTTTTACGAGTAAGATGAGTGCTTTGGTACCTCGATTCTGATTGGCCGACAGAGGTCACATGATCTTAGACCCACCACACGGTGAACAGAATACGTGGGAAAACCCCTCACTCATTTGTTTCCATGTTACGGGTAAGATGATTGCTTTGGTACCACGATGTTGATTGGTTGATAGAAATCGCATAATCTTACACACCCACCACAATGCTAGACATTCAGAGTGCTATGACGACGATCCACCCTAGACCTGGATTTTAGAATTTTGTTCCCTTTTTATGGTTATGCGTAAAGTTCCCATGAAGGGTTCAACCTCCTCCTTAAATAACACTTTTTGGTATCATGATATTGTACTGAAGTTTACCTTAAATATTATCATTCTCTTTGACAGATAAGATGATTACCAGCTTTTTTACCTTGATGGAGATCCTGTCCTTGAATTAGTAGCCTATGTCTCTGGAAGTAACAATGGTGAAAGAGGGGTGTCGCTTGTAGATTTCTTATAACACATTGTTGTGAGTTTAAGCGATTTTTTTTAAACGCTCAGCGTTTTATTGCTCAGTAAGCGCTTCATTAATGGAAACAGTGTTGCCAGATTTTTTTTACCTAAACTGCTCCGATTCTTTTCGAAACGGTTCCGCAGAGTGCAAGAAATTTTAAACTAAAAAATTTTTCGAACTAAAAAAAATTTGTAACTAAAAAATTTTAAACAAAAATTTTCGAACTAAAAATTTTGAAACAAAAAAAGTTTCAAACAAAAAATTTTCGAACCCAAAAAAATTTCGAACTAAAAAATTGAAACAAAATTTTGTCGAACTAAAACATTTTTTAAAAACAAAAGTTTCGAACTAAAGATGTAAATCACATCTAAAAATTTTCAAATCAAACTTTTTATCGAACTAAACTTTTAAAATTTTCGAACTAGAAATTTAAACCAAGTTTTAGAAAAATCCTAAGAAATGTTTCTCCAGGAATCGAACTCAGGTCTTTCAAACCAAAGATGTGTATGCTAACCGTTTAGCTATGAATGAATTCGGTTTATAATCGTGCTTGGTGGGTTTCGAACCATGGTTCTTGAAAAGGATACACATATACTTTAAGAAAATAAATCTGACAGTGTAACGCTTCCATTCGTGGATTAAAATAAAATGCTGATAGACTTTTTTTTGTGTTGACATAGAAGCACATATGATTGAAAATGCAAACGTCAGCGGATCGTATTACTTTAGTTTTACTACGAACGTGTCAGCATGATTCATGAAAAAAGCAAACATTGACATTCTCGTATGGAATATGAGGAAAATGAAATGTCGTCACAGTTACGACAAGTAGTGACATGATCCTGGCAGAAGGGAATTGGCATCGGAATTGCGATACTAGATGTTGTAACTATTGAGAAACGTGAATGACGTCACGATCGATTGTTACACATCGTTTTGGTTCGTGATTCATGACAAAAGCAGCGAGCGTTTTGATTGGTTCGTTGTGATGTCATTTTATAAATTTCCTCGTTTCTGATTGGTTGATGATGACATCGTTTTCGCAGCGACCTAAATAAAAATCTAAATTTCATTTTTCAAATCCTACACCGCTCTCAACTATCGAGTGAGAAGGTTTGTTTTTTAAAAGTGTCTTCATTTAAGAAGCTTTACTGCACCGACTTTTTGTTCATTGAATTTGAGGTAAGTTCAGTGAGATTTTATTTTTCACACAAGATTCGAAAATCATTTTTATTTTATATTTGTGGGCGGATCACGAACACACTGTTTTATTTTAGTACGAAATATTTAGACTATGAAGAAATTAGTGGAATGGGAAAGTGGGAGTACGAATCAGGAACCCCCACACATTAAAACTAAGCACAAGAAATGATATGGTTTAGCGTCCCTTTAGCGAGCACCCGTCGGGAATTGAACCATGGCCAGAAAAATGTGTACGCTTAGTTTTGAAAAGAATACATTACAAAATTTCAGAAACTATGCCTGAGAACAATATGGTTCGATTCCCTTTGAAAACATTAGCGTCCCCTTCAGCTTAACGTGATATTCGAGCAATCACCCGAGATTGAACCAAGGCCAGAGGTGTGTACGTCAACCATTTAACTTAGTTTTGAAAAGAATGTATGATAACGCGTGAGAATATTAAATTTCAGAAAAGGCTTGACAGTGATCCGATGTGTGAAAGCAAACCCACCGAGGATTGAACCAGGGCCTTCCACATCCGAAGCATGTACGCTAACCGCTTAAATAAAAAAGAGTGCATGAATATGTGGTTAAAAGATTTACGCTATACAGATTTTGTTTTGACAATTACGTATGTGTAACGTTAATGGTTGGTAAATTTCTTCAACTTGCAAACGCATCATTTAAAGGTCGTTGTGTGTAGAAAAAATGCTTACGCGTGCTTTATCACATCTCAGTACTGTTGAAACATTCATTCATTCATGCATTCTTTTTATCACTATAGAATGGTAGGTCAGTTACATGCTGATGTAACGGTCTCGAGTTTGACAGCAATAAAACACACATTTCAGTAACATAATTATTTTTTAAAAAACTTTGATTTCTAGTACACGTGCTTTCATAATGAGATTCTGAACGTCACCGCCAGGAATCAAACTCAGGACCTTTACATGAATTGCTTAGTTAAGAATTTATCATGAATGTTATGATTTCCTGTTTATCAGATGATTAAGATTTTTCTTTCTTCTTTTCTTTTGTAGTAAATTCACGCTGCTCAATTCCTTTTTTCCATATCACATTTATCGCAATTGTACCTGTTTGTTTGTTTTCATTTTTTAACCATGGCCGAATCGGGTTTTACTGTTCGCAATGAAATCACTCGTCATTATAGACGATTTATGTACGTTTATGTATTATGAGGTGTGCACGTCAACCATTTAGCTTAGTTTTGAAAAGAATGTATGATAACGCGTGAGAATATTAAATTTCAGAATAGGCTTGACATGCCCCGACGTGGAAAGCAAACCCACCGAGGATTGAACCAGGGCCTTCCACGTCCGAACCATGTACGCTAACCGCTTAGTCACAATAATAAAAAAAAATACGGTATACAGATTTTGTTTCGACAATTACGTATGTGTATCGTTAATGTTTGATGAATCTCTTCAACTTGCAAGCGCATCATTTAAAGGTCGTTGTGAGTGGGAAAAAATGCTTACGCGTACTTTGTCACATCTTAGTACTGATGAAACATTCATTCATTTCATGCATTCTTTTTATCACTATAGAATGATAGGTCAGTTAAATGCTGATGTAATGGTCTCGAGTTTGACAGCAATAAAACACTCATTTCAGTAACATAATTATTTAAAAAAAACTGATTTCTAGTACGTGTGCTTTCATAATGAGATTCTGAACGTCACCGCCAGGGAATCAAACTCAGGACCTTTACATGAATTGCTTAGTTAAGAATTTATCATGAATGTTATGATTTCCTGTTTATCAGGTGATTAAGATTTTTCTTTCTTTTTTTCTTTTGTAGTAAATTCACGCTGCTCAATTCCTTTTTTCCCCACATTACATATTTGTTTTACCGTAATTGTACCTGTTTGTTTGTTTTCTCCTTTTATTAACCATGGCCGAATCGGGTTTTACTGTTCGCAATGAAATCACTCGTCATTATAGACGATTTAACATTGAGGGCAGAATGCTCGAAATTCAATTCAATGCACCGCCCGTAGGAACCGATATCATACAGTATGTACATAATAGTTTCCAAGCAATGCTGGACCATTTGTTAGCCAATGTCGACGATGAGGCGATGGTTGGTTTATCGGTAATATCACAACGCAATACCAATAAGCCATTTTGGGTGAGTTTTCGCCAAGCACGAAACTTGACACTGGAAACGATGTGGGCCTCGTTCGAAAGAGTGTTACAAAGTAACAATGCATTTCTCCTGCACGAACCATTTACCGTTCATTTTCATCGTGTGGATATTCCACGTGGCTATGGCGGCGGTATGCGGCAAGGAGTACTTCAAAATGAAGAATTATTACGTTGCAAGCGAGGGATTGTACGAGTAAAAAATCAAGATTCAAGGTGTTTGGCGTTCGCCCTTGTTATTGCTATTGGCCTGAGAAAATACAAGAATGTAGATGTGAAACGATATACACAGTATCAACATCAGAGAAAATGTATTGTGGACCAAGAAGTCGATGCGTTATGTTCAAATGCAGGAGTGAATTTGGATCATGGTGCCAGTGTAAATGAAATACGACAATTCCAGGCATACCTCAAAGAATATAAAATTACTGTGTATACCAGTTTCACAGGCCATGATATCATGTACGAGGGGCCCAACGACGAAAATCGCACTCCCATAAATTTGATTTGTTTGGCTGGCCATTTTGACATCATCCAATCCTTAACTGCTTGTTTTGCAACCAAGTTCTACTGTGAAGCGTGCCATAAAAAATACAGTGAACGTAACAGACATGTGAAAAATTGTCCTGTAACATGCTCCAAATGTTTACAGAGACCTCTATGCGACAAGAACCAAACGCCGATATTATGCAACGACTGCAATCGTCAATTTTATGGCGAAGAATGTTTTAACAATCATCGTAATATTGTATATCATCGTGGGGAACCTGTATGCAGAATGGTGAAGCAATGTACTAAATGCTACAGAGTATATTCCTTTGTACGAAGTGGACAACGCATTCATGATTGCAATGAGATCTTTTGCAATGTTTGTAAGAAGATTGTTCCAGGATCACATCAATGTTTTATGCTTCCTGATCGACAATGCTTGAAACCTGGTGTTCCTTCACTCATGCACGCAAAGAAAGCCTTATTGATATTCTATGATATAGAATCTATGCAGGACACGAATATTGGCGATAATACGTATGTACACATTCCAAATTTATTGGTTGCACAACAAGTATGTTATGCATGTGTTGAAAACAATAATATCCAGCAGTCTTGCAGTACGTGTGGTCAGCGCCAGCATATTTTCCAAGGAGAGGATCCAGTTTATGATTTTCTCCAGTACTTGCGGGAACGTCGTCCCAATATAAATAGGATTTTCTGTGTCGCGCACAACGCTAAGGGATACGATGGACATTTTATCCTAAAGACCATGGTAGAACAATGCCAATGGAGACCTGACGTCATATTAAATGGGACCAAGATACTGAGTTTAACGTTGAATAACCTGACGTTCATTGACTCGTTGAACTTCCTACCTATGGCATTAAGCAAATTGTCAAAAGCGTTCAATTTACCCGCAACCAAAGGCTACTTCCCGCATTTCTTCAACACCAAGGAGAATCAATCGTATATTGGACCACTTCCAGAAACAAAGTATTATGGTGCAGATGAAATGGCCGTCGAAGACAGAAACAAGTTCATGCATTGGTACAACGATCATCGTAATGACACGTTTGATTTTCAGAAAGAAATTCTCAAGTATTGTATTCAAGATGTCAATGTACTGCGACAAGCATGCGTTTCGTTTATGACGTCATTTGAAACAGAAACCAAAGTGAATCCCTTCTTGGAGACGATCACGATTGCCAGTGCTTCCAATCTAGTATTCCGCCGGAATTTCCTCAAACCCAACACCATTGGAATTCTACCGGCACATGGCTATCGATGGAGAAGTACCCAATCGATCGCTGCAATGCAATGGCTGGCCTACATTGAAAAAACCGAAGAAAAACAAATCTTACATGCGGCCCGACAAAAAGAAGTGTTTATTGCGGGATTCCATGTTGATGGCTACTACCAAGATCCTGAGACGTTAGAGGAGCACGTCTACGAGCATGCCGGCTGCTTTTATCACGGGTGTAAAGTATGTTTTACTACAGGCCGTAATCAGCCCATCTACAGCAATCCAGAAGACACCATGGAATTCCGTTATGAACGAACGCAAAGAAAAAATGCAAGACTGCGTGAATTGGGGTACATTGTACATGAAATGTGGGAGTGCGAATTTAATCAGTTCTTAAAACAAAATCCTGCAATGGCGACGTATCTGAAGAATCACCCGTACATGAACCGCAGACCATTAAATCCAAGAGATAGCTTTTTTGGAGGAAGGACCAATTGCGTGAAATTGTACCACCAAGTCGACGAAAAAGCAGGAGAAGTAATAAAATATTTCGATATTGTCTCGCTTTATCCCTATGTAAATAAGTGTGCTAAATACCCTGTAGGGCATCCACGAATTTATCTACAGGGTGATGAAAATATACCACCAATAAATAAAGTCAATGGTCTAATCAAAATGACGATATTACCAAGTCGCCATCTTTATCATGGTCTCCTGCCTTACCGATGTAACAAGAAACTACTCTTTCCACTGTGTGCTGCGTGTGCCGAAGAAATGAACCCAGACCCTACAGCAACGTGTACGCACAACGACCAGGAGCGGTGCCTCACTGGAACATGGGTATCATATGAAATACAGAAAGCAGTAGAATTAGGATATCAACCGGTGGAAATTTTTGAAATTTGGGATTATGACATTGAACAATATGATCCCATCACGAAAACAGGTGGCTTGTTCACGGAATATATCAATACATTTTTGAAATCAAAAATGGAAGCGTCTGGCTGGCCCAGTTCCTGTGTCACCGAAGAAGACAAAACAAAATTCATACAAACCGTCCTGGAGCGTGAAGGTATTGCATTGGATCCGTCCAAAATTGAAAATAATCCTGCACGAAGAAGTTTATCTAAGCTTTGTGTGAACTCTCTATGGGGAAAGCTTTGCCAGCGTTCAAACTTTAGCCAGACCACAATTATTGATCGGCCGGAAGAATTTTATGAAAAACTCACTTCCCCCGACATTAAACTACATCAAATTGTACCCATCAATGATACGATGTTGTATGCATTCTGGGAGTACAATGAACATGTGCCTGTTCAAAACCGAAACACCAATGTCGTGTTAGGCGCATTTACAACATGTCAGGCACGTCTGGAACTGTACAAGTACCTGGAAATGTTGCAGGAACGTGTTTTATATTTCGACACGGATTCTGTGATATTTACAGAAAAGCCCGGGGAGCCAACCATTGAACCTTCTACGTACTTGGGATGCTTATCGGACGAGATGGAATCTTACGGACCACGAGCATACATCAAGACATTTGTCAGTGGAGGACCGAAAAATTACAGCCTAGAAATATACAATCCGGATACCAACGTCACCAGCTACATATGTAAAATTAGAGGATTTACATTAAACTACAATGCAGGACAGCAATTAAATTTCAATACGCTAAAAGAAATGATTACAAATCAATGCCGTGGACAAGTCACCATCACTATCCCCCATAAAATATGCAGGACCAAAGACCATACCATCGTCACACGCAAAGAAGAAAAAATGTACAGTATCCAGTACACAAAACGTCGATATAAAGAACTCAATTCTTATGATACGGTTCCGTACGGATACGTTAAAAAACGGAAACTGGAACTGGAAAAAGAAGAAGATGAAGAAAAAACTGTAAACACCCAATGAGGCCACCATTTCTTTTTTCCTTTTCCTTTTTTTTCCACTCCTTAATCACAAAACCAACACCAAGAAGAAAAAAATGAAGTACCCACAAGAGTTCATAAACCACCAACACCATCAGTGGAAGAAATGCAGAATCTCATATTCAACGGGGAAATCTTGACCATAAAGCAGCAACACCAAGAAAAATGCAGTACCCAGAAGAGTTCGTAAACCAACATCAGTGGTTGAAATGGTGTCATCTCGTACCCGAGGAGGAAGATGAGCCTAAACAGATCCATCTTTTGCAAGTAAGTTTTATTTCTCTCTTATCAATATTGACTCGTTTTTATTGTTTCAGGAAAAAAAGAAATTCAAAAAGTAATCCGTTGTTTCTTCTTTTTCTTTACAGGATACGTCTACAACATTCGAAGATGATGACACGTCCAACATATTCATTAAACTAGATCCTGTATTTATTATGTTAATAAAATTGTATGAGAAGAGCACATACCTTTCGTTAAATACACAAGTTGAAAAAAAAATATGTTTTATTATTTCTTGAAACCTTGAACACTTGTTTTCAAATCATGGTAATCTTCAAAATTTAAGGTGGAAAATATATTCAAGATTTGGTTTACATGATTTTGTTCGAAAAAATAATTAAAGAATTTTTTAGTGTCCAAAATTTGATTTTTAATTTAGTTCGAAAAAATTTGGATTTGAAAATTTTTAGATGTGGTTTACAACTTTAGTTCGAAACTTGTTTTTAAAAATTGGTTCGAAATTTTTTGAAATTTTTTTGGTTCGAAAATTTTTTGTTCGAAAAATTTTTGATCTGAAAATTTAGTTCGAAAGTTTTTAGTTTAAAATTTTTTGTTCAAAAAAAATTGTTTAAATTTTTAGTTCGAAAATTTTTTGTAATTTTTGTTTCAAAATTTTTAGTTCGAAAATTTTGTTTGAAACTTTTTGTTTGAAATTTTTTTTGGTTCGAAAATTTTGTTTTGAAATTTTTTTAGTTCGAAAAATTTTTAGTTTGAAAATTCTTGCACTCTGCGGAACCGTTTCGAAAAGAATCGGAGCAGTTTAGGTAAGAAAAATCTGGCAACACTGTTTCCATTAATGAAGCGCTTACTGAGCAATAAATCGCTTAAACTCACAACAATGTGTTATAAGAAATCTACAAGCGACACCCCTCTTTCACCATTGTTACTTCCAGAGACATAGGCTACTAATTCAGGATCTCCATCAAGGTAAGAAAGCTGGTAATCATCTTATCTGTCAAAGAGAACGATAATATTTAATGTAAACTTCAGTACAATATCATGATACCAAAAAGTGTTATTTAAGGAGGAGGTTGAACCCTTCATGGGAACTTTACGCATAACCATAAAAAGAGAACAAAATTCTAAAATCCAGGTCTAGGGTGGATCGTCGTCATAGCACTCTGAATGTCTAGCATTGTGGTGGGTGTGTAAGATTATGCGATTTCTATCAACCAATCAACATCGTGGTACCAAAGCAATCATCTTACCCGTAACATGGAAACAAATGAGTGAGGGGTTTTCCCACGTATTCTGTTCACCGTGTGGCGGGTCTAAGATCATGTGACCTCTGTCGACCAATCAGAATCGAGGTACCAAAGCACTCATCTTACTCGTAAAAAGGGAACGAATTTCAAAAGTCACAGGGCTTAAGATCACGTGACCTCTATCAGCCAATCATCATCGTGGTACCAAAGGACTCATCTTACCCATAAAAGGGAACGAATTTTAAAAATCCCAGGGCCTAAGATCACGTGACCTCTGTCAGCCAATCATAAACACTCATCTTACCCGTAAAAGGGAACGAATTTCAAATATCGCAGGGTCTAAAATCACGTGACAGCTATCAACCAATCAAAACACACATCTTACCCGTAAAAAGGGAACAAATTTCAAAAATCCGTCATAAAAGAGAATGAGGGATTTCCCCGCAGGGTGACTCATGACGTCATACCACGTGACCTAAAAAAATTGAATTTCCCGCGTGGGCGGGGCCTAACGTCACGTGACCTCTCTCAGCCAATCAGAATCGAGAAAATTTTTGCTGACTCGGCGCAATATACGCGGGCCACTACTACTCGAACAATAGTAGATTTGGTCGACTTGTTTTCTTCTCATTGGATCAACTTCGATTGGAAACAAAAGAAAGGTAAAACCAGTTACGTAACTTGTTTGTATTTATCCAGGTTTGAAGTTTTCAGTTTCATATTTTGTTTTATTTAAAACAGCTTAGTTTGCAACTACCAGGGCTTAATTTTTTGAAGGAGATAAAAAGAGTTGTGTTTTCCCTTCCTACAAATGATAATAATAAAATTATGGAATGAAATTGATTCCCAATAAAATGTATTGTCAGAGTGCTGATCTTTAGTTAGTAATTGGTTTATACTAGTGGTCCTTTACTTATTTTGTTTCAATGTACTGACGTGACGTCTACCATATTGACTAGGAACTGCTGAAAAATTCGTAGCCCAACCCAGAAGGAGTGCACGTGGATTGGTGAAGTTTTACTTCTTCTTCTTTTCCCCCGAGAGTCAATATACTACCTTGTACAGTGCTCCAGCTTTTGCAGAAAAGTTAATAAAATTTAGATTTCCTCGCACCACTGTTCGTAGCACTACCCCTATCAGATCTAAAATGGCGTCTTTCAAGTGTTATTTAAGTTTGGGAAGTAAGTACACGTAATAGTTAGACGGAGCTAAATCTGCGGAATAAGAATGATGATCTAGACATTGAAATCCTAGATTATGCAATGTCAGTTATGTTCGCAGGGGCTTGATGGACAGGTGTATTCTCCTGAAGGAACGGAATTCCTTTCTTTTCATTTTCCGCAGCGTTGAACTTTGAATTTTTCTTTCAGTTTTGTAAGTAATGTAGAGATTCTGGATTAAATATCTGACCATTGAGGAGGTAGTCTACCACTCCATACTTATACCAGAAGAATGTTCCAAACAGTTTCTCAACCTACTTCTGTGTCTTGAACTTCTTGGGGCGATGGAGAAATGAGTGCTACTACTCCATTGACTGTTGTTCCGATTCAGGATCATAGTGGTACAACCATATTTCATCTATGGTTACTATTCGTCAGCGAAATTGATCAGCATTACGGTCAAATTGGAAGAAGACTTCTCTTAATGCCGTTACCCTTTTATTCTCCTGACATATATTTTGGGAACCCATTATGCCGAGAACTTGCGCATACCCAAGCCATTCTGAATTATGCTACCGACGAGTTCCAAAGAAATGACCAGAATCTCTGACACAAGTTTTGCTGAGAAGGTAAAAACTGAGAAAGCGGGGTGCAGACCACAGACTATAATAAATATATCGTGAGTTTACTATACACTTTAAAAACTATATAAATAATAGCTTAAATTATTTTTGTCACACAAAAACTGGGGTGGCCTAGGCCCTCCGGCCCCGGGCTATATCCACCACTGGCTGAAATGCTGCAATTTTCAAGAATTATGTCACAAATTGCATCCATGATTCCAGGAAGAGTCATTGCTTTTAATCATCCTGGTTGTAAAGCATAATTTGTTGAGAAATTGTTACGTTTATACTAAGCCACTTACTTCTTCACCACCATATATAACGGAGAAGAGTCCCGTGGTGTTTCACTGATTTCCTAATTAACTTACTTCGGTGACTTTCCTTGGTGGAACACAAATGTTATAACAGTAAGGATCTGGATGTTCGTGAAATTATCTGTGTGGGCACACATAATCACTTCAGAGGCCTGAGAAACAATAAGAATTTCATTATTAATATGAAAATTTATATTTGTACATACAGAGATATGTTTTTCTAAACTACGGTTTCATTTTTCTACCTAGTATCTACACTCCTTCTGGATTGGACTGCGACATTTTTGCAGCTCCTCGTAAATTCTCTCTTTGGCTATATATATATATATATATATATATATATATATATATATATATATATATCGGCCATTCCATCGTAATGGGTGTTACATTGGACGAATAGAAATTGTTATAGAAATGTCCTTACTGGGTCAAGATATATCAAACTGCCTCGAAACATCACCGTTTGTCTGTGTATTTTAGTAAACACTTAATTTGTTACATATACATGATACCACAACTCAGTGAGAGTGAAAAATGTGGCGTAACGGGTGTTACAGCAATTGGACATGCACTTTCAGATGTATGCAAAGTTAAGCCAAACTCTGCGAATGTCCAGATCAGAATTTGTTTCCAATTATGTGTGGACTTTTCTGAAAGTATGATGTGAATATTAGAATCAGAAATTCCATAAGTGTAATGGCTTTTATTTTAAAAAACGTTCAATACCGTAACGGGTGTTACACAAATTATAACGGGTGTTACACAGTGCGAATGAACTTAAACCAACTTCACTTTTAATGAACATATTATGTAAAGAACAAAATATTACAATGTTAATAGATAAAACATACACATGTAGTACAGTGTAGGAAATAAACACACAAAATAATAAAGATATAAATCAGAAGAATGTAGGAAGTTTCAGTATTAAATATGTAGGTCTGTTGATACACTGATCATCAACAAAAGTCTATTTTTCTTATGCTTCAGTGACATTAACTCTGGAACTAAACTGCTACACAACTTTGTTATTCTTTAATTTTCATAATCGGATTTGGCAGTTTACCAATCACGTCATGAAAATGAATTATATTGTGCCGTGCTGGGAAAATCAGCGCCCGGGCGAGAGACGGCGCCCCCGTACATATTAGTCAGGTCGACAGACCAGCCGCGAAGCGACACTATGGTTGGGGCAAACCATAAGAAACTTTTCCAAAATAAACCCTGCTTTTCCTTGATTTCGAGGATTTTTTATTACTTTTTTCCTTCCATTTTATATATGTCCACATGCATTTTCCTAACATGAGTAACATTATAGGACCAATTCTAAAACAGGAAGAGGATTTAAGTGCATACTAAGTTGTACTGATATGTGAAGTATTTTTTCTCTCTTTTTTCTTTCCTTTTCTTCTCCTACCGAATTTTTTGCCCCTTTACTTCGGCGCCCGGGGCCGTCGCCCCGCTAAACCCCCCCCCCTTACGGCACGTCACTAGTATACTTTCTAAACTTCGGCGTAGTTCGAATTCCTTTTCGCCACAATATTGCAAGAACATAACTCTAATATCACAATTTTCGTCCGAAAATCCTTGACGGATTCCAACTTGACTTACTCACTTTGTTACTTATTTCATCTTTCATTGCCAGGAAGACAACATTCCAACACAAACATCTTTTCGCAAAGGGCTGATCACAACTTCATTTGGAGTCTGCGTACACATCATTGTAGTGTAGGGTTTTTCTGGTTTCTTAATGAAAATCTGTCGTGCTGCAGCCTCTAATGATTTGCTAAACGAAGACTTCCAAAGCAGCGTATTGGGCTTCTGATAAAGAAGTAGACTTCTGGTATGTAATGAGTACTCAATTAAAATACGGCATTTTTATGCTATTTAATCACTACCCTAAGTATGCGACTTAACGGGGGAATGAGATGGAGTCCCCCATCGTACGATATCTCCTAGATATTATATTCTCTGGGCTGCATTTCATCACCTCCGATATAATGTCCCTTAATTTCGCCCACTGCTCATCCTTACCATAATTTATGTCTTCAGAAGAGGACCCTCTAACTTTACTAACTTCAAATTCCCTATTTAGAGCCTTAGAGCTAGCCTAAGTGCACAAAATATAACTTTTAAACCAAGCTAACAATTCACGTGTAACACCCGTTACATTGGCAATGTAACACCCGTTACGCAGTTTTTGCCTATTAAAATATAAATATAATGATATTCATTTTCTTGTTGTATTGCCCATGTGCTCATTTTTACTTCTGCAAAAGATAGACTACTTCTGACTTTTAGTACAAGTTGTACAGAAAAAAATATATCTTTTTTGTAACGGGCGTTACATAATTACATTGGTACTAGAAATGAAGTCAAATAGTAGACTACTTAATATACTAACAGCTTTAAAACTTCTGAGCTTCAGTTCCTAAGGTGTATGCGCTTGTCTACATCGCAGTGCAACTGAATCAAATGCTTATCATGTGTTGTTTAGGGGTGTCCAATATTGTTGGTAAATTCCCCCTTCGACTGGCTTCGTACAGCTTAGAATTTCAATCACTCAAAAAGACAAAAACTAAAACATTTTAACAAGAAATCGATCTGCATAGTAAATTTTGAACCTTTCTGGTCATTTTTATATAAATAACGAGCAAAATATATTTAAAACAATTTTCTGTCCTTAGGCTCATATTTACATGGAATGGCCGATATATATATATATATATATATATATATATATATATATATATATATATATATATATATAGAGAGAGAGAGAGAGAGAGAGAGAGAGAGAGAGAGAGAGAGAGAGGGGGAGAGAGAGAGAGATACGTAGCATATAGACGAATGTGTTACTTGTAGCATACGCGAAAGTAATTCAATTTATGTTTAGGCTTCAAAAGTTTCATTGAAAAATATTTCATGTGCAGACGTTACTTATTTGTCAGTTACAAATTTTATTTGAAATAAGTTTAATTTATAATCATATACATCTAACATAAAAACAGCAACGAAATACACAATGTAATGTAAAATAAGTCAAACGTAATAAATATGTCATTTTTGGTATGGCAAATAGCCGCCCCCCCCCGAAAATGTATCTGCCCCTCCTTTGCCCCCTAAGAACTTAAAGCTGGCGTCGTCACTGTAACAATATAGTATGGAGTTCTTGCATACTATTCATTGTTGGCAAAAAAAATTCTTTTTTTACTTTTTTCTTTTCTCCACATCAAAGGATTTCACCGAAAAGTTTACAGAAATGAAAATAAGCTTTTCATTGTTGCATTGTTATGTTCTCAATGATTTTGCATTGTAAATATTGGCTTTAAAAAATATTAACAAAGTATGTTAAACTTTCAGTTAAAGAGAATTTTCCAAGAATTGTGCTATATATTTTAAATTATGCTTTATGCTTTATTTTCTAAAATTATGCTTTTAAAACTAGTTTCCCAATGTGAGTGCATTTTGGCGTTCACCCAGTGTCGTGACAATAGTGCTCTCAAACGGGTCGGGTCAACTCGGGTCGGGTCAATCGGGTCAGCTCGGGTCGGGTTATTCGGGTCGGGTTGTCGGGTCGGGTCATCCGGGTCAGCTCGGGTCGGGTTATCGGGTCAGGTCAATCAGATCGGATCACAGTTCGGGTCAGTCGGGTCGGGTCAGTCAACTCGGGTCACGGGTCAGGTCGGGTCGGTCTTCAACCCGACCCGACCCGACCCGTTGAGAGCACTATTTACAATACACACTGCATGCTTCCAATATTGCCAGGCGTACAATGTTTTCGCACACGTTCGAACGAGAACACTTGTACAAAATTGAGTGTGCATTATATGTAAAATTGTATTACATAATAACTAACTCGATTTGTCATAACGTTAATATATCAGTCGTCCCAAAAGCAGCAACTTATGTAGTAATAAGAATTTTTCTATGACTGTGCAGAAGTAGGTACATTCGGTTCGGCGATTCATGTGCCTGGCAAACATGAATTAACCATGTAGGGGTGAGAAGCAAGGTGTTGACGTTCACACTACAACTGTTGTTTGTAAACAATTTTCCATCCTAGAGTGAACGGACAATACACGTCTCATATAACTTTTGTTCTTAAACTGACATTCAACTTCAAACTAAACAACCGACCCATTTATTCTTCACTGCATAAACATGAAACGCGAAGAAAATAAGCAGTAAGGCAATCACCTTCTTGAATATAAAACTAAAATGTTTTATCTTATTTTTTAAAAAAAAATGCGCTGTGCAACGAGCGTATGAAAACGTAACTACAAACTTAAGTCTGTAATTAGTCGTAAAATGGTTTTGACATAATTCTCTGTATTTCAAAACATTGTACACTCCCCATGAAAAAAATTGCGACAGCTAACGCCGTGCAGCTAGGCCACCCAATATACACCTTCTTATCTCATAATCGTGTCTGGTAAAGAGACCCCCTCTCTCTCCTCCTCTCTTCTCTCCCATACTAAACTTAGTTAACAACATGAACGCAATTCTAATTTCAAACTACACATGTATTAGTATCGATAAAATGAAATAACAAAACCGAGACGGAACAAGATTCATAAGTTGATTTATGGAGAAACCGAAACACACACAATGAAAAATTGAAACCAAAGGATGTCTATTAAACAGAGGTTCAAAAATGAATCACAGAGAGTAAATTCGGCAGTGTTCATTGGAGGTACTGATGCAAACTACATTCTAATAAACCCAGTGGGTAGCGTAGGTTATATCTTCTATTGCAGACTACTAATGCAAAGTGAAAAAAAGGAAGAAACAAACGAAAAGAAAAAGAAAGAAAGGAAGACAAAGTTGAATGAGTGCTATTTTACTGGTAAATTTTATCAGAAATATCCTATATTAAAAGTCCAAACCGTATCATAATGAAAAGTTACAAATGATCAAATGGAAAATTGGATGTTCCTTATAGATGTAGCAAACCTTGCATGTTTCAAATTTCAACGTGAATAAATCACATTGAATTATAGCATGGAAACAAATTTGTGTCGAACTAGTATAAATAAAATTTTGTTTTCAAATAACCAAAGAGGTTGCTATTTTGTAGTCTTTTTCTAAGATTTATCTGTTACGAACATCCAGCATCACTTTCATACTTACGAATATAACGTTGTAATTTGCACAGATAGAATGAACACGCTAGAGTTCAAACGGATCATAGTGTCAGTTGGATGGTGTTGGTTAGCTTAGGGACCACCACTGAGTTGAGGATTCAAACCCGTAGTGACCCGATTATTCGACTGAGATTCGGTAACCCAGATGATATAAAAGATATTTTGCTTATTCCATTGCGTTTAAACAGTATTTCTTTCAGAGATGAACAGGACTGGAGATGTTATCCCCAGAGCACGAAAAACTCGACGCTGAAGTTGCCAGTAAATTACATTCTCCAGACCAGGTCTATCGGTCTCTTGTTCCGTTTTAACTTTGGAACATGCACACGCATACGAAGTGCATGTGTACGTGAGAGAGAGGGGTAAAATTGAAGGATTGAACGACAGGATAGGGAAACGTCAAGAGAGAGTGAGAGAGAGAGAAAGAGAAAGAGAGAGAGAGACGAATATAAATATGAAACATACTTATCATTACAGTGTATGATGAAGAACGCACACAATGTTTATTCGAATTCTCATCAGTGATGCTTCATAAGTTCTCCAACAGAAGATTAATCTCCGTTTGCAGCCATTACTTTATGCGAAAAAGATATACTACCTGGCGGGGAATCGAACCCAGATTTTTTGCTTGGAAGTCTGGTTCTTTACCGCTGCACTACCAATTGCTTTCCCTAAAGTTTGTCCAACAAAAGTTGTAATATTTCTTTCTGAGAACGATAACACGAAAATTGTTTACTGCAGATCAATGAAGTGTTTCGAATGTCCTGGTAAATCCCTTGCCCTTTCCCAACCAACATTCGTATATCGTCTCTATCATGATATAGGTGTTTGCTTCCACATTGTTAAGTATTTCACGTCTAATATGAGAAATGGATTCATCAATATCACTTTGTAAAACATGTAGCTTTGGTGTGAACAGGATTCGAACCTATGCTGGACAGCTGTATTAGTCATAACTCCTTACCTTACCGCTACACTATGATGCCACCTGAAACTAGAAGCCAAATATTACTTAGTTTTGCCGTGATCATTGGAGCGATCAAGCTTCTTCCTGTAAGAATATTTGCACCTATGTGCACAACGAAATTCATTTATTCGACGACCTAGAGATAAATTAGTGCCCTCTAATAAAGGAAATCGCATTCAATCCAGAAAAAATACAGAAATAAAAACATATAATGCCGTAATTTCGCCGTGCAAATTCATAAGTACGCGAATAATAATAATAATAATAATAATAATAATAATAATAATAATAATAATAATAATAATATAAATAATAACCTATGTTATAAAATTGGAAGTAACTATGTTAATGAGTTAATAAGTCTTGAACCAGCTGATGGATCTGCGTCAGATTTTCAACATGGATGAAGTTCGGCCCTGGAGGGGTTTTCATCATATCACTTTGACGGTAAAGTTTAGGGGAGTGGAGTGGAGGGGAAATATATATAAAAATAAATAAAACTCTTGAACCACGCGATCTATCTCGATCAAATTTTTAATATAGATGAGGTTCGGACCTGATATGTTTTTTTTATTATTTCACTTTGACGCTAGAACTTAGAGAAGGGGAATGGGCAAAGGAGATATATAAATATAAATAAAATTAAATAAGTCTTGACCGATCGTACCAATCTCGATAAAATTTTCAACCTAGATGAAGTTCGAACCCGAGATGGTTTTCCTCATATCATTTTGATGGTGTAACTAAAGGAAGGGGGAAGGATAGCAACATTGAAAAGAGAACGAAAAATGACCAATATTAGTATCGAATCTATAATTTTTGGAGTCGCTGAGATGAACAGTGACACATCTGATGCCATTTAAATCCAAATTCAGCCCGCAACATGGAGGAGGGGGAGACATATAAAAATGATTAAAATAACCAATATCATTGAGGAATTCATAATTTCCGGGTGGATGAGATAAACAATGACACTGAAGATGCAGTGCTCCTCAACATGGGAAAGGGACGGGATATATAAAACTCATCGAAAAAGAACTATATTAAAGAGCGCTTTAGTAATAGTAAAAAGTGACTGAATAACGGAGCATATTATTTTTTCTTAATTTAGCCCAGCAAAGCAGCCATTTGATGCTAATAATAATAATAATAATAATAATAATAATAATAATAATAATAATAATAATAGTAATAATAATTCGTACTTTTGAATTTGCACGGCGAAATTACGGCATAGTATGTTTTTATTTCTGTAATTTTTCCTGGATTGTATGTTATTTCCTTTATTAATGGGCACTAATTTCTCTGTAGGTCGTCGAATAAATGAATTTCATTGTGCACTTAAAAGCAAATAATCTTACAGGAAGAAGCTTGATCGTTCCAAAGATTAAGGCTAAAGTAAGTGATATTTGACTTCTATTTTCAGATGGCATGATAGTACAGCAGTTTCGCTCGAGCCTTCGAGCAGTGCAGATCGCAAGAGTGTAGGAAGTGATTATTTACTTT
This sequence comes from Thermobia domestica, assembly GCF_964235325.1. Lineage (NCBI taxonomy): Eukaryota > Metazoa > Arthropoda > Insecta > Zygentoma > Lepismatidae > Thermobia > Thermobia domestica. The sequence goes on from NC_137460.1 coordinate 176,512,186, forward strand.
ATCCACACCTGTTGTGTATTGTTAGCAAACGTTAGTTGAGGCCTATTTTGGCTGATTGCTGTTATTATACTCCAGTTAATTTCGTGTAAGTTTTGTTATTATTCTGGTGCGATGCCATATAAGAAGGATTTGAAATACAAGCTCATGTTTGATAAGCGCTACCGGAGTTCTCTACCCCATTCGATCCTTGTCTACCAATGGTTAACTGACACTTTTCCAGGTATTTTCGAGCAAATTTGTGCATTACAGCTCCACGAAGTGTCTTATAGTATCTACATCAAATTTAAATCTATTACGGCTTATGACCAGTTTTCATCGACAGTACCGGACACTGTGACCTTTAAGTATGCTGATGGTAATACAAGTATTGTACGCATTGTGCCAGCTGAAGCCCCAGTGAAAATGGTTCGTGTTTATGATTTTCCCTTGAAGTGCCCTTACAGGTGTTAGATCATTTCCGGGCATATAGTACAGTGCGTCGAGTAGTACCGTAATATTGGACTGTCCCATTTCCTACTGGAATAGATAGTAGTGTTAGAATTATACACATGGAACTGAGAAACACGTCCCTTCTCGTTTAATCGTGCAGGGCTATAAGGTGAGCGCCTAGTATGAGGGACAACCTATCACCTGTTTTTTTTTTTTTTTTGCCAGAGTGTCTCCCACAGTGTCTACCTGCCCAGTCAAGAAAAAATCGGTTTCACTGGGTGTGAAACCTAACACCGTATCTGTCGAAATGACGGAAATAGGGAAAGTGACGCGTCCTGCTCCTACCCCTGGATTTGTGGATCGCTTGGCAGGGGCACCCTTGGATCCCCGCCTGGCTCTGTGAAGGTTCTCCTTTTCTTGATGATGATGATTTTCCTGAGCTAAACCGCCGTTCAGTTGACCCTTCGTCTTACAAACCATTGCAGTTTGAGATGGAAGCGCTACTTGCGCCCCCGAAGCAACCTTCCGATACGCCACTGGAAGTTTCGAAGATGTCAGTGCAGTTTCCAAATCAAAATGTTACAACGATTTCGGCAGAGTCTACTACTAGTGGTTCTAAAACTTTTCTTCCTACTTTATCACAGAGTGTTATTTCCGAAGAGTCTGTCTCTCTATCGCAACAAAAACGTCGCAGAGTTTCAAGGTCAGCAAATAAAAAGAATGAACAATCTGCTTCCCAGTGTGCTTCACAACGCTCGAGGCAGTCTAGTTCACGTGACAAGTTACCGCATGAACGAGCTACCACCGACTCTGAACTGCAGTGAGTGTTAATAGCTTGACTCCTTTTCACGATACGATAAAACAGTGTTTATGTGTTGAATCACCTGGCATGTTATGTATGGTTTTCTTTTTCATTTCTTTTTTCTTGTTAGTTGTTTACACATGGGACGGATTATTTTCAAGTAAGTACTGTTATGTGTATTTTCTCATAGTGACTCAGAGCATGCCCATGTTAAATGCTTTTACCCTTGTAACTCTTAATATTAATACGGTTAGTTCAGCTCAAAATTTAGCGTTATTAAGGCAGTTTATAGAGCGTCGCTGTCCTGATGTATATTGTCTCACTGAATTGACTTTTCATTCTTTCGATTTTCTCAATGATTATAATGCTATTATCAATTGTGAAGCTACGACTGGAGTAGCAATACTTGTGAGAAAAGGTTTAGTTTATGATCGTATCATGCTCTCACCTGACGGTAGAGCAATCAGATGTTATACCTCAGGTATTTGTATTATCTTATTGTATGCTTATTCTGGATTTCTTAAAATTAGAGAGATTGATGAGTTTTTTGCAACAATTATACCGTCTATGATCCTCCCGGTGTCAATCAATGTATAATGCTGGGTGACTTTAATGCGGTGATAGATCTCAAAGATTCTCTCCCCCGCTACCCCCTGCCCATCACTAGTTGAGCTTGTGCGTGTCATGAAGCTATATGATGCTCTTATTGTCTCTAATTCTCCGCATGTGATGACATATCGTTGTGTGACCACTCAGAGCAGACTCGATAGGGTATACGTCACAGATCCTTTATGCAAGGCAGTGCTACACGTTTTAACCCTCTTGCCCCTTTGTCAAATCATGCTGCGGTCTAAGTACCCTTTAAGCATCCTTTTTCTCTTCCCGCTGGACGAGGTCCATCGTATTGGAAGATTAATAACGCTTTTTTGTCTCGTGAGGACGTGATAGACGAATTTGTGACACGCTTTGAGTATTGGTGTAAGATGTAACGACATTTCCACACTGCTGATACATGGTGGCATTTATACGGTAAACGTAAAATCCGTAGTTTTTTCCAATGGCGCGGTAAATTGGCACGACAACAAGACCGTACGCTATCAGATTTTTTCTATCGAGCTCTCAGCGAGTTATGGGTTGCCCCCCTCCCCGTCCTTGGTTAACAAGATAAGAATTCAGGAACTTAAAAGTCGGTTGCGTCAACTAGATTCACACTCATCAATACCAGCCTATTTTTCGGAGGATTTTTATCATTGTTTCCCTGAGGAAACTGCCTGCATATATCAAGTTGATCTTCTGTTTCGGAAGAGGAAAGCTACGCAAATTGAATCTCTTCTTATGGCGGATGGAATGGTCGTTTCTGACTCGTTACAAATACTACAAGAATTCACAAGGCATTATACAGCCTTTACGTGTGCGCAGACTCCGGATCTCTCTCTCTCTCGTCCCTGAATTCTTGTCTGCTCTGCCTCACAAGCTGACAGAGACTGACTGTCAAGACTTAATATGTCCCATCACTGCGGATGAAAGTTTTTCTGTTCTTCGACGAACCAAAGGCCGTAGCTCCCCTGGGGTTGACGGTCTGAGCTTTGCTTTTTATAAACGTTATTGGTCTTTTCTTAGAAACACATTAGTTTCCCTGTTTAACGCATGGTTATTTGGGGACCCTTTTTCTCAAAATACAGCCATTGTGGTACTCATTCCAAAGTCCTCCACTGCGCGAGTTGTGACTGATTATAGGCCACAGTCCTTATTACCAGTGGACCTTAAATTATTTACGAAAGTTCTTGCTGCCAGACTCCGTCCTATTATTCAGAAATACATTAGCTTGTATCAAGCTGCAATGCATGACTCGTATAACATCCAATACACGCTTCGCTCCCTGCGAGATCTATTTGCGTATTATCATGTTCGTAACGTTCCCGCTAACGCACTCGCAGTGGATTTAGCCAAAGCTTATGATTCTGTAGACCATCAGTTTCTTCATCTGACGCTTGATTCTTGGGGTTTTCCCACTGTTTTTCGACAGATAATTCATAATCTATATGATAAGGCTCAGTTCCGTTTGCAAATAAATGGGCATCTATCCCCAAATATTTCTTTACGACGCTGACTGCGCAAGGGGGCTGCCTTAGCACCGTTCTTTTTGCTTAGGTTTTAGACCCGCTTCCACATCGTTTGGCCATGTTGTCCTCGAATGAACCCTCCCTGTTCTGCAGTCAAAACATTTTTGGGTATGCCGACGATTTGACCATAACCGGAGTGTTTCCTGTACTGATCCGTTTTTCCCGATGCTCGGGTTTGCAGTGTAACGACAGGAACACTCAGGTGTTGCTTTTTAATGGTTTCCAACTCCCTGCGGATCCTTTGGTTTCTCCGGCCTTACCGCATGTCACTTCACTAGCTATTTTAGGCATCCCTTTTACGTCTAACCCAACTTCCAACTATAATGAAGTATGGGCTCCCCTTTTAACGCAATTTCGTAAGTTGTTCTACTCCCAGCGTTTCCGTAGGCTTCATTTACTTCACCGTATTCATTTTATCAATATCTTTGTTGTGTTTAAGTTGTGGTACAGAGCGCGTGTTTTTCCTTTCCCAGAAATTTATGCCAAACGATTTGAATCATTATTTGGAATATTTGGCATGGTTTTTATTTTCGTATTTCCCGTACAGCCCTTTATTTGCCTCGTTCCGGTGGCGGGTTAGGCTTAGTCAATATTCGTATCAAATGCCAAACGTTGTTCATGGCTGACACCTATGCGGCGCTCTCATCTCCCAGCTCTATCACTAATCATTGGGTAAGTTGTTTTTGGAAGGATTATGGTCAACCGCAAAACCCTCCTTTCATTCAATTCGTCGATCAGTGTCCGGCATATATCAAGACTTTTATCCGATATTGGAATTATTCCGGGGTGTTCCTCCACCATCAACAACACAATGCGCGCTCGTTATATACAACCGTCACCGAGAACTCTTCCTCTACCACTATTTTGCGAGTGATAGACCTGTATCCACAAGTAGGTTGGCCGCAAGTGTGGTCTAATATGTCGAACCCTGTTATACCTGAGTACATGCAGGTTCTTTGGTTCCAGGTAGTATACCAAATTCTCCCGACACGGGCGTGTCTCTGTGAGATTCAACGAGCCCCAGATGCCTTGTGTGAGCACTGCCAGCAAGAGGACACATTAGCTCACCGTTATACACACTGTGTAGGCTCACAAGCAATTTGGCACGTCATGCAGGAGGTGTTGGGACGTATTACCCGCCGACCGCCTTCACAATTCACGGTGCGACATATGTTATTCCCCGATTTTCATTTTTATCCCCCCACAAAACATCGACCGGTGCTGTTTCTTGTTGCAAGCACTCTAGTATATTTTCAGCGCTACACACCCTTGTTGGATGCACGCACGTACTTTGATTTTTTGAAACGCACACGTCGAAAGTTATATTCCCTGGACAGGGACCGGCACTTTTTAGCCGGTTTTTAGAAGTGGTTTCGTAATAACTCACGTTCTTTTCTCACGATTTTTTGGTTGTTATTGTTCTTATTGTTCTTATGTAATATAGTAAGCAGGTTTCAGCCTCCTTTTTTACTTTTCTATAAGTTGTTTACGTTTGGCTCACGTGGTTGAGTTTCCAGTTTGTAGTTTCTGCAAGGAAATAATAAAACTGATAGTGTAGCGGTAACGTAATGGAGTTACGATTATTAAAGCTGTCTAGCATAGGTTCAAGTCCTGTTCACACCAAAGCTGCATTTTTTACAAAGTATTATTGATGAATCGATTTCTCATATTCGTAATGCAATGCTTAAGAATGTGGAAGCAAACACCTTTATCATGATAGAGACGATTTACGAATGTTGGTTGGGAAAGGGCAAGGGATTTACCAGGATATTCGAAACACTTCATTGATCTGCAGTAAACACTTCTCGTGTTATCGTTCTCAGAAAGAAATATTACAGCTTTTGTTGATCAAAATTCGGGTAAAGCAATACGTGTTGTTGTGGTAAAGTACCAGACCTACAAGCAAAAAATCTGGGTTCGATTCCCCGCCAGGTAGTATAACTTTTTCGCATAAAGTAATGGCTGCAAAGAGAGATTAATCTTTTGTTGGAGAACTTACAAAGCATCACTGGCGCGAATTCGAATAAACATTGTGTGCGTTCTTCATCATACACTGTAATGATAAGAATGTTTCATATTTATATTCGTCTCTCTCTCTCTCTTTCTCTTTCTCTCTCTCTCACTCTCTCTTGACGTTTCCCTATCCTGTAGTTCCATCTTTCACTTCTCCCCCTCTCTCTCACGTACACATGCACTTCGTGTGCGTGTGCATGTTCCAAAGTTAAAACGGAGCAAGAGACCGATAGACCTGGTCTGGAGAATGTAATTTACTGGCAACTTCAGCGTCGAATTTTTCGTGTTCTGGGGATAACATTTCCAGTTCTGGTCATCTCTGAAAGAAATACTGTTTAAACGCAACGGAATAAGCAAAATATCTTTTTTATCATCTTGGTTACCGAGTCTCAGTCGAATAATCGGGTCACTACGGGTTTGAATCCTCAACTCAGTGGTGGTCCATAAGCTAACCAACATCATCCAACTGACAGTATAATCCGTTTGAACTCCAGCGTGTTCATTCTATCTGTGCAAATTACAACGTTATATTCGTAAGTATGAAAGTGATGCTGGATGTTCGTAACAGATAAATCTTAGAAAAAGACTACAAAATAGCAACCTCTTTGGTTATTTGAAAACAAAATTATATTTATACTAGTTCGACACAAATTTGATTCCATCCTATAATTATAAAAACAAACGTATTTCTATATTACTGTTCGATTTCTGGTAACGGAACTTTATAATGTTAGGTTTTTTCTTATTAAGTTTAAAATTCCACATTTTTATCTGTTCTCCCTTTTCTTTTTCTTCTTCTCTCGCCTTCTCTCTCTCTCTCTCTCTCTTTCTCTCTGTGATTCATTTTTGAACCTTTGTTTAATATACATCCATTGGTTTCAATTTTTCATTGTGTGTGTTTCAGTTTCTCCCTAAATCAACTTATGAATCTTGTTTCGTCTCGGTTTTGTTATTTCATTTTATCGATACTAATACATGTGTAGTTTGAAATCAGAATTGCGTTCATGTTGTTAACTAAGTTTAGTATGGGAGAGAAGAAAGGAGGAGAGAGAGGGGGTCTCTTTACCAGACACGATTATGAGATAAGAAGGTGTATATTGGGTGGCCTAGCTGCACAGCGTTAGCTTTCGCAATTCTTTGATGCGGAGTGTACATAATAGTGATGTGGTAGGGCTTCTCAGCAATGTAATCATACTAACTAGACAAATCTATTATACCGCATTAGAAAAGAAAAATTAAGGAAACTAAAGGAATCTGTGGAAATATTTAATTATGTTTCTTACTTTCAGGCCCCATAGAACCCTAAGGCACGAGTCGAAATAAATATTAGTCTTGACATATTTTTCACATATACTTTCGAAAATAAATAACTGATGATTTCAGTGAGGACCAAAAGAACGAAGCAGGTCTTGTCCGGGAGGATGAACCAAATCCGCCCATCCCTAGCCACGGGTCTGTTTCTTTTCATTCCAAATGTTAGTGTTTTATGAGCTAAGAATCCTGTACATTCATCTAAGATGGTTGCCTGTGAGGTTGAGTGAGTAAACAAAGAACCAAGAGGGAAAAAACAGATGATTTTGGAATGTGTTAACAAAGTTTATTAATTGTAGCACGTGTATGGAATTATTACATGTGTTTTATGAAGTATTTCCCCGTATAGTCAGCTAAGATGGTTGCATGTCATGTTGAGTGAGTAAACAGAGAACCAAGAAGAAGAAAAAGACAGATAATTTCGGGATATGTCAACAAAGTTTATTCCATCAATTGTAACCCTTGTATGCAGTTGAAATCTCGAAATGAGTATCATGTAGAAAATTATATACACCTTCAACCTCTAATGAACCAAAATTATGCATGATCCTGAGTTTCAGCAGATTTGACATATTAAGTTATTTAAGGAGATCTATGCACCGTTAAGTCTTTTATCGTGTTTTCAACATCCATTTCCAAATGTTCCTGTTCCACACTGACCACGTGCATATGTATAGAAGGCCAGTCAACATCAAGTAGTTTGTATTATATTCATGAACAGGTTCAAATTAATTTTACTGAAAATTGATGTTTCATTTACATCTATATAGTAATATATTTTATATAAAAAAGTAGTGCAATATTATTAGTGTATAATAATCATAATCCTAATAAGATGCATATATACAAATCAAAAAGGGTTGTTTCATATGAGTGAGCGTGGAAGTTCATGCTTGGTTTTCCATAAAATCGAGAGAAAAAGTCTACTTTTTGGTAACCCTAAAAGCAGTGGTCGAAGTGAGACGGTATGCGGTGGTATGCCATAACACCTCTGTTTTTTCAGTGATGAAGGCATACCACCTCTGGTTTTTCAATTATCCAGACCCCCTAGAGAGTAGATGCTAAATATCTTTAATAAATCCATTTTATACACAGTATTTGACGAATAGCTTTGCAACTAAAAAGATGTTATTTCTTATGTAGAAATAGTTTCTAAGTTAACAAAACCGACATTTTTGTTATATTTTTACTACATTTTGTTTTTCTAACATGACGTATCTCCAAAGAAATTAATCTAATTTACATTTTGACTTCCCATACTCATTTGCCATATCTGTGGGTGTCTCCTTGCCTTAATGCATATAAATGTCGTGTTTTGAGCATGGGCAATTTTAGGGGTCGTTTGCTGTGCGGGGCGGATCTCCCGGGAGTATCAAATAACCCTCAGTCGAGTGGGATTCGGAAGTTTTCCTGCAAGAAATTGTTAATATAAAAACTAAGTTTTTGAATACTTTCGTGTATAATTTTCTATATTACACCATAAGGAGATGTTTCTTTCAGAGATTTCTGCCTCCATATAAGTTGCAAATGCAGGAACATCTTCCCGGGGATGATCCTAATCGCAGAATGCATTTTTTTCAGTGGATTATCGAGATATTATGCTTAAACCCTAATATCGACATACAGATACTCTAGTTGGTTGTAGCTCCTTTCTACATAAATGGAGAAGTTCATAGGCAAACATACGCTATTGGGAAACTAATAATCCTGCGGGGGGAAATCATCCAAAATGACCGATGTAAAGAACAACAGGCATGGACAGACATGATGGGAACATGTGCGTGAACCTGGCAGAACCCATTTTCAGAAATTGAACATAAATCGTGTAGATCGTTTGTTTATCCTTTGTTCACTATTGTTCACACAAAGCTTCGTTTGTTCACGTTTTATAAATAATTTATACGAAAAAAATGGCAGTGACAACTTCACGTAACACAACCCATTTACAGAAATCCAAAATAAACCATGCAGATCGTTTGTTTATCGTTTGTTCACATTCTTCACATAAATGTTTCGTTTGTTCACGATTTATAAATAATTTATACGAAAATCAAAATGGGCGATGGAAACATCACGCAGCAGAACCCATTTTAAGGAATCTGAAATAAACCATGCAGATCGTTTGTTCACCGTTTGCTCACGATTGTTCACATAAAATTTTCGTTGCTCACGGTTTATAAACAATTTACATGAAAAATAAAATAGGCGCGTCGAACTTAACGCAACAGAACTATTTTAAGAATTTTGAAATAAACAATGCAAATCGTTCGTTCATCGTTATTCACGATTGTTCACATAAATTTGTCATTTGCTCGCGATTTATAAACAATTTATGCGAAAAACAAAATGTGCGGTGCCAACTTCACGTACCTGAAAACTGCAGAGCATTTGTTTATCGTTTGCTCACGATTGTTCACATAAAATTTTCTTATGTTCACTATTTATAAGCAATTTATACGAAAAGCAAAACGGGCAGTGCCAACTTCACGCAGCAGAAACCATTTATCAGAAATCCGAACTAAACAATACAGACCGTTCGTTCACGATTGTCCGCAAAAATTTTTCGTTTGTTCACGATTTAGAAAGTTTATACCAAAAACAAAATGGGCATTGCCCACATCACGTACATCAAAAATATCGGAAACCAAAAATACACAATCCAGATCGTTTGATCATTGTTTGCTCAAGATTGCTCATATAAAATTTTCGTTGAAAATAATTTAAAAGAAAAACAAAATGCGAGGCGCCAACTCACGTACTTGAAAAAAATGGGATATCAGAAATAAACAATGCAGATCGTTTGATCATCGTTTCTTCACGATTGTTCGTATAAAATTTTCGTTTGTTCACGATTTATAAGCTATTTATATGAAAAACAAAATGGGTTGTGCCTACTTCACGGACCTGAAAAATATTGGAAATCAAAAATATTCAATGTAGATCGTTTGTTCATTGGTTATCCACGATTATTCATATAAATGTTTCGTCTGTTCACGATTTATAAACAATTTATACGAAAAAATGGGCGATGCCAACTTCATGTATCTGAAAAATAACTGAAATCAAAAATAAATGACGCAGATCGTTTGTTGATCATTTGTTCACGATTGTTCACATAAAAGTTTCGTTTGTTCACGATTTATAAACAATTTATACGAAGAACAAAATGGGCGCTGCCAACTTCATGTACCTGAAAAATATTGGAATCAAAAATAAATAATGCAGATCGTTTGCTCATCGTTTGTTCGCGATTGTTCACATCTGATTATGTTTATTCTAAACTCAACCTTATTTTGAGGGTAGACCCTCAACCCCCCCCCCCTAGCAAAACAAACACAATTAATCATAGAAGGGTTGCAACGTGAGTATTTTAGAGCCGTTATTCGTAAGGAATATGATTCAGTTGAAAAACTAATAAACTAATATCAGGCTTAATAACTGAGGAAAAAACAAAGATATTATTAGAACGAAAAACCATCGAGAAATACATTAAGCGTAATTCGTCAATATTGCAGTCTTCATTAGTTTCTAGTAATACGAATGTTGACCCGATGAATATGCATTCTTGCTCTCAGCCCACCACACAGTTCAGAGCTGTTGAGAAAATTCCTGCTCAGAAAAATGCTGACGCCCATGTAAACTCTCAGGTCCCTGACTTCAATGTATTGCAGCAAATACAGCAACAGTTAGAGAAACTTTCTTTAAATATTACGTCTCTCACTGCAAATCAAGTTCAATCGTCCAACACAGGAAATGCAAGTTCATCTTTTCGTGGTAATAACAGAGGAAGAAGAGGCCGAGGTATAGGGGGAAAACCAAACACAGCAAGTACAGTACAGTACAGAAAGAATATAAATTCTTCATTTGTTAACAATTTATAAACAATTTATACGAAAAACTAAATGGGTTGTGATTACTTCACGGACCTGAAAATTATTGTAATTAAAAGTATACAATGCAGATCGTTTGTTCATCGTTTGTTCAAGACTGTTCATACAAATTTTTCGTTTGTTCAAGATTTATAGACAATTTATACGGAAAACAAAATGGGCGGTGCCACCTTAGCGCAGCAGAACCCATTTTAAGAAATCTAAAATAAACCATGCAGATCATTCGCAAATCGTTTGTTCATGATTGTTCATATAAATGTATCGTTTGTTCACGATTTATAAACAAGTTATATGCAAAACAAGATGGGCGTTGCCAACTTCATGTACCTGAAAAATAACGGAAATCAAAAATAAATTATCCAGATCGTTTGTTCATCATTTGTTCACGATTGTTCACATATAATTATCGTTTGTTCACTATTCAAAAACAACTTACACGAAAAACAAAATGGGCATTTCCAACTGCAGGCGGCAGAACCCATTGTCAGAAATCAGAACTAAACATGGCAGATCGTTTGTTCATCGATTGTTCATCATTGTTCATATAAATGTTTCGTTCCTTCACCACTTAAAAAGATCATACGAAAATCCAAATGGCCAGTGCCAACATCACGTACCTCGAAAGTATCGGAAATCAAAAATAAACCATGCAGTTCGTTTGTTCTTCGTTTCTTCACGATGGTTCATACATAATTTTCGTTTGTTCACAATTTACAAACAATTTATACGAAAAATAAAATGGGCGGTGCCAACTTCACGCAGCGGAACCCATTTTCAGAAATCGAAAATAAAAATAAGGACCGTTTGTTCATCGTTAGTTCACGATTGTACACATAAATTTCTCATTTGTTCACGATTTATAAACGATTTATACGAAAAGCAAAATGGGTTTTGACAACTGCACGTACCTGAAAAATATTGGATATCAAAAGTAAACAATGCAGATCGTTTGTTCATCGTTTGCTCACGACTTTTCACATAAATTTTCGGTTTGTTCAGTATTTGTAAACAATTTATACGGAAAACATAATGGACGGTGTCAACTAAACGCAGCAGATCCCATTTTAAGAAATCTACAATAAACCATGCAGATCGTTCGTTCATCGTCCGTTCGCGATTGTTCACATAAATGTTTCGTTTGTTAACGATGTATAAACAATTTATACGAAAAACAAAATAGGCGGTGCCAACTTCATGTACCTGAAAAATATTGGAAATCAAAAACAAATAAAGCAGATCCCTTGTTCATTGTCTGTTCTCTATCGTTCACATAAAATTTTCGTTTGTTCACTATTCGTAAATAATTTATACGAAAAAGAAAATAGGCAGTGCCTATTTCACGCAGCAGAAAGCATTTTCAAATATTGGAAATAACAATGCAGATTGTTTGTTCATAGTTTGCTCACGACTGGTCACATATATTTTTCGTTTCCTCACAATTTAAAAAGTTTATACGGAAAACAAATTAGGAAGTGCTAATCTCACGTACCTGAAAAATATCGGAAATCAAAATAAACAATTCAGGTAGTTTGTTCATTGTTTTTCCACGGTTGTTGATATAAAAGTTTCGTTTGTTCAAGATTTGCAAATAATTTATACGAAAAACAAAATGGACGGTGCCAACTTAACGCAGCAGAAACCATTTTAAGAAATCTAAAATATATCATGCAGACAGTTCCTTCATCGTTTGTTTACGATTTTTCAGATAAATGTTTCGTTTGTTTACAATTTATAAAAAATTAATACGAAAAACAAAATGGACGGTGCCAACCACCCTGCAGAATCCATTTTCAGAAGTCGGAAATAAACAATGCAGAACATTTGTTCATCGTATGTTCAAGATTGTTCACATAAACGTTTCGATTCTTCAGGATTTATAAACAATTTATACGAAAAGAAACCGGGCGGTGCCAACTTCACGTACCTGAAAAATTGAAAATCAAAACTAAATTATGCAGAGCGTTTGTTCATCGTTTGTTCGCGATTGTTCATATAAAATTTTCGTATGTTCACTATTTATGAATAATATATACTAAAAAGAAAATGGCCGTTGCCAACTACACGTATCTGGAAAATTATTGGAAATCAAAAATTAATAATGGAGAGCGTTTGTTCATCCTTTGTTCACGATTCTTGACATAAAATTTTCGTTTGTTCACAATTTATACGAAACACAAAATGAGTAGTGCTTGCCTCATGTACCAGATCCCATTTTCCGAAATCGGAATTAAATAATTCAGGTCGGTTGTTCTCGATTTAAAGTGTTTACACGAAAAACACGATGGACATTCCCAAAATCACCTTATTCAAAATAATTGGAAATCAAAAATAAACAATGGAGATCGTTGGTGCATCGTTTGTTCACGATTTTTCACAAAAATTTTCGATTGTTCATGATTTGAAAACAATTTATACGAAAAACACAAAGGTGGTTCCAGCATCATGTACCTGAAATATATCGGAAATCAAAAATAAACAAACAGATCGTTGGGTCATCGTTCGTTCAAAACTGTTCATATACAATTTTCGTTTGTTCACGATTTATAAACATTTTATACGAAAAACAAAATATTTCGGTGCCAACTTCACGTACCTGAAAACAATGGGAAATGAAAAATAAAAAAAGCAGATCGTTTATATATCGTTTGTTCACGATTGTTCATATGAATTTTTTGTTTGATCGTGATTTATATACCATTTATACGAAAAACAAAATGTGCGGAGCCAATTTTACGCAGCAGAACCTATTTTGAGAAATCCAAAACAAACAATGTAGATCAATTGTTCATCGTTAGTTCACGTTTCTTCACATAAATTTTTCGTTTGTTCACTATTTCTAAACAATTTATAGGAAAAACAACATGGGCGGAGCCAACTTCACGTACCTCAAAAATGTTGGAAATCGAAAATAGACAATGTAGAGCGTTTGTTCGTCGTTTGTTCACTATTGTTCACATAAAATTTTCGTATGTTCGTTATTTATAAACAATTTATACAAGAAAGAAAATGGCCGTTGCCAACTACACGTACCTCAATAATACTGGAAATCAAAACTTATTAATGGAGATCGCTAGCTCATCGATCGTTCAGCATTGTTCATATAAAATTTTCGTTTGTTCACGATTTATAAACAATCTATACGAAGAACAAAATGAGCGGTGCCAAGTTCACGTACTGTACCTACGAACTATGGGAAATGAAAAATAAACAACGAAGATCCTTTTTACACCGTTTGCTCGCGATTCTTCATATAAAATTTTTGTTTCATCACGATTTATAAACAATTTCTACCAAAAACGAAATGGCGGTGTAAACTTCACGCAGCAGAACCCATAGTAAGAATTCTAAAATAAACCATGCAGATAATCGTTCATCATTTTTCCATGATTGTTCACATAGTTTTTTTTCGTTTGTTCAAGATTTACAAAACAATATATACGAAAAAATATCCAATGCCAAATTAAAGCAGCAGAACCAATTTTCTCAAATGGGAACTAAACAATGCAGATCGTTTTATCATACTTTGCTCATGATTGTTCATATAAAATTCTCGTTTGAACACGATCTATAAACAATGTATACGAAAAACAAAATGGGCTGTAATCACTTCACGTACCTGAAAAATATTGGGAATCAAAAATAAACAATAGAATTAATTTTGCATCATTTCTTCAACAATGGTCACATAAAATTTTCGTTTGTTCACGATTTATAAACAATTTATAAGAAGATCAAATGGGCGATGCCAGTTTCACGCAGCAGAACCCATTTTTAGAACTCTGAAATAAATAATGCAGGTCGTTTATTCATCCTCTTCTCACGACTCTTCACAAGAAATTCTCATTGTTCACGATTTAAAAACAATTAATACGGAAAACATAATGGGCTATGCCAACTTCACCCGCCTCAAAAATATCGATAATCATAAATAAACAGTGCACATCGTTTGTTCGTACTTTGTTTACAATTGTTCATATAAAATTTTCGTTTGCTCACAATTTATAAACAAGCCATACGAAAAAGAAAATGGGCGGCAACAACTTCATGTACGTGAAAAAATATTGGAATTCAAATATAAACAATGCAAATCATTTCTTCATCGTTTGCTCACGATCGTCATATAATTTGCTTTGTTTACGATTTAGAAAGTTCATACGAAAACAAAATGGCCTGTGCCAAGATCACGATATTGAAATATATCTATAATCAAAAATAAACAAAGAAGAATGTTTATCATTTGTTCACGATTGTTCGTATAAACTTTTCCTTTGTTCACCATTTATAAATGATAAAAGAATTGGCAGTGCCAAATTCACGCAGCAGAAAACATTTTCAGATATCAAAAATCAACAATGGAGATCATTTTTTCATCGTTTGCTCACGATTTATAATCAGTTTATACGAAAAACAAAATGAGCGGTGCCAACTTCACGCAGCAGAACCCATTTTCAGAAATCGAAAGTAAAACTAGAGACCGTTTGTTCATCGTTACTTCGCGATCGTACACATAAATTTTTCGTTTTTTTCACGAATTATATACAATTTATAAGCAAAACAAAATGGGCTAGGCCAACTTCACGTATCTAAAAAATATTCGATATCAAAAATAAACAATGCTGATCGTTTGTCCAACGTTTGTTCACGACTTTTCTTATAAACTTTTGCTTTCTTCACGATATATAAGCAATTTATATAGAAACAAAATGATCAGTGCCAACTTCATGTACCTGGAAATTATTGGAAATCAAAAATGAACAATGCAGATCGTTTGTTCATCGTTTCCTCACGATTGTTCACATAAACGTTTTGTTTCTTCAGTATTTATAAACTATTTATACGGAAAACAGAATGGGCGATACCATCTAAGCGCAACATATCCAATTTTAAGAAATCTAAGATAAACCATGCAGAGCGTTCGTTAATCGTTTGTTCCCGATTATTCACATAAATGTTTCGTTTGTTTACGATTGATCACATAAATATTTCGTTTTAAACACGATTTACAAACAATTTAAACGAAAAATAAAATGGGTGGTGCCAAATACACGCACCACAACCCATTTTAGGAATCGAAAATAAAAGGGGAGAGCATTTGTTCATCGCTAGTTCACGGTTATTCACATAATTTTTCTTTCTTTCTTCACGATCTACAAAAAATTCACACGAAAAAGAAATTGGGGCAGTGCCAAACTCATATACCTAAAAAATATTTGAAATCAAAAATAAACAATCGAAAACGTTTGTTCGTCGTTGGTTCACGATTGTTCATATAAAAGTTTCGTTTGTTCACGATTCAAAAACAATTAATATGAGGAAAAATGTTCGACGGCAACATCACCTACGTCAGAAATGTCGCTAATCATAATTAGAAAATGCAGATCATTTGTTCGTCGTTTGTTCACAATTAATCATATAGAATTTTCGTTTGTCAACGATTTATAAACACTTTATACAAAAAACAAACTGGGTGGTGCCAACCACCCAGCAGAAACTATTTTCAGAAATCGGAAATAAACCATGCAGATCATCTGTTCATCGTATGTTCACGATTGTTCACTTAAATTTTTAGTTTGTTCACGATTTATAAACAATTTATACGAAAACAAAATGGGCGTTGCCAACTTCACGTATCTGAGAAATATTGGAATACAAAAATAAACAATGCAGAGCGATTGTTCATAGTTTGTTCACGATTATTCACAATAATGTTTTGTTTGTTCAGGATTAAAAAATAATTTATACAAAAAACAAAATGGGCGGTGCCAAATTAACGTAGCATAATCCATTTACTGAAATCTGAAATAACCTACGCAGATCGTCTTTCCATCGTTTGTTAATGGTTGTTCAAATACAATTTTCGTTTGTTCACTATTTACAAACAGTTTATGCGAAATACAAAATGGGAGGTGCCAACTTTACGCAGGAGAACGCACTTTCAAAAATCGAATGCAAACATTGGAGACCGTTTGTTCATCGTTAGTTCACGTTTGTTCACACAATTTTTTCGTTTGTTCACGATTTATAATCAATTTATACGAAAAACAAATGGGTGGTACCAACATGACGTACCTGAAAAATAAAGGAAATCAAAAGTGAACAATGCAAGTCGTTTGATCATCGTTTGTTCACGATTGTTCATATAAAAATTTTCGTGTGTTCACGATTTATAGACAATTTATACGAAAAACAAAATGGGCGGTGCCAACTTCACGCAGCAGAACCCACTTTCAGAAATCGAAAGCAAACATTGGAGATCATTCGTTCATCGTTAGTTCACGTTTGTTCACACAAATTTTTTCGTTTGTTTACGATTTATAAACAATTTATATGAAAACGGAAAGGGCTGTGCCAACTTCACGTACCTCAAAAAATATTGGAAATCAAAAATAAAAATGCAGAGAGTTTGTTCATCGTTTGTTCACGATTGTTCACATAAAATTTTCGTTTGTTCACCATTTTTGAACAATTTATACGAAAAGCAAATTATTCAGTGCAAACTTCAGTCAGGAGAACCCATTTTGGGAAATCAGAACTAAAAATGTAGATCGTTTCTTTATCGTTTGTTCACGATTGTTCACGAAATTATTTTGTTTGTTCATGTTTTGAAAGTTTTACACGAAAAACAAAATTGTCTGTGCCAACATCACGTACCACAAATATATCGGAAATCAAAACCAACTATGCAGAGCGTTTGTTCATCATTTGTTCACGATTGTTCATATTAAATTTTCATTTGTTCACTATTTATAAAATATTTATACCAAAAAGTTTGGAATTGCGAACCTCACGCCGCAGAAAACCTTTTCAGAAATCGAAAACAAACAATGGAGATTGTTCATCGTTTTTCAGGAAGATTCACATAAAATTTTTGTTTGCTCGCTATTTATAAACAATTTACACGAAAAACAAACTGGCGGTGCCAACTTAACGTAGCAGATACCATTTTAAGAAATCTGAAATAAATCATTCAGATCGTTCGTTAATCGTTTGTTCGCGATTGTTCACGCAAATTTCCTTTGTTCACGACTTAAGAAGTTTATACGAAAAATGAAATTGGCAGTACCAATATCACGTACCTGACAAATATCGGAAATCAACAATAAACAATGTAAGTAGTTTGTTCATCGTTTGTTCACATGCATTTTTCGTTTCTTCAGGATTTATAGACAATTTATATGAAAAACAAAATGGGCGGTGCCAACTTCATGTACCTCAAGAATATCGGAAATCGAAAATGAATAATGCAAAGCACTTGTTCGTTTGTTGACGATTGTTCACATGAATTTTTCGTATGTTCAGGATTTATAGACTATTTATACGAAGAAATGGGCGGTGCCACTTAACGCAGAAGAACCCATTTATAGAAATCTGAAATAAACCATGCAGATCACTCATCCATCGTTTCCTCACGATTGTTCATTAGGGTGGTTCATAAATATCAATTTTGCAGATCAGGCTGGTCTCACCCCCTTAAATGGTTCGATATTGGATCAAATTAAGCCAGGAGAAAAATTAGCTTCATTGAATAATATTAAATGGTACCCCAAGCGACCTAAAATTTTGAATCCGATTAGAGTACATAGTATATGGTAAAAATCTGGAATAAACTCATGTAATTTAGAAACGGCTAAAGGTAAAGCGAAGATACCCTGGATAATAGAAATAGAAGAAACCTAATTTTGTATAGTACTGTCATTGCGGCCACCTTGAAATCCGCCATTTTGGATTGAGGTCAAAATTTTTAAATAGAAAGAGGGTCATATGACATATCGTTTTGAGGTATCGTTCTACCAGAAGCACAAATCTGGCACTATTTTAAAGATAGCTTTAGTCGTGTAAGAATTATTACCTGTGAAAAGGTTTCTCCTTTTCAGATTAATATTTTTTACACGACTAAAAATAAGGACATGAGTTTGGCGTGAAAAGAACGAAAGGGATATGCAAGGCTTCAAACGAAAGAGGAACGCGAAAGAAAATGCACTTCTGAAAATAATTTGTTTGAACTTTATACGCCAAAAGACATGGAGAAGTTCAAGTAATGAAGAGGAAAACCCAGTTGAGAATGTTAGAGGAATAGTAAATACGAATGCGCGTGTGCCCGGACCGTCCAAGAGATGTAAAAATAGGAAAAACTAATTTTATTACTCAAAGACTGGTGTTGCTCTTAATCGATAGAAGATCACTCATAGAGCAGCAATACATATTCTGACAGCGACGCCAGAGGCATTAGGCCATAATGTAGAGGAACTAGCAATAAGTGGGTCTTCCATTCACCGATGCCGAGAGAAAACCTGTAGTGAAGTTGCGCAGAACTACAAGAAACAATTTCAGAGTGCATCAAGTGCGTTAGTTGTGCATTGGAACGGAAAACTACTGCTGAATTTGACTGGCACAGAGACTGCCGGCAGGTTATCAATAATTATTACAGGAGATGGTCATGAGAGGCTAATTGGTGTTCCCATTTTGTCGTCATCAAGAGAAGAAAATATTGATTCTACTATAGTACATTCGCTTGAAGAATGGAACTTGGTAAAGTTCCTGCAGGCAGTTTATTGTGACACTACTCCTTGCAATATGGATCTTGTCAACGGTGCTTGCATTCTGCTAGAGCAGTAGCTCCAAAATAACCTTCTACACCTTCCTTGTAGACACCACATTTATGAATTAGTTTTAAAATGTAAATGAAATGAAATCTTTAAGTTTTACGTCCCACAGTTATGCCGGTTAGGCTAAAGGAGACTGTGATGATGAGAGATGAATGAAATGGTGGAATAAAGAAAGTGAGAGGAAACGGGAGAACCCCGAGAAAACCCACGCACACGGTGTTTGTCCACCACAAAGTTCACTTGGCGGGAGCAGGATTTGAACCCGAGACCCCAAGCGCCAGAGGTGAACGCTCTTCCACTGAGCCACCGCGGCCCCTAGTTTTAAAATGTGTATTTGATAACTGTTGTTTTTCGTTTGCATCTGGGCCGGACGTTCTCCTATTGAAGTGTTTTCAGAACGAGTGGTCTAGAATAGATTGCACTAACTTTATTCCAGGAATTGATGATGATGATGTAACAAACAATATTTCCGATGTAAGAAATGAAGTGTTGAATTTTGCTATCAAACTTGTAGAAGTAGGACACTGCAGAGAAGATTACAGGGAATTTTTAGAACTGACAATCATATTCTTGGGTGGCATACCTCCTTGAGGAGTTTTCTTTCGTTTGCCTGGATCAATTCACCATGTAAGGTGGATAGGAAAAGCAAGCTACTATTTAAAATATTTCTCTTTCGCCAACAATTATGTTTAACGAAGCAAATAGAAACGGGTCTTCGGAGAGAATGCACTTTCTGATCCAATTATATGCTCACAGTTGGCATAAATGTGATCAAACATCCCATTCACCATTACAAGATCTACAATTTTTGAAAGATTTGTACAGTTAAAGACAAATAGATGCTGAATTATCTGAAGTGGCTCTTTCTAAATTATCACGCCGGCTCTCGTACTTGACGGAGGAACACGTAGCATTGGAGTTTTTTGATGATGAATTTACCATAATGGTAAAGCAAAAAATGGTTGAAAGAATTAAAACTACAAGGGGAAACCGTGAAGCAGCAAAAAGCCTTGACACAAGAGATGATACCATAAAAATTCTTGTGAAAAGAGAAATCAGTGATTTTGTTACAACAAACAAATTTTCCTCGAGAGATTTAAAATACCCAAAGGGTTTGTTGAGTGTGATCCGACTTCATGACCAAATAACAATGACTATCTTCAAGGAATGACAATAGTTTAATTCATCAACGTAACAAATGGTGTGCAGAAAGGGGAGTGTAACTAATAGAAAATTACAACAACTTTCTTACGAAAAATGAGGAGCAGAAACAGTTTCTTTCGCAGATAATAAAGGCCCACAGACAATCTTTTCCTATATGCGACAAAGTGAACTACGTAACAAATAAGATTCATAATTGACCAAAAAGATACTACATAAATAAAGGATATTTCAATTTCTTCCAACTTATAATTTTTCTTTTTCCTTATAATGGTCTATGAATCATCTGGATGGAAAAAACTTATTTGTAGTTCAAAGAGAAACAAGCAGTTTGTTTCAGTTTATGTAAAAGACTTCCAAAATTCTTACATATCTGTGTTCCATAACTGCAATAAAATAACATTACATGAAGCATTTTGTTTTTCATACGTAATAACTCTTACATGAATATAGGTAACTTGAAAATAATACAAGATTTGTGCATCTGGTGAAATGCTACCTCAAAAAAAGATATGTCGCATGACCCTCTTCCTATTTAAGAATTTTGACCTGGATTCAAGATGGCGGACTTCAAGAGGGCCGCCATGATAACATATACAAGATTAGGTTGGTCTCTTCCTCTAGTTCCATTATCCAAGATATCTTTTCATTCCCTTGAGCCGTTTCTAAATTACGAGAGATAATTCCAGCTTTTCCCCATACACTATGTATTGTAAACGCATTCAAAATTTAGGTCGTTTGGGGCACCATTTAAATTTACTCAATGGATCTAATTTTTCTCCTGACTTAATTTGGTTCCATATGGAACCATTCCAGGGGGTGAGTCCAAAGAAATTCCTAAATTTATTTTCCCCATATAAATTTGGACAACCCTATTGTTCATATAAACTTTCCTTTGTTCACGATTATGAAGTTTACACGAAAAAAATGTGTAGTGAAAACGTCACGTATCTGAAAAATATCGGCAATCAAAAATAAATAATGAAGATCGTTTGTCCATTGTTTGTTCACGATTGTTCACATAAAATTATCGTTTCTTCACTATTCATAAACATTTTATACCAGAAACCGAATGAGCAGGGCAAATTCACGCGGCAGAACGCATTTTCAGAAATGCGAAATAAACAATGCAGATCGTTTGATCATCGCTAGTTCACGGTTGTTCACATAAATGCTTCGTTTCTTCACGATTTATCAAAAATTCATACGAAAAATAAAATGAGCAGTGCCAAATTCATGAACCTGAAAAATATTGGAAATCAAAAATAAACAATCCAAAACGTTTGTTCACCGTTTGTTCACAATTTTTCACATAAAATTGTCGTTTCTTAATGATTCATAAACAATTTATACGAAAAACAAAGTGGGTGGTGCCAACTTTACGCAGCAGAACCAACTTTCGGAAATTCAATGCAAACATTGGAGATCGATCGTTCATCGTTAGTTCACATTTGTTCACATATTTTTTTTCGTTTATTCACGATTTATAAACAATTTACACGAAAAACAAAATGGGTGGTGCCAACATCACGTACCTGAGAAATATCGGAAATCTAAAGTAAACAATGCAAATCGTTTGTTCACGATTGTTCACATAAAATTTTCCTATGTTCACGATTTATAAACAATTTTTACGAAAAACAAAATGGGTGGTGCCAACTTCACGTACATCAAAAAATATTGGAAATCAAACATAAACGTGCAGAGCGCTTGTTCATCGTTTGTTCAAAATTCTTCACATAAAATGTTGGTTTGTTCACCATTTTTGAACAATTTATGCGAAAAGCAAAATATTCAGTGCAAACCGGTTAGGGGAACCCATTTTCGGAAATCGGAACTAAAGAATGTGGATCGTTTCTTCATCGCTTGTCCATGATTGTTCGCGTATTTTTTTGCTCGTTCACGTTTTAAAAAATTTCCACGAAAAAAATTTGTCTGCGCCAACATCACGTACCAGAAATGTATCTAAAGTCAAAACTAACAATGCAAATCGTTTGTGCATCACTGGTTCACGATTTTTCATATAAAATTTACGTTTATTCAAAATTTACAAACAATTTAAACGAAAAAATATCGGCGGTGCCAAATTCACGCACAACAACCCATTTTACGAAATCGAAAATAAAAATGGAGATCGTTTGTTCATCGCTAGTTCACGCTTGCTCACATAAATTATTCGTTTCTTCACGATTTATAAAAAAATCATACGAAAAAGAAAATGGGCAGTGAAAAATTCATATACCTGAAAAATATTGAGAATAAAAAAAAACAATCCAAAACGTTTGTTCATCGTTTGTTCACGATTGTTCATATAAAAGTTTCGTTTGTTCACGATTTATAAACAATTTATATAAAAAACAAAGTGATCGGTGCCAATTTTACGCAGTAAAACCCACTTTCAGAAATCGAAAATAAGCAATAGAGATCGTTTGTTCATGGTTAGTTCAAGATTGTTCACATAAATGTTTCGTTTATTCACGATTTATAAACAATTTATACGGAAAACAAAATGGCCTTTGCATCGTTTGTTCACGATTATTCATATAAATGTTTCGTTTGTCCAGGATTTATAGACAATTTATACGGAAAACTAAATAGGCGGTGCCAACTTAACACAGCAGAACCCATTTAGAAAAATCTAAAATAAACCATGCAGATCGTTCATTCATCGTTTGTTGACGATTGTTCACGTAAATGTTTCGTTTTTTTCACGATTTATAAACAATGTATACGAAGAACAAAATGGGCGGTGCTAACTTCAGGTACCTGAAAAATATTGGAAATCAAAAATAAATAATGCAGATCGTTTGTTCGCGATTGTTCACATAAAATTTTCGTTTGTGTACTATTCATAAACAATTTACACGAAAAACAGAATAGACAGTGCCAAATTCACGCAGCAGAACCCATTTTCAGAAGTCCGAAATAAACAATGCAGATCGTTTGTTCACCATTGTCCGCTTAACTTTCTCGTCTATTCACGATTTAAAAAATTTATACAAAAAAAAATTGGCAGTTGCAACATCACGTACCACAAAAATATCGAAATAAAAAATAAAGAATCCAGAAGGTTTGTTCATACTCTGTTCACGATTGCTCACATAATATTTTCGTTTGTTCACGATTTGAAAATAATTTATAAGAAAAACAAAATGGATTGTTAAAGCATCACGTACCTGAGAAGTAACAGAAATCAAAAATATCCAATGCAGATCGTTTGTTCACCATTGGTTCACGATTTTTCATATGAAATTTACGTTTGTTCAAAGTTTACAAACATTTTAAAGGAAAAACAAGATCGGCGGTACAAATTCACGCAGCTGAACCCATTTTCAAAATCTAAAATAAAAAAGGAGATCGTTTGTTCATTGCTAGTTCACGGTTGTTTACATAATGTTTTCGTTTTTTCACGATTTATAAACAATTCATTTCAAAAGGAAAATCGGCGGTGACAAATTCATGTACCTGAAAAATATTGGAAATCAAAAATAAGAAATGCAGATCGTTTGTTCATCGTTTGTTTACGATTGTTCATATAAAATATCCTTCGTTTAATTTCTATAAACAATTTATAGGAAAAACAATGTGTGTGCTGCTAACCTCACGTACCTGAAAATACTGGAAACCAGAAATAAACAATGAACATCATTTGTTCATCGTTTGTTCATGATTGTTCACATAGAATTTTGGTATGTTCACCATTTATAAAAACATTATGCGAAAAACATAATAGCTAGTGCCAACTTCACGCAGCAGAACCAATTTACAGAAATCCGAACTAAACAATGCAATTCGTTTGTTCACAGTTCACCGCATAATTTTTTCCTTTGTTCACGATTTCAAAATATTTTATATGAAAAACAAAATGGGTGGTGCCAACATCACGTATCTGAAAAATAACGGATATCATAATTAAACTATCCAGATCGTTTGTTCATCGTTTGTTAACGATTATTCATAAAAAATTTTTCGTTCGTTCACGATTTATAAACAATTTATATGAAAATCAAAATGGGTTGTGATTACTTCACGAACCTGAAAAATATTGGAAATCAAAAATAAACAATGCAGATAGTTTATTCAATCGTTTGTTCGAGATTGTTCATATAAATGTTTCATTTCTTAAGGATTCATAGACAATTTATATGGAAAACACAATGGTCTGTGCCAACAAACGCAGCAGATCCCATTTTAAGAAATCGAAAATAAACCATTCAGATCGTTCGTCCATCGTTTCTTCGCGATTGTTCACATAAAAGTTTCGTTTGTTAACGATTGCTCACATAAATCTTTCGTTTGTTCACGATATATAAACAATTCATACGAAAAAGAAATTGGATGGTGCAAACTTCATGTACCTGAAAATATTGGAAATCAATAATAAACTATGCAAATCATTTCTTCATCATTTGCTTACGATTATTCATCTAAAATTTTCATTTGTACAGGATCTGAAAACAATTAATATGGAAAAATAATGGCGACGCAACTTAAAGATATCGGTAATCATAAATAAACAATACAGATCCTTTGTTCTTCATTTGATCATAATTGCTCATAAAATTTTCGTTTGCTCCCGATTTAAAATCTATACGGAAAACAAAATGGATGATGCCAACCACCCCGCAGAATCCATTTTCAGAAATCGGAAATAAGCAATTAAGACCATTTGTTCATCGTATGTTCAAGATTGTACACATAAATCTTTCGCTTCTTCAGGGTTTATAACAATTTATACGAAAACAAAATATTCGGTGCCAACTTCACGTACCTGAAAAATAATGGAAATCAACAATTAATAATGGAGAGTGTTTGTTCATCGTTTGTTCAGGATCCTTCACAAAATTTTCGATTGTTCACGATTTGAAAACAATTTATACGAAAAACAAAGTGGGCGGTGCCAACTTTACGCAGCAGAACCAACTTTCGGAAATTCAATGCAAACATTGGAGATCGATCGTTCATCGTTAGTTCACGTTTCTTCACATATTTTTTTCGTTTGTTCACGATTTATAAACAATTTCCACGAAAAACAAAATGGGTGGTGCCAACATCACGTACCTGAGAAATATCGGAAATCTAAAGTAAACAATGCAAATCGTTTGTCCACGATTGTTCACATAAAATTTTCCTATGTTCACGATTTATAAACAATTTTTACGAAAAACAAAATGGGCGGTGCCAACTTCACGTACATCAAAAAATATTGGAAATCAAACATAAACGTGTAGAGCGCTTGTTCATCGTTTGTTCACGATTCTTCACATAAAATGTTCGTTTGTTCACCATTTTTGAACAATTTATGCGAAAAGCAAAATATTCAGTGCAAACTTCGGTTAGGGGAACCCATTTTCGGAAATCGGAACTAAAGAATATGGATCGTTTCTTCATCGCTTGTCCATGATTGTTCGCGTATTTTTTTGATTGTTCACGTTTTAAAAATTTTCCACGAAAAAAATTTGTCTGCGCCAACATCACGTACCGGAAATATATCCAAAGTCAAAACTAACAATGCAGATCGTTTGTGCATCACTGGTTCACGATTTTTCATATAAAATTTACGTTTATTCAAAATTTACAAACAATTTAAACGAAAAAATATCGGCGGTGCCAAATTCACGCACAACAACCCATTTTACGAAATCGAAAATAAAAATGGAGATCGTTTGTTCATCGCTAGTTCTCGCTTGCTCACATAAATTATTCGTTTCTTCACGATTTATAAAAAAATCATACGAAAAAGAAAATGGGCAGTGAAAAATTCATATACCTGAAAAATATTGAGAATAAAAAAAAACAATCCAAAACGTTTGTTCATCGTTTGTTCACGATTGTTCATATAAACGTTTCGTTTGTTCACGATTTATAAACAATTTATACAAAAAACAAAGTGGTCGGTGCCAATTTTGCGCAGTAGAACCCACTTTCAGAAATCGAAAATAAGCAATAGAGATCGTTTGTTCATGGTTAGTTCAAGATTGTTCACATAAATGTTTCGTTTATTCACGATTTATAAACAATTTATACGGAAAACAAAATGGCCTTTCGATCGTTTGTTCACGATTATTTATATAAATGTTTCGTTTGTCCAGGATTTATAGACAATTTATACGGAAAACTAAATAGGCGGTGCTAATTTAACTCAGCAGAACCCATTTTGAGAAATCTAAAATAAACCATGCAGATCGTTCATTCATCGTTTGTTGACGATTGCTCACGTAAATGTTTCGTTTTTTCACGATTTATAAACAATTTATACGAAGAACAAAATGGGCGGTGCTAACTTCAGGTACCTGAAAAATATTGGAAATCAAAAATAAATAATGCAGATCGTTTGTTCGCGATTGTTCACATAAAATTTTCGTTTGTGTACTATTCATAACCAATTTACACGAAAAACAGAATGGGCAGTGCCAAATTCACGCAGCAGAACCCATATTCAGTAGTCCGAAATAAGCAATGCAGATCGTTTGTTCACCATTGTCCGCTTAACCTTTTCGTGTATTCACGATTTAAAAAGTTTATACAAAAAAAATTAGCAGTTGCAACATCACGTACCACAAAAATATCGAAATAAAAAATAAAAAATCCAGAAGGTTTGTTCATCCTCTGTTCACGATTGCTCACATAATATTTTCGTTTGTTCACGATTTGAAAATAATTTATAAGAAAAACAAAATGGATTGTTAAAGCATCACGTACCTGAGAAGTAACAGAAATCAAAAATATCCAATGCAGATCGTTTGTTCACCATTGGTTCACGATTTTTCATATGAAATTTACGTTTGTTCAAAGTTTACAAACATTTTAAAGGAAAAACAAGATCAGCGGTACTAAATTCACGCAGCTGAACCCATTTTCAAAATCTAAAATAAAAAAGGAGATCGTTTGTTCATTGCTAGTTCACGGTTGTTTACATAATGTTTTCGTTTTTTCACGATTTATAAACAATTCATTCCAAAAGGAAAATCGGCGGTGACAAATTCATGTACCTGAAAAATATTGGAAATCAAAAATAAGAAATGCAGATCGTTTGTTCATCGTTTATTTACGATTGTTCATATAAAATCTCCTTCGCTTAATTTTTATAAACAATTTATACGAAATACAATGTGTGTGTTGCTAACTTCACGTACCTGAAAATACTGGAAACCAGAAATAAACAATGAACATCATTTGTTCATCGTTTGTTCATGATTGTTCACATAGGATTTTGGTATGTTCACCATTTATAAAAAAAATATGCGAAAAACATAATAGCTAGTGCCAACTTCACGCAGCAGAACCAATTTACGGAAATCCGAACTAAACAATGCAATTCGTTTGTTCACAGTTCGCCGCATAAATTTTTCCTTTGTTCACGATTTCAAAATATTTTATATGAAAAACAAAATGGGTGGTGCCAACATCACGTATCTGAAATATAACGGATATCATAATTAAACTATCCATATCGTTTGTTCATCGTTTGTTCACGATTATCCATAAAAAAATTTTCGTTCGTTCACGATTTATAAACAATTTATATGAAAATCAAAATGGGTTGTGATTACTTCACGAACCTGAGAAATATTGGAAATCAAAAATAAACAATGCAGATCGTTTGTTCGAGATTGTTCATATAAATGTTTCATTTCTTAAGGATTCATAGACAATTTATATGGAAAACACAATGGTCTGTGCCAACAAACGCAGCAGATCCCATTTTAAGAAATCGAAAATAAACCATTGAGATCGTTCGTCCATCGTTTCTTCGCGATTGTTCACATAAAAGTTTCGATTGTTAACGATTGCTCACATAAATCTTTCGTTTGCTCACGATTTATAAACAATTCATACGAAAAAGAAATTGGGTGGTACAAACTTCATGTACCTGAAAATATTGGAAATCAATAATAAACTATGCAAATCATTTCTTCATCATTTGCTTACGTTTATTCATCTAAAATTTTCATTTGTACAGGATCTGAAAACAATTAATATGGAAAAATAATGGCGACGCAACTTAAAGATATCGGTAATCATAAATAAGCAATACAGATCCTTTGTTCTTCGTTTGTTCATAATTCCTCATATAAAATTTTCGTTTGCTCCCGATTTACAAACAATCTATACCAAAAACAAAATGGGTAATGCCAACCACCCTGCAGAATCCATTTTCAGAAATCAGAAATCAGCAATGCAGACCATTTGTTCATCGTATGTTCAAGATTGTACACATAAATCTTTCGCTTCTTCAGGGCTTATAAAAATTTATACGAAAACAAAATGGTCGGTGCCAACTTCACGTACCTGAAAAATAATGGAAATCAACAACTAATAATGGAGAGTGTTTGTTCATCGTTTGTTCAGGATCCTTCACAAAATTTTCGATTATTCACGATTTGAAAACAATTTATACGAATAACAAAATGGGTGGTTCCATCATCATGTATTATCTGTCAGAAAGTAAATGTACCCCTATTTTTCGAGTCTGGCATTTCTGCGCTCCATCCGTGGAGAGTATGAGAATTAAATCAATCAAATATTTACTGAGGGACAAAAAGAAAAGTCTAATCTGAATAAGATATTGCAGAGGAACACAAGGTGTGAATACAAATAGTACATAGTGTAAATAAGGCTCAATACCCAAAGAAAAGCCAGAAACAAATGCTAAACGAAAAAAAGAGTAAAAATTGTCGAAGTGGGAACATAAAACACAAATACAACAAATACGCCGACAACTAAACGTTTACTACACCATGACCTTGCTGCAGTGGTTAAGGTGCTGGGTTACAAATGCAAATGATGCCAGTTCGAATCCTCGAGAAGGACATTTAAAAAAATTTTTTGTTAATAATAAACACAGCTCATGAGAGATGGTAAAACAGGTCGTATTTAGTCTGTCGTAGCAATTATTAATGGTAATGTTTAGTACTGATAATACCTTTTGTCTTTGCGTATTGCTTTTATTCTTGTTGAGTTGATTTTAGTTTAGCGTTCCTTTCAGCAGCGAGGCTATATGAGAAGTGGACCTACTGATTAACGTGGAATCCGAACCATATGAGCTCCCGCCGGGAATTGAACCCGAGTCTCCCACGCCAAAGGCGCGTACGCTAACCGCTTAGCCACGGATGAGCTCTATTCTTGTTTTCATTTCGAAAGACAAAAATATCCGAACAAATGCCACCAAAATTCCTCTTATTTTGAATGTACACGCCATTTGCAATTAGTAAAGAATAAAAATTGAACGTTCCGACGTAGCTGCAAAAAGTAAAAAAATATGGAAGTGGAGACGTTCGAACCCATTCTCAGAGTTATTAAAAAGACAATTTCTACATCCCTTACACCTCTCGACCATGTTTCTACGTTAACAAATAACAGGCTTGTGTTTAGATCAATACGTTTTGCAAAGAGGCCCCGTTTACCTTTGACGCAGCACAGGTGCGAGAAGGGAGTAGGGAGCAAAACAATTTTTCTCTCTCCCTCTGTGTGTCTATTTACCTATCTATCTGTATATATATATATATATATATATATATATATATATATATATAACGCTATTTGAGAATGCCATAACCACTCTAATTTTTAACGGATTGAGACGAAACTTGGCACAAACATTAATTGTTGAAATATCTTGATGAGTTCGTTAACCAGAATAATCACATGAAAATGTTCAATTTGACGGGCTTACAAACTCTTAAAAACTTCCAAGGGAACCAAATTTCTCACATAAATAGGTATTCAGAAAGTTTGAATAACATTTCCTCTTTTATGAAATATTTGTTAACAGGGACATCCTCTTTTATTGAAATATTGGACCCGATTAATCGACTAAAGAAGGTTCACGCCCTTTCGCTACCGTCAGGCTTTTTTTGCAGGAGGGGGGTTATTTTCCTATCGGAACAAGATGATTATTAGTGATGATATAAAATCACACATTGAAAGTGAAGTAACTTGTTAAACGTGTTATTTGAAAGAATAATACAATAAATGTGCTTTCCCCTAAACAGACAAATGTAAAACATCTATTTCGAGTTCGGGAGCGTCAATGGCGAGGAGTGTTATTTCATTTGCTTTTTAGTGACACATTGTATTACAAATAAAGGTAGGCAACATCAGTGGTAAGTAAAAACACAACAACAACAACAACAACAATAATAATAATAATAATAATAATAATAATAATAATAATAATAATAATAATAATAGGTGTTGTTTGTGGCAAGGCAATATCTTCCTCAATTCTTCTTCAAACGTAATGATTGTAACGCCATATCTCCCTTACAAACAAAATATTAGTAATTTATATCGAGAGAACAGGAAATTGTATAGTGATTGGAGCAACGTTGGACAGTATGCACTCATATTACTCAGAAAAATAAGCGATTTCAATGCAAAATGAACGAAAAGTCATTGTCATAGGGAGGGGGCCACGGCAGAGCCCTCTTTAGGCAAAATGTCGATAACTTATATCGAGAGAAGAGGAGGTGATAGTGGGATGGGACCAACGTTGGACACCGTGGACCCATAATGCGCATCGGAAAAATTAGGGCGGAGCGCTAGCCAGCCTTACTTATTTCCACATAATATAAAATTATATTGTCGAAATACAGACACGAGTTAGCTAGTAATATGCCATATTATTATTATTATTATTATTATTATTATTATTATTATTATTATTATTATCAACAAAGTCTTTTAATTACGTGTGCATGTTTGACATGAAACCAAAGAAAACATAAATCATTCGTAGAAAGAATAAGAATAGCCAGTTACTTGAACTGTGAAGGACGGCGAAAAATACGAA
Source organism: Thermobia domestica (assembly GCF_964235325.1). Lineage (NCBI taxonomy): Eukaryota > Metazoa > Arthropoda > Insecta > Zygentoma > Lepismatidae > Thermobia > Thermobia domestica. The sequence goes on from NC_137460.1 coordinate 176,543,316, forward strand.
AAGAGTGACTACCTGTAGCGAAAAGAAACAACACTTAATCTCAAGTGGATAAAAAATCTAGCCAAGATAGTTTCGAACTCGCATGGACGGCGCGAAAAGCTAGTGCTTTGTCCACTTATTTTTAAACTGACTCACCGAACGTGTTTCAGTAACTTACTTATTGCTAATTTTACTTGCTTCACTCGTTTAACTTGCTTTTTCTAATAACTTATAACGAAAAGAAACGAACACAGAAACATCGCGGACAGTTAAAAATCATAAATACTCTCCCGTCGGGAAACGAACCCGGGACGCCATACACCAAAGGCGCACGTGCTAGCCACTAGACCAGCGGGTAGAACACCGCTCCCCCTTGTGTCGTTAGGGATTTTGACCAGCGTATTGCCAGCTATCACTTCTGTGCGTTGTATACTATATTCGTTCTTTGCTGGAAGAATTAAGCCTACATTCTATGTAATACATGAGGTATTTAGACCTACATGCTCTTTATATAATGTAATAAAAGGATCATAAGAAAAACAACAAGAAAAAGAAGATTGCTTGGACGAAACGGAAACTATTGGCATCAGAAATATTTATCTACGAGGCATGCGCAGTAGTGTAATTCAGAATAGTTACTGTTTAGTTCAGTAAACAAAGAAAGGGGTATAAAAAAGCAAATATGTCGTGATCAATGAGATCGACCAGTGTTGACAGAGGTGGAAGCAGATGTGTAGTAATACAACAACTTGGTTAAATTGATAATTCGTTCTGTATCATGTAGTAGATCGTACCACAACTTTACGGGAGAGCAGAGAAAGATTTAGTAACGCTATCATATAGTAAGCTTTAGTAACACGATCATATAGACACATGTGGATGTAACTGTGAGTAATACAACTTGGATTTAACGAAAGCCGTTTAGATATTCAGTGGTTTGCAGGGTTGTATAAGACACAAAAAGATAAGACACAATACAATTCTTCATACCTCAGCTTCCAGTAGCTAGATACATGCAATTTATGGTTAGATACTGAAACTGCTGTCGGATTTTAATACATGACGTATTGCAGGATACAAAATGCTTTGCATTACTTGTTTGTTTGTAGACAGCTACTAGCTTAGTGTCGAGAAAGGTTGTGTATAAACTAGGAATAGCCAATTCCGGAATTATTACTTTCCGGACTCCCGAAAGTAAAACCGGACAAATTACGGAATTCCGAAAATTGCGATTTTGAAATAATTTCGGAATTCGGAAAATTCCGAAATATAGAACTTTCTGATTTCGTTAACATTCCGGAATTCGGAAAAATCCGGATTTTTCGAAATCCGGAGTTTTTCTCAATTCCGGAATTTTCTAAATACCCGATTCTTTCCGAGTTCCAGAATTCTTCTGAATTCCGGAGTTTAACTGAATTCTATAATTTTCCCAAATTCGTAAAGTGTAAGTTCCGCTTCCGAAAAATGAATTTATTTTGGTTAATATGAATCGTGGCGGAAATAAGGCTTTGATCAGGTAATGGTAACTGCTTTGAAAGAAATGGAGAGTATGAGAATTGAATCTGTCATATTTGTAGTTTCGTGTGGAGAAAAAACAAACTTGTTAACCAACAGTTTAAGAACAACTCAAGTTATTAATGTAAACTTTGCCGACATCATGCAAGAAATACAAAAAACATTTTGAATCGAAGAAATATAACACACAAGTTTGCAAGCGGAGACAAAGAAACCTAACGTAACCAGACTAAAGACGAATCGCTTACCGCGTAGCGATCGCAGTTCAGTGGTCAATGTGCTTTTGCGAATCCACGTTGCAATTTTTTTACTTTAGGATTTTTGATGGCGATTGATCGGCAATGACATACGTTTTATTATATTCAGATATTTGAATACTCGGATGTTTCAATACTTGAACTATCAAATATTCAGGAATGATAATAGTAATAATAAGAAATTAATAATAATTATTATTATCTCGTAGAAGATTAAAAGCTAGGAGCTAATTATCGCTCAGATCATACAATTACAAGCAGAAACGTGACATTTGGAAAGAATATTTCGGTTTGATTTAATGTTACACACGAGAAGAGGAATTTCTCATCTCGTTTCTAAAACAAACAAAATAACATGAGAATTAACATTTTACATTCGAGACGGAACAAGGCTAACTCAAAATTTTCGTCTCGCTTTGCAGATGAGAATCCAGACGAGATGAAAAGTATCGTAAACATTTCCCGTCTTGTCTCGGTTCTCGAAATAGTGTTTGTCCATTCTTTAAGTAACAATTGCTCTGTAGACTGAATCTCATAGGCAATTTCGTTACGAATGTTTGGAACGAACCGGTAATGTTCGTGTAATGATATTTCCACCAAATTTCATGCCGAAGTTAATTTATTCGATGATCAAGAGAGACAATTTAATGCCCATTAATAAACTAAATAACATACAATGGAGTATAATTACAGAAATGATATTGTATTATACAGTAATTTCGCCGTGCAAATTCAATAGTATAATAATAATAATAATAATAATAATAATAATAATAATAATAATAATAATAATAATAATAATAATAATTTTTCATCGGTCCTGGGCGGAAAGTGAGAATTAAATCAATCACATGTGTAGTCAAGGTAAGGAGAAAAACCTAAACTGAATAAGACATTGAAGCGGGTCACAAGCTGGGAATAAGAATAGTGCGTGGTGTAAATAAAGGACGACACCGAAAGAGAAATCCAGAAACAGCAGGTAAACTGAGAAAAAAGAGTAGAAATTGTTGAAGTGGAAACATAAAATACAAATACGAATAGGGATGAGCACGAGTCAAGCAAAAATTCGACTGGACTCGAGTTCAATTCGAGTCGAGTCAAAGGTAATTTTCTTGAGTTGAGATCCGAGCCAAGTCGCTGTTTTCGAGGTCGAGTTTCGAGTTGAGTCGAGTTTGATAATGGCTCGCTCGCTCGTTCAGCTCGTTTTAACTCGTTTTGAAACAATGGCCTGATTAGACTGGAAAGCGAAAGCCATGAGAAATGTGAGCAGTAATGTGGAATACTTTTAGTGTTACTCACGACAAGGGTGCATCTCGTCTCGTAATTTTAGTGCATCTCGGGGGGCAATATTAGTGTATCTCGTCTCGTCTAGATAACGAGAAGACAGGAGTTTTTTATTATTACGAGACAGCCTCAAATGTCGTAATCACCAATAGAAGTATATACTGTAGTTCTTAAAATCAAGGCTGAGACCTGCACGGTCGAATTCTTGAGCCCAAGCAGAAGACCAACCCGGGTAGTGATATCAACCGGCTCGGCTCGTGTCAACTGAGCGAACAGCTCGAGTCGGCTCGGTTGGGATGAGCCGTCGGCTCGGCCCAATTGAGCCGATGACCTGAGCCGGCTCAGTTGGAACGAGCCATCGACTCAGCTCAATTCAGCCGATGGCTCGAGCTTTCACGGTTGGGATTGGACACCTACTCGGCGCATGTGAACCGGTTCGAGCCAGCTAAGTTGCAACTAGTCCATCGGCACGGTTCGACTCAGCTCAACTAAGCCGATGGCTCAAATCGGCTCGGTTTGGTGAGCTCTTGGCTCGGCTCACTTCTCGGTTCGGTTCGATAGTCAATGAGCTGTAAGCCGAGCCGCTCGAGCCGTTGAGAGTCCTAAACCCGGTCCCAGCTGTATTGAACATGTTTGGCTGAAGCCTATAACTTTTAACAATTTTTGGCTCGAGCCCGAATAATTGCCCCTTAGTAACTCAAACCCAGAACGTGACCTATGTCCTTGCCTCCTGAAGACTTCTCGACTACTGAGATCGACAGTCAATTAGCTTTTACTATTCAGATACAAACCGCATATCTTTTAAAGATTATACACGGTGTTGACATAATAATAATAATAATAATAATAATAATAATAATAATAATAATAGCATTAAAAGTTTTAAACTTGCTCTAAAATATTGGAAAACTTACTTAAATTCGAGATTTCGGGGAAAGGGTTCTGTACCTTCAAGACACACCTCTGCAACTACCAAAATTTTAAACTAGAGCGTTCCACTGAAGTTTCGTGTAGAAAGTATTCTACTGTATGTTTTAAGGAAAATAACTGTAATAAAAATAACTGAATATCACGCAACAGTAAGTCATATAATATACTAATTTTTAGGATATGCAGAGGTAAATGTAAAAGCTTTGCTACAAAAATACTTACACAGACCATAATTCAATGAGCTCTGAAATACAATGTAACGAAATAGCCTATGAGATTCAGTCTACAAAGCAACTGTTACTTAAAGAATGGACATACACTATTTCCGGAATCGAGACAAGACGGGAAATGTTTACGATACTTTTCGTCTCGTCTCGATTCTCATTTCCAAAGCGAGACGAAAATTTTGAGTTAGCCTTGTCCCGTCTCGAATGTAAAATGTTAATTCTCATGTTTTGTTTGGTTTAGAAACGAGATGAGAAATTCCTCTTCTCGTGGGTAACATTAAACCCAACTGAACTATTCTTTCCAAATGTCACGTTTCTGCTTGTAACGGTATGACCTGAGCGATAATTAGCTCCTAATTTTTAATCTTCTACGAGATAATAATAATTATTATTAATTTCTTATTATTACTATAATTATTCCTGAAGATTTAATTGTTCAAGTATTGAAACATGCGAGTATTCAAATATCTGAATATAATAAAACGTATGCCATCGCCGATCAATCGCCATCAAAAATCCTAAAGTAAAAAAAAATGCGACGTGGATTCGCGCAAGCACCTTGACCACTGAACCGCTTTCGCTACGCGGTAAACGATTCGTCTTTAGTCTGGTTACGTTAGGTTTCTTTGTCTCCGCTTGCAAACTTGTATGTTATATTTCTTCGATTCAAAATGTTTTTTGTATTTCTTGCATGATGTCGGCAAAGTTTACATTAATAACTTGAGTTGTTCTTAAACAGTTGGTTAACAAGTTTGTTTTTTCTCCACACGAAACTACAAATATGACAGATTCAATTCTCATACTCTCCATTTCTTTCAAAGCAGTTACCATTACCTGATCAAAGCCTTATTTCCGCCACGATTCATATTAACCAAAATAAATTCATTTTTCGGAAGCGGAACTTACCCTTTGCGGATTTCGGAAAATTATAGAATTCAGTTAAACTCCGGAATTCAGAAGAATTCTGGAACTCGGAAAGAATCGGGTATTTAGAAAATTCCGGAATTGAGAAAAACTCCGGATTTCGAAAAATCCGGATTTTTCCGAATTCCGGAATGTTAACGAAATCAGAAAGTTCTATATTTCGGATTTTGCCGAATTCCGAAATTATTTCAAAATCGCAATTTTCGGAATTCCGAAATTTGTCCGGTTTTACTTTCGGGAGTCCGGAAATTATTGATTCCGGAATTGGCTATCCCTAGTTTATACACAACCTTTCTCGACACTAAGCTAGTAGCTGTCTACAAACAAACAAGTAATGCAAAGCATTTTGTATCCTGCAATACGTCATGTATTAAAATCCGACAGCAGTTTCAGTATCTAACCATAAATTGCATGTATCTAGCTACTGGAAGCTGAGGTATGAAGAATTGTATTGTGTCTTATCTTTTTGTGTCTTATACAACCCTGCAAACCACTGAACATCTAAACGGCTTTCGTTAAATCCAAGTTGTATTACTCACAGTTACATCCATTTGTGTCTATATGATCGTGTTACTAAAGCTTACTATATGATAGCGTTACTAAATCTTTCTCTGCTCTCCCGTAAAGTTGTGATACGATCTACTACATGATACAGAACGAATTATCAATTTAACCAAGTTGTTGTATTACTACACATCTGCTTCCACCTCTGTCAACTCTGGTCGATCTCATTGATCACGACATATTTGCTTTTTTATACCCCTTTCTTCGTTTACTGAACTAAACAGTAACTATTCTGAATTATACTACTGCGCATGCCTCGTAGATAAATATTTCTGATGCCAATAGTTTCCGTTTCGTCCAAGCAATCTTCTTTTTCTTGTTGTTTTTCTTATGATCCTTTTATTACATTATATGAAGAGCATGTAGGTCTAAATACCGCATGTAGGTTTAACTCTTCCAGCAAAGAACGAATATAGTATACAACCCACAGAAGTGATAGCTGGCAATACGCTGGTCAAAATCCCTAACGACACAAGGGGGAGCGGTGTTCTACCCGCTGGTCTAGTGGCTAGCACGTGCGCCTTTGGTGTATGGCGTCCCGGGTTCGATTCCCGGCGGGAGAGTATTTATGATTTTTAACTGTCCTCGATGTTCTGTGCTCGTGTCTTTTCGTTATAAGTTATTAGAAAAAGCAAGTTAAACGAGTGAAGCAAGTAAAATTAGCAATAAGTAAGCTACTGAAACACGTTCGGTGAGTCAGTTTAAAAATAAGTGGACAAAGCACTAGCTTTTCGCGCCGTCCATGGAAGTTCAAATCTATCTTGGCTTGATTTTTCATCCATTTGAGAGAAAGTATTGTTTCTTTTCGCTACAGGTAGTCACTCTTTTCGTATTTTTCGCCGTCCTTCACAGTTCAAGTAACTGGCTATTCTTATTCTTTCTAAGAATGATGGATGTTTTCTTTGGTTTCATGTCAAACATGCACACGTAATGAAAAGACTTTGTTGATAATAATAATAATAATAATAATAATAATATGGAATATTACTAGCTAACTCGTGTGTGTATTTCGACAATATAATTTTATATTATGTGCAAATAAGTAAGGCTGGCTAGCGTCCACCCCCTTCTAATTTTTTCGATACGCCTTATGGGTCCACGGTGTCCAACGTTGGTCCCATCCCACTATCATCTCCTGTTCTCTCGATATAAGTTATCGACATTTTGCCTAAAGAGGGCTCTACCGTGGCCCCATGACTCCCCATGACGTGACCTTTCGTTCATTTTGCATTGAAATCGCTTATTTTTCTGAGTACTATGAGTGCATACTGTCCAACGTTGCTCCCATCACTATACAATTTCCCGTTCTCTCGACATAAATTGCTAATATTTTGTTTGTAAGGGAGATATGGCGTTACAATCACTACGTTTGAAGAAGAATTGAGGAAGACATTGCCTTGCCACAAACAACACCTATTATTATTATTATTATTATTATTATTATTATTATTATTATTATTATTATTATTATTATTATTATTATTGTTGTTTTACTTACCACTATTGTTGCCTACCTTTATTTGCAATGCAATGTGTTACTAAAAAGCATATCAAATAACACTCCTCGCCATTCACGCTCCCGAGCTCGAAATACATGATTTTACAGATCTCTGTGTTGGGAGAAAGCACATTTATTGTATTATTCTTTCAAATAACACGTTTCACAAGTTACTTCACTTTCAATGTGTGATTTTATGTCATCACTAATAATCATCTTGTTCCGATAGGAAAATATCCCCCTCCTGCAAAAAAAAAAGCCTGACCGCAGCGAAAGGGCGTGAAACTTCTTTAGGCGAATAATCGGGTCCAATATTTCAATAAAAGAGGATAAGTCCCTACACAAATATTTCAGTAAAATAGGAAAAGTTACTCAAACTTTTTGAATACCTATTTATGTGAGAAATTTGGTTCTCTTGGAACTTTTTAAGAGTTTGAAGAATCGCCATTTTGAACGTTTTCTTCTGATTATTCTGGTTAACGAACTCATCAAGATATTTCAACAGTTAATGTTTGTGCCAAGTTTCGTCTCAATCCGCTGAAAATTAGGGTGGTTATGGCATTCTCAAATAGCGTTATATATATATATATATATATATATATATATATATATATATACAGATAGATAGATAAATAGACACACAGAGGGAGAGAGAAAAAGTGTTTTGCTCCCTTCTCGCTTCTCGCACCTGTGCTGCGTCAGAGGTAAACCGGACCTCTTCGCAAAAGGTATGGACCTAAACACAAGCATGTTATTTGTTAATGTAGAAACATGGTCGAGAGGGCCCTCCCTGCTGGTCTAGTGGCTAGCACGTGCGCCTTTGGTGTACGGGGTCCCGGGTTCGATTCCCGGTGGGAGAGCCTTTGTGATTTTACCTGTCCTCGATATGTCTGTGTTCGTGTCCCTGTCGCTTTAGGTAATTGGAGAAACCAAGTTAAAAATGAGTAAAGCAAGTAAAATTAGATAAAAGTAGTTTAAGTAAGTTACTGGAACACGTTCGGTGAGTCAGTTGACTTCTTTTTTTTTAAAAAAAAAAAGAGGTGTAAGGCATGTAGAAATTGTATTTTTAACAACCATGAGAATGGGTTCGAACCCCTCCACTTACATATTTTTTTTACTTTTTACAGCTACGTCGCAACGTTCAATTTCTATTCTTTACTAATTGCAAATGGCGTTTACATTGAAAATAAGAGGAATTTTGGTGGCATTTGTTCGGATATTATTCTCTTTCGAAATGAAGACAAGAATAAAAGCAATACGCAAAGACAAAAAGTATTATCAGTACTAAACATTACCAATAATAATTGCTACGAAAGATTAAATACGACCTGTTTTACCATCTCTTATGAGCTGTATTTATTATTAACAAAAACTTTTTAAAATATCCTTGTCGGGGATTCGAACTGGCGTCCTTTGCATTTGTAAGCAAGCACCTTAACCACTACACCAAGATCATGGCGTGGTAAACATTTAGTTTTCGGCGTATTTCCTGTATTTGTGTTTTATGTTCCCACTTCGACAATTTTTAATCTTTTTTTTCGTTTAGCAGCTGTTTCTGGCTTTCTCTTTGGGTGTCGTCCCTTATTCACACTATGCACTATTCGTATTCACAGCTTGTGCCCCTCTGCAATGTATTATTCAGATTAGACAATTCTTCTTGCCCCTCAGTAAACATTTGATTGATTTAATTCTCATACTCTCCACGGATGCAGCGCAGGAATGCCAGACTCGAAAAATAGGGGTACATTTACTTTCCTGACAGATAATACCTGAAATATATCAGAAATCAAAAATAAACAAAGCAGAGCGTTAACTCATCGTTCGTTCAAAATTGTTCATATAAAATTTTCGTTTGTTCACGATTTACAAACCTTTTATACGAAAAACAAAATTTTCGGTGCCAACTTCACGTACCTGAAAACTATAGGAAATGAAAAATAAACAATGCAGATCGTTTATACATCGTTTGTTCACGATTGTTCATAGAAATGTTTTGTTTGATCTCGATTTATAAATAAGTTATATGAAAAACAAAACGGGCACAGCCAACTTTACGCAGCAGAAATCCAAAGAAATCCAAAACAAACAATGTAGATCAATTGTTCATCGTTAGTTCACGTTTGTTCACATGCATGTTTCGTTTGTTCACGATTTAAAAACAATTTATAGGAAAAACAACATGCGCGGAGCCATCTTCGCGTACATTAAAAATGTCGGAAATCAAAAATCAATAATGCAGAGTGTTCGTTCATCGTTTGTTCACTTTAGTTAACTTAAATTTTTCGTATGTTCATTATTTATAAACAATTTATACAAGAAAGAAAATGGCCGTAGTCAATTACACGTAACTGAAAAATATTGGAAATCAAAACTAATTAATCGAGATCGCTAGTTCATCGTTCGTTCAGGATTGTTCGCATAACATTTTCGTTTGTACACGATTTATAAACAATCTATACAAAGAACAAAGTGAGCGGTTCCAACTTCACGTATAGTACCTACGAACTATGGGAAATGAAAAATAAACAATGAAGATTATTTTTACATCGTTTGCTCACGATTCTTCATATAAATTTTTTGTTTCATCACGATTTATAAACAATTTCTACCAAAAACGAAATGGCGGTGTAAACTTCACGCAGCAGAACCCATATAAGAATTCTAAAATAAACTATGCAGATAATCGTTCATCATTTTTCCATGATTGTTCACATAATTTTTTTCGTTTGTTCAAGATTTACAAAACAATGTATACGAAAAATATCCAGTGCCAAATTAAAGCAGCGGAACCAATTTTTTCAAATGGGAACTAGACAATGCAGATCGTTTTATCATACTTTGCTCGTGATTGTTCATATAAAATTCTCGTTTGAACACGATCTATAAACAATGTATACGAAAAACAAAATGGGCGGTAATCACTTCACGTACCTGAAAAATATTGGGAATCAAAAATAAACAATAGAGTTTCTTTTGCATCGTCTCTTAACAATGGTCACATAAAATTTTCGTTTGTTCATGATTTATAAACAATTTATAAGAAGATCAAATGGGCGATGCCAGTTTCACGCAGCAGAACCCATTTTTAGAACTCTGAAATAAATAATGCAGGTCGTTTATTCATCCTCTTCTCACGATTCTCATTGTTCACGATTTGAAAATAATTAATACGGAAAACGTAATGGGCTATGCCAACTTCACCCTCCTCAAAAATATCGTTAATCATAAATAAACAGTGCACATCGTTTGTTCGTACTTTGTTCACAATTGTTCATATAAAATTTTCGTTGGCTCACAATTTATAAACAATACATACGAAAAAGAAAATGGGCGGCGACAACTTCATGTACCTGAAAAATATTGGAATTCAAATATAAACAATGCAAATAATTTCTTCATCGTTTTCTCACGATCGTCATATAATTTGTTTTGTTCACCATTTAGAAAGTTCATACAAAAACAAAATGGCCTGTGCCAAGATCACGAAATTGAAATCTATCTATAATCAAAAATAAACAAAGAAGAATGTTTATCATTTGTTCACGATTGTTCGTATAAACTTTTCGTTTGTTCAACATTTATAAATGACTAGCAGCGTTCACCCCGCTTCGCTGCGGTCACCTCGGAACGCAATAAACTTTGTTACTTAGATAATTTTTACTTTTTCGCTTTCAAGTGATATGATAAAAACCATAGTAAATTGCAGTAAATGTTAACATTATATCGCCTGTCATTTATGTTAACCCGCCGAGTGACACGGTCATGCGGGTTGCATATAAATACGTTTATTTTTACCTATGATGAACTAATAACAAAGGATTTGTACGTATGGACACTTGAATGTTCAATTATCTCAAGACACTGGTAATTAAAAATTAAAGTGATATGATAAAAACCATCTAGGGTCCAAATCCTAATAACCCCCCAAAAATAAAAGAAATTGGTTCAGCCGTATTACCGTGATGAGCTAACAAAGGATTTGTGCGTTCTCTTTTATAATATAGATTTGTACGAAAAAAATTGGCAGTGCCAAATTCACGCAGCAGAAAACATTTTCAGATATCGAAAATCAACAATGGAGATCGTTTGTTCATCGTTTTCTCACGATTTATAATCAATTTGTACGAAAAACAAATGGGTGGTACCAACATGACGTACCTGAAAATAAAGGAAATCGAAAATGAACAATGCAAGTCGTTTGATCATCGTTTGTACAGAAATGCAAAATAAACAATGCAGGTCGTTTGTTCACTATTTTCAGCTTAAAATTTCGTCTGTTCACGATTTGAAAATTTGTAAGGAAAACAAAATTGCCAGTGCCAACGTCACGTACCACAAAAATGTCGAAATAAAAAAACAATCCAGATCATTTGTTCATCCTTTGTTCACGATTGCTCACATAATATTTTCGTTATTCACGACTTCAAACTAATTTATAAGAAACACAAAATGGGTGGTTAAAACATCACGTACCCAAAAATAACAGAAATGAAAAATAAACAATGCAGATCGTTTGTTTGATCTTTGGTTCACGATTTCTCATATAAAATTTACGATTTTCGAAACCTACAAACAATTTAAACGAAAAAAAATGTTTGGTGCCAAATTCACGTACCAGAACCCATTTTTGGAATCGAAAATAAAAAGGGAGAGCATTTGTTGATCGCTAGTTCACAGTTATTCACATAAATTTTTCGTTTCTTCACGATCTAAAAAAATCATACGAAAAAAATTGGGGCAGTGCCTAATTCATGGAAATCAAAAATAAAGTGGGTGGTGCCAACTTTACGCAGCAGAACCCACTTTCGGAAATTCAAAGCAAACATTGGAGTTCATTCGTTAATCGTTAGTTCACGTTTGTTCACATATTTTTTTCGTTTGTTCCCGATTTATAAACAATTTACACGAAAAACAAAATCGGTGGTGCGAACATCACGTACTTGAGAAATATTAGAAATCTAAAGCAAACACTGCAAATCGTTTGATCACAGTTCACCGCACAAATTTTTCCTTTGTTCACGATTTCAAAATAATTTACACGGAAAACAAAATAGGTGGTGCGAACATCACGTACCTGAGAAATATCAGAAATCTAAAGTAAACAATGCAAATCCTTTGATCATCGTTTGTTTACGATTGTTCATATAAAATCTTCGTTTAACTTTTATAAACAATTTATGGGAAATACAATGTGTGTTTTGCTAACTTCACGTTACTGAAAATATTGCAAACCAGAAATAAACAATAAACATCATTTATTCATCGTTTGTTCATGATTGTTCACATAGAATTTTGGTATGTTCACTATTTATAAAAAAAATACACGAAAAACATAATAGCCAGTGCCAACTTCACGCAGCAGAACCCATTCACAGAAATCCGAAATAAACAATGCAATTCGTTTGTTCACAGTTCACCACGTAAATTTTTCCTTTGTTCACGATTTCAAAATAATTACACGAAAAAAAATGGGTGGTGCGAACATCACGTACCTGAGAAATATCAGAAATCTAAAGTAAACAATGCAAATCGTTTGATCATCGTTTGTTCACGATTGTTCACATAAAATGTTCCTATGTTCACGATTTATAAACAATTTATACGAAAACCAAAATGGGCGGTGCCAACTTCACGAACCTCAAGAAATATTGGAAATCAAATATAAAAATGCAGAGCGCTTCTCCATCGTTTGTTCACGATTTTTCACAAAAATGTTCGTTTGTTCACTATTTTTGAACAATTTGTCCGAAACGCAAAATATTCAGTGCAAACTTCGGTTAGGGGAACCCATTTTCGGAAATCGGAACTAAATAATATGGATCGTTTTTTCATCGCTTGTTCACGATTGTTTACGTTTTTTTTTGCTTGTTCACGTTTTAAAAATTTTACACGAAAAAAAATTGTCAGTGCCAACATCACGTACCAGAAATATATCAAAAATCAAAACTAACAATGCAGATCGTTTGTTCATCACTGGTTCACGATTTTTCAAATAAAATTTGCGTTTGTTCAAAATTTACAAAAAATTTACACGCAAAAAATATCGGCGGTGCAAATTCACGCACAACAATTCAGTTTGCGAAATCGAAAATAAAAATGGGGATCGTTTGTTCCTCGCTAGTTATCGCTTGCTCACATAAATTTTTCGTTTCTTCATGATTTATAAAAGATTCATCCGAAAAAGAAAATGGGCAGTGAGAAATTCATATACCTGAAAAATATTGAGAATCAAAAACAAACAATCCAAAACGTTTGTTCATCGTTTGTTCACTATTGTTCATATAAAATTTCGTTTGTTCACGATTTATAAACAATTTATACAAAAAACAAAGTGGTCGGTGCCAACTTTACGCAGTAGAACTCACTTTCAGAAATCGAAAAAAAGCAATACAGATTGTTTGTTCATGGTTAGTTCAAGATTGTTCACATAAATGTTTCGTTTATTCACGATTTATAAACAATTTATACGAAAAACAAAATGGCCTTTGCATCGTTTGTTCACGATTATTCATATAAATGTTTCGTTTGTCCAGGATTTATGGACAATCTATATGGAAAACAAAATAGGCGGTGCCAACTTAACGCAGCAGAACCCATTTTGAGAAATCTAAAATAATCCATGCAGATCGTTCATTCATCGTTTGCTGACGATTGTTCACATAAATGTTTCGTTAGTCCACGATTTATAAACAATTTATACAAATAACAGAATTGGCGTTGCCAACCTCATGTACCTGAAAAATAACGGAAATAAAAATAAATAACGCACATCATTTGTGGATCACTTGTTCGCGATTGTTCATATAAAAGTTCCGTTTGTTCAGTATTCACAACAATTTACACGAAAAAAATGGGCAGTTCCAACTGCACGCGGCAGAACAACATTTTCAGAAATCGGAACTCAACGTTGCTGATCGTTTGTTCATCGTTTCTTCATCATTGTTCAAAAAAATATTTCGTTTCTTCACTATTTGAAAAGTTTATATCAAAAACAAATGGGTAGTGCCAACATCACGTACCTCAAAAATATCGGAGATCAAAAATAAACAATGCAGATCAGTTGTTCATCGTTTGTTCACGATTGTTCATATAAAGTTTTCGTTTGTTCACGATTTACAAACAATTTATACGAAAAACAAAATGAGGTGTCAACTTCACGAAGCATAACCCATTTTCAGAAATTGAAAATAAACAAAGACCGTTGGTTCATCGTTTCATCGCGATTGTACACATAAATTTTTTGTTTGTTCACGATTTATATACAATTTATAAGAAAAGTAAATGGCTTGTGTCAACTTCACGTACCTGAAAAACATTCGATATCAAAAGTAAACAATTCAGATCGTTTGTTTTCGATTCTTCATATAAAATTTTGCTTTGTTCACGATTTATGGACAATTTGCACGAAGAAGAAAATGGGCAGTGCCACCTTCACGTACCTGAAAATTATTCTAAATGAAAACTGAATAATGTAGATCGTTTGTTCATTCATCGTTCGCTCACAATTGTTCACATAAGCTTTCTTTGTTCAGTATTTATAAACAATTTATACGGAAAACAGAATGGGAGTTCCCAAATAAACGCAGCGGATCCCATTTAAGAAATCTAAAATAAACCATGCAGATCGTTCGTTCATCGTTTATTCGCTATTGTTCACATAAATGTATAGTTTGTTCATGATTTATCACATAAATGTTTAGTTTTGTTCAAGATTTATAAACAATTTATACGAAAAACAAAATGGGCGGTGCCAACTTCAGGTATCTGAAAAATATTGAATAATAAAAATAAACAATGCAGATCGTTTGTTCATCGTTTGTTTACGATTGTTCATATAAAATCTTCGTTTAACTTTTATAAACAATTTATAGGAAAATGTGTGTTTTGCTAACTTCACGTTACTGAAAATATTGGAAACCAGAAATAAACAATGAACATCATTTATTCATCGTTTGTTCATGATTGTTCACATAGAATTTTGGTATGTTCACTATTTATAAAAAATTTATACGAAAAACATAATAGCCAGTGCCAACTTCACGCAGCAGAACCAATTTACAGAAATCCGAAATAAACAATGCAATTCGTTTGTTCACAGTTCACCGCATATATTTTTCCTTTGTTCGCGATTTCAAAATAATTTAAATGAAAAACAAAATGGGTGGTGCCAACATCACGTTTCTAAAATATAACGGAAATCATAAATAAACTGTCCAGATCGCTTGTTCATCGGTTGTTCACGATTGTTCATATAAAAGTTTTGTTTGTTCACAATTTACAATCACTTTATACGGGAAGCGAAATTGGCGGTGCCAAATTCACACAGCACAACCCATTTTCAGAAATCAAACATAGAAATGGAGATTGTTTATTCTTCGTTAGTTTACGATTGTTCATGTAAATTATTCGTTTGTTCACGATTTATAAACAATTTATAAGAAAAACTAAATGGGTGGTGCCAACTCATTTACCTGAAAAAAATTAAATAATAAAAATAAACAATGCAGATAGTTTGATCATCGTTTCTTCACGATTCTTCATATAAAATTTTCGTTCGTTCACGATCTATAAAAAATTTATGTGGAAATCAAAATGGGTTGTGATTATTTCACGGACTTGAAAAATATTGAAAATCTAAAAATATACAACGCAGATCGTTTGTTCGAGATTTTTCATATAAATGTTTCATTTGTTCAGGATTCATAGTCAATTTATACGGAAAACACAATGGTCGGTGCCAATAAACGCAGCAGATCCCATTTTAAGAAACCTAAAATAAACCATTCAGATCCTTCGTTCATTGTTTCTTCGCGAATTTTCACATAAAAGTTTCGTTTGTTAACGATTGCTCACATAAATCTTTCGTTTGTTCACGATTTATAAACAATTCATATGAAAAAGAAATTGGGTGGTGCAAACTTCATGTACCTGAAAATATTGGAAATCAATAATAAACTATGCAAATCATTTCTTCATCATTTGCTTACGATTATTCATCTAAAATTTTCAATTGTTCAGGATCCGAAAACAATTAACATGGAAAAATAATGGTGACGGCAACTTCGCCTACCTTAGAGATATCGGTAATCATAAATAAAGAATACAGATCCTTTGTTCTTCGTTTGTTCATAATTGCTCATATAAAATTTTCGTTTGCTCCCGATTTACAAACAATCTATACCAAAAACAAAATGGGCGGTGCCAACCACCCCGCAGAATCCATTTTCAGAAATCGGAAATAAACAATGCAGACCATTTGCTCATCGTATGTTCAAGATTGTACACATAAATTTTTCGTTTCTCCAGAATTTATAACAATTTATACGAAAACAAAATGATCGGTGCCAACTTCACTTACCTGAAAAATATCGGAAATCAACAATTAATAATGGAGAACGTTTGTACATCGTTTGTTCAGGATCCTTCACAATAAATTTTCGATTGTTCACGATTTGAAAACAATTTATACGAATAACAAAATGGGTGGTTCCAGCATCATGTACCTGAAATATATCGGAAATCAAAAATAAACAAAGCAGAGCGTTAACTCATTGTTGGTTCAAAATTGTTCATATAAAAGTTTGGGTTGTTTACGATTTACAAACCATTTATACGAGAAACAAAATTTTCGGTGCCAACTTCACGTACCTGAAAACTATGGGAAATGAAAAATAAACAATGCAGATCGTTTATACATCGTTTGTTCACGATTGTTCATAGAAATGTTTTGTTTGATCTCGATTTATAAATAAGTTATACGAAAAAAAAACGGGCACAGCCAACTTTACGCAGCAGAAATCCAAAGAAATCCAAAACAAACAATGTAGATCAATTGTTCATCGGTAGTTCACGTTTGTTCACATACATGTTTCGTTTGTTCACGATTTATAAACAATTTATAGGAAAACCAACATGGTCGGAGCCAACTTCACGTACCTCAAAAATGTCGGAAATCAAAAATCAATAATGCAGAGCGTTCGTTCATCACTTGTTCACTTTTGTTAACATCAAATTTTCGTATGTTCATTATTTATAAATAATTTATACAACAAAGAAAATGGCCGTTGCCAACTACACGTAAGTGAAAAATATTGGAAACCAAAACTTATTAATTCAGATAGCTAGTTCATCTTTTGTTCAGGATTGTTCATATAAAATTTTTGTTTGTTCACGATTTATAAACAATCTATACGAAGAACAAAATGAGCGGTGCCAACTTCACGTACTGTACCTACGAACTATGGGAAATGTAAAATAAACAATGAAGATCGTTTTTACATCGTTTTTTCACGACTCTTCATATAAATTTTATTGTTTGATCAGTATTTTTAAACAATTTCTACCAAAAACGAAATGGCGGTGTAAACTTCACGCAGCAGAACCCATAGTAAGAATTCTAAAATAAAATAAACCATGCAGATAATCGTTCATCATTTTTCCAGGATTGTTCACAATTTTTTTCGTTTGTTCAAGATTTACAAAACAATGTATACGAAAACATATCCAGTGCCAAATTAACGCAGCGGAACCAATTTTCTGAAATGGGAACTAAACAATCCTGATCGTTTTATCATACTTTGTTCATGATTGTTCATATAAAATTCTCGTTTGTACACGATCTATAAACAATGTATACGAAAAACAAAATGGGCGGTAATCACTTCACGTACCTGAAAAATATTGGGAATCAAAAATAAACAATAGAGTTTCTTTTGCATCGTTTCTTCAACAATGGTCACATAAAATTTTCGTTTGTTCATGATTTATAAACAATTTATAAGAAGATCAAATGAGCGATGCTAGTTTCACGCAGCAGAACCCATTTTTAGAACTCTGAAATAAACAATGCAGATCGTTTTTTCATCCACTTCTCACCATTCTTCTCAAAAAATTCTCATTTTTCACGATTTAAAAACAATTAATACGGAAAACAAAATGGGCTATGCCAACTTCACCCGCCTCAAAAATATCGTTAATCATAAATAAACAGTGCACATCGTTTGTTCGTACTTTGTTCACAATTGTTCATATAAAATTTTCGTTGGCTCACAATTTATAAACAATCCATACGAAAAAGAAAATGTGCAGCGACAACTTCATGTACCTGAAAAATATTGGAATTCAAATATAAACAATGCGAATCTTTTTTTCATCGTTTGCTCAAGATCGTCATATATTTTGTTTTGTTCACCATTTAGAAAGTTCATACGAAAACAAAATGGCCTGTGCCAAGATCACGAAATTGAAATCTATCTATAATCAAAAATAAACAAAGAAGAATGTTTATCATTTGTTCACGATTTTTCGCATAAACTTTTCGTTTGTTCACCATTTATAAATGATTTGTACGAAAAAAATTGGCAGTGCCAAATTCAAGCAGCAGAAAACATTTTCAGATATCGAAAATCAACAATGCAGATTGTTTGTTCATCGTTTGTTCAAGATTATTCGCATAAACTTTTCGTTAGTTCAGAATTTGTAGACAATTTATACGAAAAACAGGATGAGCGGTGCCAACTTAACGCAGGAGAACCCATTTTAAGAAATTTAAAATAAAGCATCAGATCGTTCGTTCATAGTTTGTTCACGATTGTTCACATAAATTTTTCTTTTGTTCACGATTTAAAAAGTTTATTCGAAAAACAAAATAGGTACTGCCGACCTCAAGTACCTGAAAAATATCGGAAATCAAAAGTAATCAATGCAGAGCATGCAATCGTTTGTTTGTCCTTATTTCACGATTGTTGATATAAATATTTTGTTTGTTCACGATATATAAACAATTTACATAGAAACAAAATGATCAGTGCCAACTTCATGTACCTGAAAAATATCGGAAATCAAAAATAAATAATGCAGAGCATTAGTTCATCGTTTGTTCACGATTGTTCACATAAAAATTTCGTTACTTCATTATTTAAAATGTTTGTACGAAAAAACAAACGGTCAGTGCCAAAATCACACACCTGAAAAATATCGAAAATCAAAAACGAACAATGCTGATCATCTGTTCATCGTTTTTTCACGATTTCTCATATAAACTTTTCGCTTGTTCCCGTTTTATAAACAATTCATACGAAACAGAAAATTGCGCCAACTTCATGTACTTGAAAAATATTGAAAATCAAAAATAAACAATGCAAATCATTTCTTCAACGTTTACTCACGATTGTTCATATAGAAGTTTCATTTGCTCACGATTTATAAACAATTTATACGAAAAACAAAATGGGCGATGCCAACTTCACGCACCAGAACACATCTACAGAAATCGAAAATAAACAATAGAGATCGTTTGTTAATCGTTATTTCAAGCTTGTTCACATAAATTTTTCGTTTGTTCAAGATTTATAGACGATTTATACGAAAACCAAAATGGGCTTTGCACTCTTCACGTACATCAAAAGTACTGGAAATCAAAAAGATACAACGCAGAGCGTTAGTTCATCGTTTGTTCAGGATTTTCCATATAAAATTTCCGTTTGTTAAGGATTCATAAACAATTTATACGAAAAACAAAATCGGCGGTGCCAACTTCAGGTACCTCAAAAAAATATTGGAAATCAAAAATAAAACTGCGCAGAATTTGTTCATCGTTTGTTTACGATTGTTCACATGAATTTTTCGTATGTTCAGTATTTATAAACAATTTATACGAAAAAATGGGCGGTGTCAATTTAACGCAGAAGAACCCACTTTTAGAAATCTGAAATAAACCATGCAGCTCATTCATTCATCGTTTATTCATGATTCTTTATATATATATTTTTTTTTTGTTCAAGATTTAAGAAGTTTATACGAAAAACAAAATGTGTAGTAAAACATAACGTATCTGAAAAATATTGGAAATCAAAAATAAGCAATGCAGATCGTTTGTTCATTGTTCGCAATTGTACACATAAAATATTCGTTTGTTCAACATTTAAAAAACAATTTATACGAAAAACTCCCAGTTCCAACTTTACGCAACAGAATTCATTTTCCAAAAATCGAAACTAAACATTGCAGATTGTTTGTTTGTTTCACGATTTGAAAATTTATATGAGAAACAAAATGAGTGGTGCCAACTTTACGCAGCAGAACCCACTTTCAGAAATCAAAGCCAAACATTGCGGATCGTTTTTCGTCGTTAGTGCACGTTTGTTAACACAAATTTTTCGTTTGTTCACGTTTTATACACAAATCATACGAAAAACACAATGGGCGGTGCCAACTTAACGTACCTCAAAAAATATTGGAGATCCAAAATAGAAATTCAGAGCGTTTGTTCATCATTTGTTCACTATTGTTCATATAAAATTTTCGTTTGTACACGATTTATAGAGAATTTATACGAAAAACAAAATGAGCGGTGCCAACTTAACCATCCTCAAAGATATCGGAAATCAAAAATGAATAATTCAGAACACATATTCATCGTTTGTTCACGATTGTTCACATAAAACATTAGTTTGTTGACGACTTATGAACAATTTATACGTAAAATTAAATGCAGCGGTGCCAACACCACTCAGAAGAACCGGTTTTAAGAAAACGAAAATAAACAATGGAGATCGTTTTTTCATCGCTTTTTCCCGATTGCTCACAAAAAATATTCTTTTCTACACGATTTGAAAGCAATAAAAAAGAAAGAGAAAACGGGTGGTGCAAGCATCACGTACCTGAAAACTATCGGAAATCAAAAATAAACAATGCAGATCCTTTCTTCATAGTTTCTTCACGATTGTTCACACGAATTTTTCGGTTGTACAGGATTTATAGACAATATATACGAAAAACAAAATGGGCGTTGCCAACTTGATGCAGCAGAACCCACTTTAGATATTTGAAATAAACCAGGCAGATCGTTCATTCATTCTTTGTTCGCGATTGTTCAAATATTTTTTTGTTCACGATTTATACGAAAACCAAAATGCGAAGTGCCAACATCACATAATTGAAAAAAAAAATCGGAAATCAAAAATAAAGAATGGAGATCGTTTATTCATTGTTTTCCACGATTGCTCAGATTAAAATTTTCGTTTGTTCACGATTTATAAACAATTAATACGAAAACCAAAATGGGTGATGCAAACTACGCAGCAGAATCCATTTTCCGAATTTGAAAGTAAATAAAGAAGATCGTTTCCTCATCGTTTGTTCACAATTGTTCATAAAACATTTTGGTTTGTACACGATTTATGAACAATTTATACGAAAAACAAACTGGGTTGTTCCAACTTCACGCAGCAAAACATATTTTCAGAAAACGAAAATAAACAATAGACATCGTTTGTTCATCGTTAGATCAAGATTGCTCGCAAAATTTTTCGTTTGTTCACGATTTATAAAAAAAATTATACGAAAACAATGGGTGATGCCAATTTCACGTACCTGAAAAATATTGGATATCAAAAATAAATTATGCGCAGAGTTTGTTCACTGTTAGTTCACGATTGTACATATAAAATTTTCGTTTGTTCACTATTTATGAACAATTTATATGAAAAACGTTCGTTAATCGTTTGTTAATCGTTTGTTCACGATTGTTCACATACATTTTCGTTTTTTTCACGATTTAAGAAGATTATACGAAAAAAATTGGCAGTACCAACATCACGTACCTGACAAATATCGGAAATCAAGAATAAACAATGTAAGTAGCTCTTTCATCGTTTGTTCACATGAATTTTTCGTTTTTTCTGGATTTATAGACAATTTATACGAAAAACAAAATGGGCTGTGACAACTTCGCGTACTTCAAAAATATCGGAAATCAAAAATGAATAATGCAGTATTCTTAAAATTTGCACTTTCTTAATACTCTTTCTCCGTAACTTTTCACGCACATCGCCTTTTCTTTGTACACCAGCTTCACGAATAGAATGTACATCTTTTTTTATAACTACAATGTCTACGTTAAGTTCGTTTCCACAAATTACACAAATGAAATTAAAATTATTAAATTATCTATATTATTAATGTTTGTTCAGATAGCCAGGAACAATATGAAATTACTATGCTCTTGTCAATGTAATATATTCTACTGAGTTAAGTTTATCAATCAAAATGATATGGAAATTCAAGTTTAAAATTAGGAACATTATTTTCTACTTTTTCTTATTAATTACGGTGGTATTGGCAGACAGAAATATTAATATATATTCAATTTAAAGAATTGTATAAAATATTTTATACAATTCTTTAAATTGAATGTGAATAATCATGTAGTGATTAAACCTTACAATGCTTGACTTGCACTTGAAAACTGCTACTTTGAAGTTAAACCTAACGTAAACTTGTTTGTAGATTTTATAAAAGTAATAATCTAAATTGATTATGAGCAAATAAGTAAAATGTTACGTTCTAATTAAAGATAACAAATCAGAATACTAGAGGCATACTAATATATGCATACATTTCAAATCATAAAAAACTTACTAAAAAAGAACTTACTAGATACTCATTAAGTACTTTCACTTCCACTGCACAAAATCACTTAGCACATACAAGCTTCATAAATCTCCCAGTGAAACTGACGCATGAATGTAGACAGTGTCAAAGATGGGGTACGGCGTTTGCCTAGCCGGCCCGGCGGGATGACTTTCCCGCACCTGCAGTCATTTCGTAAGAACTCTCTGGACATCGTTCCTATTCCTATAAACCTATTAATACGTATATCGTTTTAAAGGTAACTAGCTGAACATGCGCTCTCTACACAGCGCATCATTCGCATATGAGCATAAATCTCCTTCTCATTCCTTACAACATCTGTACATGTCCCTTTACAGACACAAGTGAAAGACGTATTGATTAAAAAAAGCCAAGGGGTATCATAAAGGGGACTTTTTTCGATTATTTTTCTCAATATCTCGCACCGTTTGCAAGATTTGAGCCTGCTTCCAGTTGGAGTTTCTAATTCATGTATGACCAGTGTTTTCTTTCTTCTTGCATGCAGTATGTAATAAGCAAATATATTACATACACAATTAATTATAATGTCTGATATATATGGTGTTCATTGGGCAAAACACTCCCAAAAAAGGTTCATCTTAGAGTGGAGAAATGGTTATCCTTCCTTTCTATTATTACTTGGCCATGAAACAAACGTCTGAGACATATACAACCTCTATATACACCAGTGTGGTGTTGGAATGTATAATGCTTAGGATGTGATGCTTTAGTTTTTTTTTAATTTCAGCACTTCCAATGTACCCGTAAAAATGTAATAAAGAAATAGTGCCCATGTTTTTTTAAATATTCAATTAGAACTGGACAATTTACATGAAATTTCCAATCGATCAGTGAAAACGTCATATTTCTAGAGCCTGTAGTTTCCGAGATCTCATTGTCGAAAGGATTGGCCACAAACATATAAACGCAGTTTAAAAGAGCTCCAAAGATGGCAGCACAATTCATTTGCATTTATTTCGGAGAAGGCTTATTAAAGGCAAAGGCCTTTGGACAATAATTTAAAAGGATAAACTTTGTGAAAAATATTTCTTTAAGTAATTTATTTAAAGTACACTCTTTTAAAAATATTTCTCTTTGTTATAAACGTGAAATCACAAATAACCGAAAATCAAAGGTTTGAAAACTAAGGTTATAGGTTAGAACTCGGTCGCTCTTAATTGGGACACTTTTCTAGAGGTTTTGCCTCTGAAGCGCCACCTACCTAGAACGGTGACGAGTTTTGTAGAAACCTTCCTACTCCTGATCCTGGACTTTTCTCCGCGTTATTACAGGACACTGTTCATCAGACTTATCTCAGCCAAGGGTGTACAGTGTCACTGCATTAATAGGGGAACTGTCTTACCTGGACTACTATCCAAACGGGTAGTCCCACCTTGAGATCACTCACACATCTCATCATACCCTAGTCACTAGTCTCACTAGCTTTTGCATCTGGGCAGTTGCCCATCGGACGGTCTTTTAAGATGGCGGATTCACGCACCACCTCAGGCAAACGCACGAACAGTCGGCATACGTCTCTTCCTTCTGTCGTCGACGAACCTCCTGTGTGTCCCACGAAGGTGAGGCCACGGAAGGGATCGTCAAAGGCGCAGACAAACGCTACAACCACTCGCACACGAAGAGACTCTCATACTTCAGTTGCATCTATTGAATCTACAACCTCCGTCCGCTCCAGGTCACCTCAGTCTAAAGACAGCTATGCTGCACGTCTTCAGGATTCACCTCCAAAGAAAAAACATCACCACGAAGATTCCGCTAGTGACACTATGGATATAGGAGCATCAACATCGTCCACTTCACCTATCTCATCAACCTTTTCCATACTACTTCGTAATTACGACAGCAAGTTTTCCAACGAGAAGTTTGTCTCACTTCAATTACGGAAATATCTACCACGTGCTGCTCTCAAGGAAATAGTTCATACCCGGAATGGTTACATTCTCAAGACAGCAGACCCAGATCTTTACACCACTATTCGTAACAAAGTACCAATCGATACTTTTGGCGCAAACGCTGAGATCACTCGCCTTTCCGATTCAGCACGCAAACAACCACCTCCACCCCGACGTCCCTCACTTCTCTCTGTGGTTATCCGCGGAGTAGATCCGTCATACACAGACGATGAAATCCATGAGGAACTGAAACTCGATGGTTACACCGTTACTAAAGTTCTAAGGATTCGTAACGACCGTGGGCCCACCTACATGGTCCGAATTCTTACACCTCATCAGGAGACTATAGATGATCTCCTTGCACATGGGGCATACATCTATAATCGAAAACATAGAGTCGAACCATCGCGATCGTTAGCACCATTGCCAGTACGTTGTGAACGCTGTCAGGAATATAATACCCATATCACTTCTGAATGTAAAAACAATTATAAGTGCGGGTACTGTGCAGGACCCCATTCAACACGGCTCTGTACCAATTTACACCAACCAGCAAAGTGCTCCACATGTCCCGATAACCACCCCACTTATAGTTATAAGTGTAAAGCAAAGCCGGAACCAACACCAGCCCATCCTGAACTTGTTGTACCACTCCGTACAGCACCTGCCGCCCCTTCAACTCCGCCTGCTACTGACGCTCCTGTCACCTTAAACCAACTGCTCACTTTTTTTACTCTGGCACTCCAAAATATTCACCCTTTCATACGGCCACATATTCTACAGCAAATTACTCTAGCAGCTAAATCAACATTTCATATCAATTTCACAGCTACTTATTCTGGTAATACAGTACACTTTCATTCATCTCCAAACACTCACCTCGGATAATCACCCTTTCATTATGGCTTTAATCTTTCTGTACTTGAATATAAGATCATTCTCTACTAATAAACTCCTGTTTGAAACTCTACTTCTGGAGGAACATATCACAGTTTTTCTGTTAAACGAAACATTTTTGACAAAGAAAACTCCATGTCGCATACCCGGCTACACCATTCTTAGGGCAGACAGTCACATTCCAGAACAACGAGCGAATGGAGGCGTAGCAATTGATTTCTCTCCGCATCTCCCTTATCGTCAGCACGATTGTCCCATCAATATGTTACCTGAACATCTCATCACCACTTTATACTTCAAATCTCTCAGCATCACGTTTGCAACCATTTACGTACGTCCTGGTCACCCTCTTCCGACTCAGTTTGTTCAATATATTTCAAACACTTACCGTCACTATATTATCATGGCCGATTTTAATCTGCACAGTCGCTCACAACTAGATCGTATGAATTTCGAAACTTTTATAACTACGCACACAACTGGGATCATACATCCACTCCCAAAGCCTACTCGGCCCATTTCCAACACAACACCGGACATTGTCATCACCTCAGCAAATCTCTCCACCCATAGTATCATCACTGTTCTCGATACAATAGGTAGCGATCACGCTCCTGTTCAATTTACGCTTCAGTTACAAGCCACTGCATCACCTCGCTCGCAATTGCCTTCTCGCCTATGTTACCGCTTCGATAAAGCAAACTGGACTCATTATCGCAGCTATCTGACTCAACATACAGCACACCTAACATCACCCACTACTGAAGACGAACTTTACGCTACAATGGATACTATTACAAATACCATCCAGGAAGCCAGTAAACTCTCTATCCCAACCAGTAAAAGCATCCCATACCAACCACGTCTACCACCACACTATGTGACTATGATATCCCGCTCCCGCCAACTTTTCAGAGATTACCTTCGCACCGGAAACCCTGAAGCTCTACATCATCATAAACAAATGCAACGTACAGTGCACAACTACATCAAAGCGTACAAACTCAGATGCTGGGTTAAAACCTGCAATAATCTATCAAACACCAGTCATCCAACAAAGTACTGGAAAAGGTTCAACGCTTTATGCGGCAAGTCCAGTAGCACTTCATACCCCATACTGATTGGAAACTCCTACAGACACAGACACAGCAAATGCTTTTGCCGATCACCTCCAGACAATTTTCACTCCGCCCCCTTCTGAGGACCGGCCACACATTGCTGATCGGGTAAACCCATCTACTCCATTCTTACAGCCTAGTCATCTGCATATTCTCAATCCAAATCAACCTGTTACCGCACCCATCACCGTCACGGAAATCACCGATACCATACGATATAAACGAAATACAGCACCAGGTCTCGATAATATAACGTATCGCCAGATCCGAGAATGTCCTTTTGCACTACTACTTCTTCTTGCAAACGTTTTCACTTTCATTCTACGCACTGGATACTTCCCTATGCCTTGGAAGACTTCAAAAACGCTAATGTTTCCGAAACCACACAAACCACCTCATGAACTATCATCTTACAGGCCGATTCAACTCACAACAACATTTAGCAAAATTCTTGAGCGCATTCTTGTTAAACGCCTCCATAACTATCTCTTAGACAGAAACATCCTACCACTCAGCCAAGCGGGTTTCCGCCCTTCCTTTTCTATAAATGACCAAGTCTTACGCCTCACAAGCCTAATTAGTACACACTATAACTCAGTGCACCCATCATGCCTCGTCCTCTTCGACTTGGAAAAAGCATTTGATAAAGTGTGGCATATTGGACTTATTTACAAGCTTATTAGACTTCAGCTACCTACCGCCTACATACGCCTCATCTTTAACTTTCTCTCCGGCCGTCTTACATACGTAGCCATCCGAAATTGCCTATCGCATCCGATCTTCTTACTCTCAGGAGTCCCTCAAGGGTCCGCTCTCTCACCTCTATTGTACATTCTGTTTGTAGCTGATATGCCACGCCTTCCAAATTTCGTTCATACATTCCAGTATGCAGACGACACCGCTTTTCTCGCGCTAGGCACATCCATTCAACATATTAACGGCATCCTACAAACCGCCATAGATAACTTTTGCCGCTGGTGTCGACACTGGAAACTTAAAATTAATGCTACAAAGACACAAGCCATCGTTTTCATCCCGAAGAAGAAAACGTCTAAAGTACGCAGAAATCGCCGTTGTCTCTCCTTACATGTTGACCATGTTCCGTTACAAGCTACCAGGACAGTAACCTATTTAGGCATCACTTTTGACAGTCACCTTACATGGATGCACCATCTTAAAACGATAACGACCAAGGCTTACAATAGACTAAACTTGCTTAAACGTCTCGTGGGTACGACTTGGGGTCTAACACCTTCTACTCTCTTAAACACCTACAAGGTTTTTCTGCGTCCTACCTTAACGTATGGCTTCACAGCCTGGATCGCTGCTTCAGACACATTCTACAATAAACTACTTGTCCTTGAACGACACGCCTTCCGGATAGCTTATCGTATAGTATTGCCTAGCCCAACACGTGATCTCTATTCCCGTATCTCATTTCCAACGTTGCAATATTATCTTGAAACTCTCCGACTCTCCTACATTCGTAGCCGCTTTCAAGCTCATCATCCTCTTCTCTTTGACACAATGCAATACTTAACATTACATACCACACCTTCACGATATGTACACACTCCCTTATCCCTTCTTTTCACATCATATCATTACACACTTCCACCCGATGATCCCTCACTTTTGCTTATCAATGATTACATCACTCATGTTCATCGTCCTCTCATATTCCCATCATTTCATGCACAGTGATTTCCTCTGTCTACTAACTTGGGTTCCCACCGTCTTTCATCATAGCCTAGAGTCCCCCTAGGCAAGAAGATAACCGCATTCGTCTGCTAACATTACATCCTTTGTGTTGTCCTGTGCATCGCACCTCACTTCATCCTTCACACCCATCAACAACTAATTACAGACTCATATATTAAGATATATATTTTCTCTAGTTGTCTTTATTTCAAAATTTGTCTCTTTTCACATGTTCTAGTTGTTTCATATTATGTTTCTTATGTATGTTTTTCCGTGATTATCCTATATACTGAAAACATCATTTTCATTATTTTTATTATTATTTTGTTTTCTGCAATTCATAACAACTATGTATTAACATGTATCACTGTATTTAATGTTTGTCAATTTTGATCATTCCTTATCCACGCCAAATGTTAGGGAACGCAAAGTTCCTTAAGTCCAGCACTTAATGAATAAAGATATATTACAGCACTTAGACCATCCATAGACCTTGAATCCTAAGTCTTCCCACACCACTTCCCTAAAACAGGCCGTAACCCTGTAAAAGGTAGCTAGCCTTGGCTAGCATTGTAAAAAAAAACGCTCTTAATTGAACTGGCCACCTGGAATCTCTAACCAGGTAAAAAAAATAGGGTATCCGTAGCTGGCGGAGAAAAATAACCAAGTCACTTAGGTATTCCATCCCCATTAGTTTATTTTAGTCGCGATCTTCGTACATACGGTTGGATTACTTGCCTCTTTGAGGCTGAGGAAACAACCGTCGAGTTATATTTAATACCTCCACGGAGGTTAAGGCACCAAATTGATATTATCTGTTGACGACCTTGCTATTTCTATTGGCTAAACGATTTCTTAAGTTACTCTCCTCTTCGGAGGGTAGCTTATACATTTGACATCTCAGCTTCACTCATCATCTGAGCTTCTACGATGGCTACGTCCAAGCCAGTCATCTCGAAGAAGAAGACCAAAATCCCAACGAAGATAGTCAGCCGATCTCAATACCGGCCTGAGGACTTCCTTATTCCGCTGGGGCGGCCTTCCACCTCCGGCGCTAATGTCAAGTCACGATCATCCTCGACTAACCGGTCGACGACTGACGTTCCATTCCTTGCTCCACCGCAGGACGACAATGCCATGGACTTTACCTTGGTTACTACACCCAAGCGACGTCGCTCGTCCTTGAAGTCCACACTGAGCCAACAACATTTATCAGACTTTCCTGTTTTACCGATGAGCAACCGATTTGAGCCTCTCTCTACTCTCACAGCTGACGAGTCTCCTGTAATAGAGCCACGGCCCAAAAGCACCAAAGAGATTAAACCACCTCCTATTTACATTTACGGCATCAAAAACACTTACAACTTTACCAAAAGCCTTTCCAAGACCCTCAGAGAATCACCTCAGGTTCGGCATAACAAAGAACGTATTGTGATTCAGGTATCTTCTAGGGACGATTTCACAACTATCAAAAACTACTGCGAACAGACGAAAACTGAATACGCTACTGGCATCGCCAAAAGTGATCGACCCATAAAGGTTGTCATTCGCAAATTACCCATCGATACCGACGTCGCTGATCTTCAGTCTGCACTATTCACTTTAGGTTTTAAGCCGCTCACGATTCATCAAATGTCTCGTCGGGGCCTCACTGGTGGAGATAGAGTCCTCATGCCACTTTTTCTCATCTCCCTCGAGAAAACTCCAAATATACAGGAGATCTACAACATATCAGGATTGCTTCATTATAAAGTTTCATTTGAGCCTTATCGGCCGCCGAGTGTTCTGCAGTGTTACTGCTGCCAACGTCTTGGTCATTCACAAGACACTTGCAAAGCTCAACCTAAGTGTGTCAAGTGTGGGCAAAGTCATTTTACGAAAGCCTGTGCCAAACCAGATGCATCTACGCCAGCAACCTGTGCAAACTACGGAGGGGACCACCCAGCCAATTATCGCGGTTGTCCCGTCTTTCGCTCATACTCAGATGCTCTCAAGAAATCAACTCCTTCTGGCCGCAGCTCCGGTCCTACTGTATCAACTTCACTGGACAATAAGGCACCTTGCATTGACCGACCTCCACCACCAAATCAGGATGCTCCCTCTACGTCCAGCACACCAGATAGTGCATCTACACCATCCGTTAATGACTTTAATCTCCATTCACTCCTCACATACATCAAAACCTTCAACTTTGGCCGCATTATCTCTCATATCAAGAAAGGATTTACTAGACTTCGGGAAGCCACGGATCTTGCGTCCAAGGCTGCTGTCGTCATAGAGACATTTGCTGACATGATTGCTGATGGCTGCTTCTAACCAACCACTCATTCATCACACTATAACTGTTGTAACCTGGAATGCAGATGGTCTTACCGACCAGAAGCGTCTCCTAATTCGTTTTCTAGCAGAACATCAGGTCGATATCATACTTATACAGGAAACTCACTTCACTGCCCAGGTTACACACTGGAGACTGCCCAACTTACCAATTATTTCGCCTCGATCGAGTTCAAGGACGGAAAGGAGGATTACTGATTGCCCTGAAACGAAGTTTCAAGGCTAGACAACTCCTTTTACCCCCGTTACACACACTAGAAGCTCTTGCTATAGAAGTCTTCCTCCCCGGGATTCCTCTCATATTGGTCACGGGCTACCGTTCTCCAGCACATGACTTAGATCCCAATGATTTCGACGCCATCTCGACCTTGGGCCCCAAGATCATCTTGGCAGGGGACTTCAATGCAAAACATGGGGAATGGCACTCCAGACGTTCCAACGAAAACGGACGAATATTACACCGGTATCTGCACACATCTCCATTCATTGCCTATGGGCCACCTGATCCAACTCACCATCCTAAAGCAGGCGGAGAACCGGATGTGTTGGACATAGTTCTAAGCAAAGATACCATCTTAGCTACACGTCCTTACGTGATCTCAGCACTGGACTCAGATCATGATCCGGTCCTTTTCAAAATTTCGCATCGTCATATCTCCCGTCCTGCACCCGCTCATATCTCCCGAACTACGAACTGGGATGTCTATAAGCAGGAATTAAACTCTTTGCTCGACATAGCCGCTCGTCCAAATTCTCCTGCGGAAATTGATCAGGCGGTCGCCCATCTCACACTTGCTCTACGTACGGCTGACTCCCTCAGCACATCAATAATTCCTGACTCGCAGTCCGATCCACACTGTGACTCTCCATTACTTCGTCTTTATATCCATCTCAAACGCTGGGCTCGAAGTACTTGGCAGCGCACTAGACATCCACTCTACAAAACACTATGGAACACCTTAAGCCGCAAAATCAAGACAATCACTAGAAGACAAACCAAGCAGTACTGGGGACACTTTTTCGTGGGATCACAATTAATGACACTAAAATCTGGCAGTATTCCCGCCTTTTCCAGCGCCGAGAGACTTCTCGTCAAACTCAAATACTGCAAGGTCCGCATGGGGTCATACATGACGACCAAGGGCAAGCAGACCTATTTGCTGCATCTCTAGAGCGCCAGTTTACACCTAATGCGACTCCTGTCGTTCCTCACATTCGGCAGGACGTTCGGGCCACTATGCGCATGCTCCATTTTCAACCAATACTTCACCTGCCTGAGGTCGTAACACCAAGGGAAGTTGAGCGTCAAATTTGTCACTTGCCCAACAAAAAAGCGCCTGGAGTTGATCAGATCCGCCCAGAACTACTGAAACATGGGACACGGAAACTACTCCTCTATCTTGCTGCTTTATTTACAGGCATCCTTCAGGTTTGCTACTTTCCCCGTGCTTGGAAAGAAGCGAAAGTCATTCTTCTCCCTAAACCAGGTAAAAATCCGACTCTCCCAGAAAACTATAGACCAATTAGCCTATTATCTCATGTGAGCAAACTCTTCGAACGAGTGCTTCTCGCCCGACTTCACGAGCACGTCACCACTCTAGATATACTCCCCCACCATCAATTTGGTTTTCGTGCTAACCACAGCACAACAAGCCAATTAGTGAGGGTAGTCGACCATCTGACTACCTCTTTTAATCGACGACAATATGTTGTAGGTACCTTTATACCTTGATATCTCGAAGGCGTTTGATAAAGTGTGGTTACCAGGCCTCATTTATAAACTTCGCTTACAAGGTTTCTCTTTACCTTATCTCAAACTCCTCACTTCATACCTCTTTCATCGCTTTTTCCATGTCTCTGTGGGACAGACCAAGTCTGCTCCCAAACCAATTCAAGCTGGTGTGCCTCAAGGCGCGGTTCTTTCGCCTCTGCTTTACACCTTATACACCGCAGACTTACCCATTGTGCCACACTGTTTTCCTGCAACATACGCCGATGACACTGCTTTCTTCACGAACAGCAGCAATCTTCGTCTTTCCTACCACTACATGCAGCGGCAACTCAATGTCTTTCAACGTTGGGCTACCACCTGGCGCCTAAAAATCAACGCGGATAAGAGCGTTGCAGTCTGTTATAGCAAAAGACGCAGCAGAACCATCCATCGTTTATATTATGACAACATTGAAGTTCCACACCGTCTGCATGCTAAATACTTGGGAGTTATCTTAGATCGAGGCCTTACTTTTGGTCTTCATATCAGGGACATTAAACACCGAGCCCTTCGAAAATTGTCTGCCCTCTATACTATTTTGCGTTGCAGTGCCTTAAGTCATGAAACAAGACTCCACGTCTTTAAAATGGTAATTTTGTCCACAATCACCTACGCATGTCCAGCATGGCAACATGCGGTACTCAGTCACTTGCGCACGGTCGAGAGTGTGCAAACCAGGGCAGCTCGTATCATAACAGGCCATGACCGATATACGCGTAATCGTCAACTTCTAGAGGACTTAAACATATATCCTATCCGGGACGTGTTACATCAACACCGTACTCGTTTTTGGGCCAACCTCCCCCGCCACGTCAACCCCGCTATTGCAGCCATTGGCACAGTGCATACACACCGACGAACTTACAGGACGCCACGTTTGTAGCATAACACCTTACCCACACTCTCCCCCTCACTGCGACAGTTGCAGCTGAAGGCCACATGACGTCGTCGTATCTCATGTTCTAACTCCCCCCCCCCCCAAAGGTCTAATCATTTTGTTTTCTACAGCTGTCATCGAGTCAGGGACTTTTGTCCGATACTCGACACAAAACTACACTTTCAAGCTGAGCTGAGCTGAGCTGAGCTCTTAATTGATACTGTAGCATTTTAATAGATAGATAAAACAAGCTAAAGTTATATTTGAAACACTTTGTTGCAGCGTTATCAGGTTTTTAGTAATAATAACAAAAATGTTGAACATTGTATTAAAAAATCTACTTTTCCAGCAATTTATATCAACAGCGCCACAAATACTTACTTTAACTAAAATCATATACGAACATAATTTAAAGAATATAATGTAAGGAAGCTAACTTCAAAAAATCATATTGATACGAGCTGGCGTAATCGAGTTATTGATATTTTGGTGTAGGTACGCAAATTTGCATGTTTAGGCCTGTGGGGCGTAGCAAGAGGGGAAAAGTTGGGGACTCTAAAGGAAATACTCCCATTATGATGTAGTAATAACTGGCAAAGTTTCAGCTTGTTACTAAGTAGTCCCGACAAAAAGCTATTTTTTCCTTTATTTATTGGACTAAGATGGCCTGGGTCAATCAAGACTACCGACTGACCCAGGACCCACCGTAACCCACTCCGGCCCACGACCTACCATGACATATCACCCACTATAACCCACCATGACCCACCATGAACCTTTGTAACTAACTCCGACCCACCAAAACCCATTGCTATCAAGTTTGACCCCTGATCCTTGCCCTCCTCGACACTAACTAAACAGTTAACACTTGTAATAAAACAAAGTTGTGAAATTATCACTAGTTGGAGTTTGAATTTCTACGGCTCATCGCTCAAGACCTCTCTGTTACGATACCGGTGGATCTGACCTTTACGAAATATAATGGTAAAGTGTTTGTCATGGGCCAAAGTGCGATAAATTTAAATTTAAATATCATATATAATTATTTCCTTGTTGACTTACAGACACTTTTCAGTAGAAAATATTATGAAATTTGAAAGTCTCAAATCAAGGTAAACTAGACTAACGTAAACGAGAAAGAAAAAAAAACTAAAATTTTCGATATAGTTCAGCATTCTGTGCAAATTTAAAATTCCCATGTAATTAAGGTTATAATTTTATGCCCATTTTACTCACAACTTTATG
Organism: Thermobia domestica; assembly: GCF_964235325.1. Taxonomy (NCBI): domain Eukaryota; kingdom Metazoa; phylum Arthropoda; class Insecta; order Zygentoma; family Lepismatidae; genus Thermobia; species Thermobia domestica. The sequence continues at coordinate 176,577,785 of NC_137460.1, forward strand.
TCTTGATTGTCTTATGCACTGAACGTTCCATATAAGAAACACACTCTTCAGCAATTATTAGAACAGAAATCAGTAGATATAAAATGTGGAGCACTATAGTTTTTGTTTCTCAATTAATATTTTTTTTACAATTTTGTTTATTTAACACTGATCATTTTCGAGTATATTTACAAAGCCACCCAGTACCAATGTCCAATATATAGAAAATAGCCCCCTCCTTAATAATAGAGAATTTAAAAAATAATAGAACATGCTCTGTTTATTTTTAATTAAGAGTTAATATACTGAATTTCAGCTTTCTATGTTGAACAGCTTGTGAGATACTCAACTTTTTGCAAAAATTCGGACTCCAAAATCCTTTAAGATATGTATTATAATGAAAGTGATATGCGTATGATAATTTCCCAGTTGGGATTGGGGCCTAACTATTAGGGTGGGCCGAAAAATTTTTTTTCAGATATTCAGGATTGAGTAGTTATCAAAAGTTGTGCCTTGGTACGAAATGAAGCCATGTCAAATATGTTGATTTTAAAACAATATTTAACCGGGACCCCGTGGCCCTAAAGTTCCTAATTTTTTGTTCAAATAAAATGGTTTTAGGTAATAATAACATTTTACCAGACAATACTATTAATACATAAAACTTGAAATACTTGGTTTCAATATACGCAAATAACTATTAAGAGCTTATCTAACTTTCATAACTACCATATTAACACACGAAAAACCTTTGTGTTGAGCCCACCTCAGAACTCTCAAACTTTAAGAGAATATCACTTTTTCGCATCTGGATGCAAAATGCACAACACTGGCTTTCCGAAGGCGGCGCTTACATTGCTGAATTCAAATAAACTAGAAACAATATGGCTGCGAGCCTCTCTTCCTGTATTGTCTTGCCTTCGAATTAAGCATATGATTTTGAATTACAACTCAAAATGCAAAACGATCATTAACCCCATTACGAAATGAGATATACCCCATTAAGAGCCAAATTAAAGAAATTTAAGAACGGTGCTCAGAAGTTATGTGATATTTTCTCTTGCAAATGCTGCGATAGATTAACCTGTAAGTGTGGTAAATCATATTATATACCGCTTTTGGAGTGGGAGCTTATATTAGATAAGAGAAATCAGAGACAAATGACGAGTTGCAATGTAGATGAAGCAGAAACCCATAGGCTCAAAAGAAAGCATGACACACAGATCCATTATGATGCTGCGGTACCAATTACAAGAGGGTTACAATCGTTAGCCTCAATCCCGTACTTGGAACATACATTAAGCGCTTCCACCCCGAATTCAGACGATGAAGAGTTCGCATGGAGCTATCGTTTAGAGAATAAAATCTAAAGTAAACCTAAATAAACAATAGTGAGCCCTAAACAAATGAGTACCGCAAAAGATTTAACAGATATATCGAATAGGTCGGATGCTAAAATTGTATCCGCTGTTTTAGAAGATATGAATTTACTGAACAAAACTAACTAAGACAAGGTAGTAGATAAAAACAAAGTCCGTACGAAACTAGCAAAAAAGAAAAAGAAAAAGAAGAAAGAAACCGTCTACAGTGTAAATCTATTAATTTTAAGGGTCTCTATTTTGATGGCCGAAAATACCAAACTATAGTTCTAATTGACAATTGCAATAGGCAAAGCACTGAAGAATATGTCAGAAGTAATAGTAACGAAACCTCCAATTTCGGCTAACGTATCAATAGAAGAACCAACTGAAACGATTGTGGAAAAGAGGAGGTTTCAGTTTGTCACGTTCCCCTTCCACACGCAGGCTTTGGAGAAGTGTCTAAAGGTAGTAACAGAATCTTCTTCAGAAGTATGCGGTAGTGTTGCACGAGACGGTTATATTCGCGCAAAACTGGAAGCACGAAAGTATCTACCAAGCTTCGGACATAAATCTCAATATTTTGTTCCAAGATTCCGCTAAGGAGCTTTAAGTAAGAGGAGGGTGGGTGGGAGGAACTCGCTGTGTAGCCATTAGTGCTCTCAAACGGGTCGGGTTACGGGTCGGGTCGGGTCAGGTCAACTCGGGTCGGGTTATCGGGTCGGGTTGTCGGGTCAGGCTACTCGGGTCGGGTTGTCGGGTCGGGTCAGTCGGGTCTGCTCGGGTCGGGTTGTCGGGTCGGGTTATTCGGGTCGGGTCAATCGGGTCAGCTCGGGTCGGGTTGTCGGGTCGGGTTATTCGGGTCGGGTTGTCGGGTCGGGTCAATCGGGTCAGCTCGGGTCGGGTTGTCGGGTCGGGTTATTCGGGTCGGGTTGTCGGGTCGGGTCAATCGGGTCAGGTCGGGTCGGGTTGTCGGGTCGGGTTATCGGGTCGGGTTATCGGGTCGGGTTGTCGGGTCGGGTTAGTCGGGTCAGTTCACTTTGGTCAACTGAGTTTAGGTTGAGTTTAAACTCGGCTGGAGTCGAAAGCTGCTGTTTTTCACTAGCTGCCTAATTAAAAAAAGCAATTTTCAATTGATTTTATAGAAACCATAAATCTATTTTGAACACTTGCAGCTAGTGTTTTTATGATAAATGCTTATTTTTCTACTTGTGTATACTTTAATTTTTAAATGTGGAAGATTGATTTTACCAATCGACTGTAATATTAATATCTACGCCAATATGGAGTCTGGATTTAGAAGAAAACTAGAAGTTGTTTAAGCAACGCCAAAAGAGATATTGGATATGGACGACCAAGCCCAAGCAGGGCCGCGGTGGCTCAGTGGTAGAGAATTCATCTCTGGTGCATGGTGTCCAGTAGCGTAGCTAGAGTTTTTTTCAGGGGGGGGGCAATGAAGGGCCCAAGAGGATTTTGAGGGGGACATCTCCAATATATATATATATATATATATATATATATATATATATATATATGTGTGTGTGTGTGTGTGTGTGTGTGTGTGTATTTAAGGTGAATGTTTCCATCTTTATTGTTCATGATTTTACTCTTTGAAAAACAGTGAAAATATAAGAATTTAGTACCTCAAACAACTAGGATTCATTAATGCAATTGATTTCTAATATAAGTAAATAGTTATTTAATCATGGCGTTTAAAATATGTGTAGCTGTTGACTTAAGTGGAAGCAAATACACTTTTACAGGTAAAGAAAATAACTTATAGGTTCATGTCTCTACTTGAAGAGGATCTTTCTATTCGTGTGGGCAGCAGCAAACATATCCACAACTTGTTAAAGATCTAACGATTTAGCAATTTTCTTCTCAATATAAAGTAACACTTAGTTTTTCAACCAGCCATTATCATGATGTCAGTCATTATCATGAGTCATTGACTTGCGTATACAAGTCTTTAATCTTTTCAAAGAAGAGAATGACCTTTCACATGTAGCACTAGAAACTGATATAATCACAGAGATGATACCTAGCTTGTAGGTTTCTAGGAATGTGTTTTTGTAGACACAAAGAAGATCAACGAAATTTGTTAAGGAACCAGCTTTCGTTTTCTTCTCGTCTTGATACAACTTAATTGTTAGAGCAACCCACATTATGCTTTATTTCTTGTTTAATTATGCTTTTTTTAAATTATGCTTTATTGTTAATTTCAATGATTATTTTACATTAATCGTGTATAATGTATATTTATTATACATTAAATATTCTAAATATCTTGATCTATTTATTGATATTTTTTTGCAACTAGTTTCTCTCATATTTAATGAACTTTCTACTTAATTCATTGTAAAGAGATGTGCTTTGCTCGAATAAATTTTTTCTATCATTTGTGTGCGCCTTACAGGTACATATATACAGAAAGGGAAAGTAAAAATGCCACCAAAAAGTACAGAAAGTGCTTAAGTTCAAAAAGTAAACATAACAATACAGTGACGACGACAGAAGGGGGCAAGGGGGGCGAGCGCCCCCATAGTAGCTACTTTTACCACCTGACTGCCACTTAGACTGCCCCTCCAGACTCGTACAATCTTTAAACATTCTTCACGTAGTATTTTATATCAGTATCATAACCAATCTCATTGACAAATTGTAGTCTACTTTCCATGAATTTACTATGTGGCAGATTAATTCTCAAGCTTTCTTCTTTGAGCGTCTGGGTATGCACGCATATTTCTGTTTTCTAATTTAGCCCCTTTTGAGGTAAATTTTAGTTATACTTCTTTCTTATGATTTTTAATAATTGTGCCTAGCGAACAATAGTAGATTTGGTCGACTTGTTTTCTTCTCATTGGATCAACTTCGATTGGAAACAAAAGAAAGGTAAAATCAGTTACGTAACTTGTTTGTATTTATCCAGGTTTGAAGTTTTCAGTTTCATATTTTGTTTTATTTAAAACTTCTTTTTTCTGAAACATTATTCTCGGCTTCCAATATTCCGAGGATGTGCTTATAACAGCTTAGTTTGCAACTACCAGGGCTTAATTTTTTGAAGGAGATAAAAAGAGTTGTGTTTTCCCTTCCTGCAAATGATAATAAATTTATGGAATTAAATTGATTCCCAATAAAACGTATTGTCAGAGTGCTGATCTTTAGTTAGTAATTGGTTTATACTAGTGCTCCTTTACTTATTTTGTTTCAAAGTACTGACGTGACGTCTACCATATTGACTAGGAACTGCTGAAAAATTCGTAGCCCAACCCAGAAGGAGTGCACGTGGATTGGTGAAGTTTTACTTCTTCTTCTCTTCCCCCGAGAATCAATATACTACCTTGTACAGTGCTCCAGCTTTTGCAGAAAAGTTAAAAAAAATCTAGATTTCCTCGCAGCACTGTTCGTAGCACTACCCCTAGCAGATCTAAAATGGCGTCTTTCAAGTGTTATTTAAGTTTGAGAAATAAGTACACGTAATAGTTAGACGGAGCTAAATCTGCGGAATAAGAATGATGATCTAGACATTGAAATCCTAGATTATGCAATGTCAGTTATGTTCGCAGGGGCTTGATGGACAGGTGTATTCTCCTGAAGGAACAGAATTCCTTTCTTTTCATTTTCCGCAGCGTTGAACTTTGAATTTTTCTTTCAGTTTTGTAAGTAATGTATAGATTCTGGATTAAATATCTGACCATTGAGGAGGTAGTCTACCACTCCATACTTATACCAGAAGAATGTTCCAAACAGTTTCTCAACCTACTTCTGTGTCTTGAACTTTTTGGGGCGATGGAGAAATGAGTGCTATTACTCCATTGACTGTTGTTCCGATTCAGGATCATAGTGGTACAACCATATTTCATCTATGGTTACTATTCGTCAGCGAAATTGATCAGCATTACGGTCAAACTGGGAGAAGACTTCTCTTAATGCCGTTACCCTTTTATTCTCCTGACATATATTGTGGGAACCCATTATGCCGAGAACTTGCGCATACCCAAGCCATTCTGAATTATGCTACCGACGAGTTCCAAAGAAATGCCCAGAATCTCTGACACAAGTTTTGCTGAGAAGGTAAAAACTGACAAGTAAACCTTACGTTTGGGTGAATCGAGTTGCTGACTGAGACACATATGAGAAAGTAGTACTAAATATGGTCAGTATTTCAGTGAAGTTGTAGGTGCGAAGCTCCAGGGGTTTAGGAGATACAGCTATTAGAACATCACATGGAAGTACAGCATAGTCTTCATACAGTTGGAGGTAAAAGCCCTGTAAGACCTCTTTTAACGACAAAAGGTGAATAACAAATATATGGGTACATATTAGGACTAGGGGGAAGTCATATAGTAAGGGTATACTTGACGGCGGCCATCTTGAAATCCGCCATTTTGAATTAAGGTTAAGTTTTTAAAATAGGAATAGGGTCATGTGATACATGATTTAAGGCGCAAATTTAATCAGAAGAACAATGGTGACGTTAATTTTGATTTACGCGCAATTGGTAAAAAGTTACAGGAAATTAAATATTGTTGCAGCATATGTATTAGTCCTTTACCCCACCTTGTAAATTTTGTGTTAATGATAATAATTAAATAAAAAACAGGTGGATAAATATTAGGTCTATGGTAATAGTTGCCTTGATGGCGGCCATGTTCAAATCCGCCATTTTGAATCAGGTACATATTGATTGTACTAATTGAGGACTTTTCTGGAAGAAAGACCCAAGTTCAATTATGAATCAATTCCACTTTGGTCATTTTTCCTTAAATTAGCAACTTGTTTATGCGATAACAAATGCTGGTTAATGATAAAGCAAAAATTGTTATACCGTTGGATTTACGGTAAAATTTGCTATTAATAATGTGTCAATGTTATGCGTTTTGTTTAAAACTTTTGTCTGATTCAAAATGGCGGATTTGAACATAGCCGCCATCAAGGCAACTCTTACCATAGGCCTAATATTTATCCACCTGCTTTTTATTTAATTATTATCATTAACACAAAATTTACAAGGTGGGGTAAAGGACTAATACATATGCTGCAACAATATTTAATTTCCCTGTAACTTTTTACCAACTGCGCGTAAATCAAAATTAACGTCACCATTGTTCTTCTGATTAAATTTGCGCCTTAAATCATGTATCACATGACCCTATTCCTATTTTAAAAACTTAACCTTAATTCAAAATGGCGGATTTCAAGATGGCCGCCGTCAAGTATACCCTTACTATATGACTTCCCCCTAGTCCTAATATATACCCATATATTTGTTATTTACCTTTTGTCGTTACAAGAGGTCTTACAGGGCTTTTACCTCCAACTGTATGAAGACTATTCTGTACTTCCATGTGATGTTCTGGTAGCTGTATCTAAACCCCTGGAGCTTCGCATCTACAACTTCACTGAAATACTGACCACATTTAGTACTACTTTCTCATATGTGTCTCAGTCAGCAACTCGATTCACCCAAACGTAAGGTTTACTTGTGAGAAAGCGGGGTGCAGACCTCAGACTATAATAAATATATCGTGAGTTTACTATACACTTTAAAAACTATATAAATAATAGCTTAAATTATTTTTGTCACACAAAAACTGGGGTGGCCTAGGCCCTCCGGCCCCGGGCTATATCCACCATTGGCTGAAATGCTGCAATTTTCAAGAATAATGTCACAAATTGCATCCATGATTCCAGGAAGAGTCATTGCTTTTAATCATCCTGGATGTAAAGCATAATTTGTTGAGAAATTGCTACGTTTATAATAAGCCACGTACTTCTTCACCACCATATATAACGGAGGAGAGTCCCGTGGTGTTTCACTGATTTCCTAATTAATTTACTTCGGTGACTTTCCTTGGTGGAACAAAAATGTTATAACAGTAAGGATCTGGATGTTCGTGAAATTATCTGTTTGGGCACACATAATCACTTCAGAGGCCTGAGAAACAATAAGAATGTCATTATTAATATGAAACTTTATATTTGTATATACAGAGATATGTTTTTCTAAACTAGGTTTCATTTTTCTACCTAGTACCTACACTCCTTCTGGATTGGACAACGACATTTTCAGCAGCTCCTCCTAAATTCTCTCTCTGGCTATATATATATCGAGAGAGAGAGAGAGAGAGAGAGAGAGAGAGAGAGAGAGACGTAGCATATAGACGAATGTGTTACTTGTAGCATACGCGAAAGTAATTCAGTTTATGTTTAGGCTTCAAAATTTTCATTGAAAAATATTTCATGTGCAGACGTTACTTATTTGTTAGTTACAAATTTTATTTGAAATAAGTTTAATTTATAATCATATAGATCTAACATAAAAACAGCAACGAAATACACAATGTAATGTAAAATAAGTCAAACGTAATAAATATGTCATTTTTGGTATGGCAAATAGCCCCCCCCGAAAATGTATCTGCCCCTCCTTTGCCCCCCTAAGAACTTAAAGCTGGCGTCGTCACTGTAACAATATAGTATGGAGTTCTTGCATACTATTCATTGTTGGCAGAAAAATTTTTTCTTTTACTTTTTTCTTTTCTCCACATCAAAGGATTTCACCGAAAAGTTTACAGAAATGAAAATAAGATTTTCATTGTTGCATTGTTATGTTCTCAATGATTTTGCATTGTAAATATTGGCTTTAAAAATATTAACACAGTATGTTAAACTTTCAGTTAAAGAGAATTTTCCAAGAATTGTGCTATATATTTTAAATTATGCTTTATGCTTTATTTTCTAAAATTATGCTTTTAAAACTAGTTTCCCAATGTGAGTGCATTTTGGCGTTCACCCAGTGTCGTGACCATAGTGCTCTCAAACGGGTCGGGTTGACCCGACCCGACTCGGATCGGGTCAGTTCGGGTCGGGTTGTCGGGTCAACTCGGGTCGGGTTGTCGGGTCGGGTCAGTCGGGTCGGGTTGTCGGTCGGGTCAGTCGGGTCAGCTCGGGTCGGGTTGTCGGGTCGGGTTATTCGGGTCGGGTTGTCGGGTCGGGTCAATCGGGTCAGCTTGGGTCGGGTTGTCGGGTCGGGTTATTCGGGTCGGGTTGTCGGGTCGGGTCAATCGGGTCAGCTCGGGTCGGGTTGTCGGGTCGGGTTATTCGGGTCGGGTTGTCGGGTCGGGTCAACCGGGTCAGCTCGGGTCGGGTTATCGGGTCAGGTCAATCAGATCGGATCACGGTTCGGGTCAGTCGGGTCGGGTCGGGTCATCGGGTCGGGTCAGTCAATTCGGGTCACGGGTCGGGTCGGGTCGGTCTTCAACCCGACCCGACCCGACCCGTTGAGAGCACTAGTAGCCATCTCCACGTGGTGAGTTCTGCGCTGGTTTGATGTTTGTTGGTCAATTTTTCAACCTTACCTTATGTATTTGTGTCCGTACTATTATATCTACTAAACACCAATCAGGCGAAGAGCTGCACATCAGATCAGAACATTTAAAATCCTGGGGTCAAGTTAAAGTATTAGGAATCTTAACCAATTTTCTATACATACTTAAAATAATGGTATATATATTTAAAAAATAATAATACTTTTCGGACCCGCAGGGCCTGGTGAAATATTTTTATCTGCCTCTGTTTTGGGGAAGAAACATAGCATTATACAACTTTTGCACGGTAGTCAAACTTAACTTCCTAAAAAAAAAATACGATATTTCAATAATATTTTCACTATTCACAACTATTTTTTTTTCAAAATTAACGTTCTTTGGGGCCCCTGGGGCCCGGTTAAATATCTTTTAATCCGGCTCTGTTTTGGTGCGGAAACATAATATAACATTATACAACTTTTGCACGGTACTCAAACTTAACTTTCTAAAAATATATTTTAATATAAATAATATTTTCATTGCTGGCTACTTTTATTTTTTTTCAAAATTAGCGTTCTTTCGGGCCCCCGGGGCCCGGTTAAATATCTTTTTATCCGACGCTATTTTGGTGAAGAAACATAACGTAATATTATACAACTTTTGCATGGTACTCAAACTTAACTTTCTAAAAAGTATATTTTATTAATGTTATCATTGCTGGCTACTTTCTTTTCAAAATTAACGTTCTTTGGGGTCCCCGGGGCCCGGTTAAATATCTTTTAATCCGGCTCTGTTTTGGTGAGGAAACATAATATAACATTATACAACTTTTGCACGGTACTCAATCTTAATTTTCTAAAAAAAAATTTTTTCGGCCGTTTTCGGCCCACCCTACTAACTATATACCAAAAGTAATTTCATTTTTCTTTGCAATTTGGCTGTAATGTTCACGCATACATCCCCGCATTCATTTTTTTATATAATAATTCATATATTAAAAGGTGATTCAAAAATATTTTTCTAGTAATTAGCTCCTCTAAATACTCACAGTCTGTGTCTCGAAAGCCAAGTAGTAAGTCCTATTATTCAATTGCAAATATCAATATCCAAATGCCTGAAGTTTTTTTTTTTTTTTTTTTTTTCAATAGAAACAAATGATGAAGAAAAATGGATGCCTTGAAAGTAAAACGTAGATAAACTTACCACTCTCCAGATCCACTACCCTACCAGTCACAGTGGATCGGTGGGTCAATGTGGGTCAGAGTGAGTCGATGCGTCAGAGTGGGTCACGGTGGGCTGTGGGTCGCAGTGGGTCACGTCATGTTGACCCACAACACACTCACCCACTCGACCCATTGACAATTCTATCTCTGTTGTACAAATATATATTTCTCTTTTTGTAACACAATCGTTCAATACTTGCACTATCACATCTACAATCAGTATATAGTACTACAATTTGGACCTATTCTTCCTTACGCTGACTATTCGATATATATTCCATACACGATAATAAAGTCACATAATTTATTCCTAATAAAAATCGTTGCACATCAGTATTACAAGCCGTCCACACTGGTTTACTAACTAGCACGTTCGCCTTTGGTGCACGAGGTCCCAGAATCATTTCCGGTTGCAGAGCATTGAACGATAGTGGTTGAGATTAAGCGTGAAAATTACAAATCCACGTCTCATATGGCCTCCCTGATGAAAGGGAACGCTAAACGATATTCAATCAATCAACTAATCAGTCAACAGTTTTGCAAATTTCAGCTGCATAAACAACCTATGTCTTGTGGAACTGGTTAAATAAAGTTTCTTAAAGCAGCTGCTTTAACAAAATTTCAGTATTAACGTGTTAGGTATTTCAAATATATAAGGATAAGGAAAAACACATTTTGTAAGTAAATATAGATTCTGAAAGCAGAAACAATGAAAATCGATACAACAGTGACTTACATTAGTTTACCAAAAATGTATGCAGACAATAGTTCAGGCTGTCGCAAAAATAGGAAAAGTTAGAAAATTCCAATTAATAGTAAGAACTGTATCAGGAGTGAAAATTGGAGGAAAAATACGGCATTAATTAACCCATTCCGTAGGTGACTTAACTCGTGAACACGACGCTCGCGAACACGAAACTCGAGCTCAACCTATGTTTTGTGGAACTGGTTAAATATATTTTCTGAAAGCAGCTGCTGCTCGAGTTCAATTGAGCACAAGTGCGAAGCTCAATGAAATAGGTGAGCGTGAACTCAAATGAGCGCGAGGCCAATTGATGGACATGAGCGCGAATGCGAGTAAGCGAGAGTTCCAATGAAATAAATGAGCGCTAGCCGAACTGAGAGAACTGAGATTGAGCCTGAGTGAGCACGAGCACAGTGCGAAATGGCCATTTATGGCGTTGAGTGGATGATTAATCAAATATATTGAATTAATTATTGCACTTTCGAATAGACCATACAGTGTTAATGTCTTTACTAGGGTTACCACTCGTCCCGATTTAGTCAGTTAGTATAACTTTCGGAGAAAATGTAACCGACTTTCAAATGTCTCGATATCCATACTTATTGATTAAGTTAGTGATTATTATTATAATAATTATTATTATTATTATGAATAATAATAATAATAGTAATAATAATCAGGGGATTGAATGTTTTCATTAACACTACTAAAATTATGATGGGGTAACGTACTTAAAATTGTGACTAAGTTATGTTGTTTCCTGTTAAGGTGGGGTGCTAGATGAAACTATTTACAGGTTGACAAATTGTCTACGACCGACACTGATTAGAAGTAATAACAGTTTAATATTTTGGACATAAAGGAAATTATTGTGACCGCAAGAACAAAAGAAATTATTATCACCAAGTACGCCAAAAGACAAGAGTGTTCTTCATGTTTTCGTATTATTTTCAGAAACTGGGGCAGTTAATTTTCTTCAAACAAAATCAATGATATGAAAATAAATTGCCCTAGAAATCAATTGGTTTACTTTGAGCTCTATAAAATATAGCAAATTTCTTGTTTTACTCGTAAGTAACCAAATCAAATAATGATTAAGGAAATTTACGTATTCTTTTAAGTTTTGAGTCTACAATTTATCATTCCATTTCAATTTACATTATTCTATAATAATTGTATATTTTCCTCAAAGCAACATTTTTTTTTTCGATTACTGATTCTATTACGTGAGTCACAGCAGTGAAATCCATTGCTTGTGGTTGAAGCACTGCATAAGCAGGATGTAAAAGTAGCAACACTCTCTTTATTTTTTAAAACAAAAATCCGAGTTACCGTTTAGAAAGAGCTCAACAGAGTCATCTAATCGTACCATTATTCTCTGTATAATTAAAGCCCTGTGGCCTAGCTGTAAAACAACTCTGGTGCAAAGGGTGTGTGGTTCTGCCTAAGTTCGTACCAAATAGAGTTTGTGGTGGAAAAACAATTTGTACGTGAGTTTTCCCGTTTTCTACTAAGTTCTTCATTCTACTTCGTTAAGGCTGTTGCTACCTCTTTGTCAAGTCGAGTTTTCCCCTATCTAATAACATTGAAACTTTTTTCGAATTTTTCTCAGTAAGCAATGAACAAATCCCTACAAAAATTGGCATGGAGTCAGGTCAATAATAAAGGATTCCTTGTATGAGCTTATAATTTTACTAAAAGCCTCCAATTAAGTTATTCATTCCCCCCTTTTTTTCATGTGAAGATTTGCAACAGTGCGATCTCTCTTTCTTCCTGTTTGTGTCAGCAGCGTGCGAGAAATTCGGGCTAGCCATTTAAAACAGGTTTTAAAACTCTGTCCATAACGCATCTGCGGAATGAATGTTTCTAGCCCTGTCGCCTTTTTCGAGGACAAATTTATGGCACCCAGGAAGAGTGGGCGCTCTTTATTTTCTTTGCTGAACCTATTGCTTTTAGTATATTCGTCAGTCTTATTGGAAGTTTTTGTGGTTACTTTCAAACCTAGCAAGGTGCCTCTTGCATCTCGTGTATTTCAGTCTTAGATTTAGTGATTGGTTATACAAATATAAATTAACAGACGGCTGTGATACCAGATCAATCTCCTGTGTGAAATTAATAATAATAATAATAATAATAATAATAATAATAATATTATTATTATTATTATTATTATTATTATTATTATTATTATTATTATTATTATTATTATTATTATTATTATTATTATTATTATTATTATTATTATTATTATAGGGAATCCATGGAACAAGAGCCTGTAAGGAGCAGGGAATCTCGGTACGGCTTTGACACTAGTAACCTAGTTAAAATGTGAGGTCGCCACATCGGTTCTCCCTTGCCGGTAATGCTCGTTTCCCTGCCACCTTTAGCGTGGGAGATCCTTATTCGATTCCTTGCGGGAGCTCATGTGGTTCGGAATCCACGTTAACCAGTAGTCTCGTTTCATATAACCTCGCTACTGAAAGGGACGTTAAAATCAATTCATTGTTTCTGTGCCGACACCAGCTGGGTTTTCACATTGAATACACTAGCGCTCTTTCACTTTTGTAACCTCACGGAAACAGGTAAACCAGGTGGCATTTTGAACTAATAATTATAATATGTATCGCTTTAACAACTTTGAATATTATTATAGAATTTTTATGCTAAATAGTAATCATTTTTTTTACCACATGCGAAGAAAATTTAGAAATAAACCTTCTTTTGTTACACAAATTTGTTCTTAGCGTGAATGCTGTCGAATTCTATTCCTAGTGATGACAAATTTTTCGGTATTGATTCAGTATCGCGAGTCAATTGGGAAATTGAGGAACTGACCACACATTACCCTTCTTACAGAGCGCAATTGTAGGAGAAAGTGAACTGTAGTATCAGGGATTCTTTTATTACACAAGAAAGACATCTATACCTAATGAAATAGGTACTTTTAATGTAGATACAAATATCATTTTCTATTATTATAACTTTTCGAAATATGAATAGGGATTTATTTCTTGGTTACAGGATATAGTGTAACCTGATAATAATAACCTTGAAACTTACACATTCTACACATGGAATATTTATTTCCAAGCGGTGGAAGTGAAATTTCATATATGGCTACAACCAGTGGCGGCGATTGGACGTTAAAAGTGGGGGGGGGCAAAACATGATCTGAATATTTGTATATCAGTGTTAGTTTCACTGGTAGTTTCTAACACTTTGTTTGACGAAAGGTTGTATAACTAATAGGATACTATCTTTTTCTGTTAAAATACCGTACATCATATTTTATATTTTATTAAGTAAATTGACAAAAGCAACACAACTAGGTACTCTTAAACAACGAAGATGTAAGAAGAGATTTGATTCCTTGCTTATGAACGTCTTAAAATTCTGTCTGGAAAATTGTGTGATTAGATTACCGGTAGCTATTTAATAACAAATTTGCAAAACAAATAAATAGAAAGAATAATATTAATCATAGTAATAAATAATGAGGCTTGTTTTGAAAAAGCTACATTGGAATGGGATTAATGAACAACTTTTATTTTTAATTCCACATATGCTTCTAAACGTATGTTATTACTCTTAGAAAGACAGTAAATACTACAAGCGCATGTACAAAATTTAAAGAAGTACTTTTGCAGCTTTCCGAAACATGTTAAAATGAAATTAAAATCTTTCAGTTTTACGTTCCACTGTTATGCCGGCTAGGCTAATTAAGACGATGATGATGAAAAATGAATGAAACGGTGGAGTAAAGAAAGTGGGAGTAAATGGGATAACCCCAAGAAAACCCACGCACACGGTGATTGTCCACTAGAAAGTTCACTTGGCTTGAGCGGAATCGAACCAAGGACCTCACGCACCAGAAATGAACGCTCTACCACTGAGCCACCAAGGCCCTTCCCAAATATGTTCGTTGCCATTAGGTGCAGTTTTCACTTTCTTGGAATACATCAAAACGTAGAGTCACTCCACACTCCAGTTATGCAAAATAATCCTAAAATCTAGAATTATGTTGAATTCACTAAATTTAATTGTATATACACTCGCACACCCCTAAACGCATCACTTCACTTCAGTGGCGTATTTAGGGGGGTGGCTTCCGGGCTTAAGCCCCCCCCCCCGAAATCTTACTTAGTATAGTAAAGTAAATGAAATATCTTGCAGAATTTTCACGTTTCCAGGCAAAGCCCCCCCTCGAAAGTTAGCAAAGCCCCTCCCGAAACAAAATCGTAAATACGCCACTGCTTCACTTATATATTACCCTGCAAAAGAGTGGAAAAGGTACAAGTTGTTTCTTATTACTATCTTTTTAATCAATATTCCTTAACATTAGAAAGAAGGAAAGACATATTAGAAACTGTCAGCTTTGTGCAATTAAAGAATGACTTTATGAAAGACTTTTTCTTTTGTAAAATGTTCTCTCAATTAGTTTCATCGAGCCGACTAACATAGTAAGAAGAAATGAAAGTACTCTGGAATTGCGCTCCAATAGATTAATTTTTGGGCCATTTTCCGTGGCAATCACAACGCAATTCTTGTACCTTTCTTAACTCCACGGAAGGACAACTAATACATGCTAACGCAACAGCAAATATTATATGGCATAATTTTTTTCTATGAACCAGTAATACATACAATAATTTTACATTTCCAAATGAAACTAGATATATACATTAATGGGTCACTTCAAAAAAGTGGGGGGGGGCAACTGCCCCCCTTTGCCCCCCCTAATCGCCGCCCATGGCTACAACTAGTGTTGTAAAAAACGTTTTTTTTCTGTGAAGTTTTTTTCAATAAAAAACATTGTTCTTTTTCATGTTTTTTTTTCAAATGTCTGTTTTTTTTTCTGGCAACTATTATTTATTGATTTATGCTGCAGATTATTGAAATAATCAACAGAACTTGAGTCGAAGCCTTCGTAACTTACATATCGTTTGTTTTTTGTACCTATACGAGCAAAATTGTGTGATTATTCCTTTAGGTCATTTTTGGCGTTTTCCTACATTTTCAGTTAGTGACTTATTGCTCAAAAACCATTCATTTGATTGATATGGTTAAGGCCTTGTTTTTTAGAAAATGGATATGGCTATGTTTTGGTGTAAGTTGCATTGCAATTTTCCCAACGGGTGGGAAATTATTGAGGTAAATGTAGGGGAGAAAATTTGCAAAATATTCCCTAACCGAATTTAATTATTTTTTTTTTTGTATCTAGCACCAATGCTGTTATATGAGTTCAAGTCACCTAAACTACGGTATTTCTTTGGTGTGTTGACAAGGTAAAGTGAAATCCTGAAGTCGCTGGTTTCCATTCAAAGAGGGAAAGAAAAAATTCTCTGTCATCATACACATGAAATTTTGACACTTTTTACGCCTCAGAAGCAAAAATCAACAAATATGCCGGGGCTACAGCTTCTCTAATTATCCTGTTGAAACTTTTTATGGTGTGTTCTGTAGGGCAAAGAGAAAGCTTTCACTTAGTGGTACGCTTGTTTCAATGTAGCCAGCAAGAGGGTAATAATAGAGGGGAAAAGGGAAATTTTCCGAATTTCTCATCTAAAATCGGGAATTAATTGTTTTGGCTGGAAACACTGCTATCAGACAGACGAAAATAATCTGAAATTAAACCTTAGTACTCCAAGAATATATCCTACAAGTATCATGGTGATATCTAACAAAGTAAGCACGAAATTTAAAAAAAAAATATCTCATTCTACCTCAGAAATTCACCATTTTCTTACCATTTCCAGAACATGGTTTATTATAAACCTCTACTGTACTTCTTCTAATTATTCTAGTGAAACTTTTTATGGTGCCCTGTGTAGGCTAAAGACGAAGCTTTTACACACTGGTATGTTTGTTCGAGTGTAGTTAACAAGAGGGAAATAATAGAAAAAGAGTGATTGTTTTTTCAAAATTTGCCCTAAAATCTGGAATTAAAATTTTCTGTAGCTTGCAACACTGCTATCAGGTACACACAAACTATATTATAATTAACTTCGGTATCCACCTAATATATCCTACAAGTATTGTGACGATATCTAATAAAGTAAGCATGTCAATAAAAAATATATCATTCTACCTTAAGAAAATCACAGTTATCTTTCCAATTAGAGAACAAGGTCTGCTGTAAACCTCAACTGTACTTCCCCTAATTAACCTATTGAAACTTTCTATAGTGCGTTGTGTAGGGAAAAGACGAGACTTCCAGATACTGGTACGTTTGTTCCGATGTAGCCAACAAGAGGGAAATAATAGACAAAACAGATAATTTTCCCAAAATTTCCCTCTAAAATCTGGAATTAAAATTTTCTGTAGCTGGCAACACTGCTACCAGACAGACACAAACTATCTTAAATTAAACACTGGTACACCACTAATATATCCTACAAGTATTATGGCGATATTCAAGGAACAAAGCTTCTAATTACCAAAAATATATTACGGTAAACATAAAAGGTAAAAACTAGAAAAATCAAGGTTTAGAACCTAAATACGAATTTTTCGTGCGCCCCCCAATTACCCCATTGTAACGATCTGTACTTGCGTTTGTTAAGTAAGGACAAATGTTCGATTGGCGTAAGTTGACTTTCACTCGGACGTATAGGTACGGATTTATAAACAAAAATCTCAATTTTTTTGCCCAAGTTTTAATTTTCCCTAATTCGCAATACTATGCGCAGTCCCGTCAAATTGATGTCAACAGTTAGGTATCCATCCGAGGTATCTATCTGGTAAGTCTTAAGGAGGTCTTTCTACAACGAAGGAAGCTACGGGTAAAAAGGAGTAAAGGAAATTCGAAAGTAGAAAATTCTCGAAATTTTGACGGGTGAAATTTGAGAAGAAAATTCGACACCAGAAGGAAAAGAAATTAATATGATAAACTATGGTCCAACCATATTTGGCAAGAATAATATCCCGATATCTTAATTAGTGTCCACACAGGAGCGGATTAAAAACAGTGACACACCCGTGTGTGCCACTTTGGCCACCTAGTGTACATTTGATTACATTTTTTTGACTACTAACCCGTGTTGTTGTTGTAGTTATAGTCTCGACTAATAATAATATCGTTGTTGTAAACAATAACTTTATAAGGAAAATGTTGTCTCCTTTTTACATCTTAGTTCCAATATTGTTGTTGAGAAATGCAGGGCGTTTAAAAATTATTATCAGGGTTTTAAGTCTTCGTAGTACTTATTACATTTTACGTACAATTATAAGCAATACATCAAGTAAAAGAGCACCTCAAACAGTCTTTGCTACAAGTGTCCGATGTGAGATTCATTCGTCACATGGTACATATCTAGTCGATAGACGAGAAAGGCCCATAAACCTTCCGCCATATGGCACAAAACACATTCAATTTAGGGGAGTCTCGTTTCAACTGTACCATCTTCTGAGGATTTGCTGACGGCCACATGCAAACATTATGAGTGTTCACATTAGCTCTTAAATGAAATGTCGATTTATCACTGGAGACGACACGATTCAGAAAATCTTCATTGTTATGCAGCAATATTTCACTTGCGAAATTAGCACGTAAACCGTAGTCTGTAGGCTTTAGACCTGTAGCAACTGCAAACGATAAGGACGTAGTTACAAGCGTCTCCTTAATATTCCTTACACAGACGGTTGCACTGTACAGATTCAGTCTTTATTAAAACACAAAAAGCTTTCTGCTCTCTAGTTTCCATTTTTGCTACTTCCTCTTTCTAACGGCAGACAGAAGAAACAATGCATGTACAAAACTGTTTGAGTTGCTCTTTCATTTGATATAATATTTATAATTGTAAGTTAATTGTAATAGATACTACAAAGTTTCAGAACCCTAATATTAATTTTGAAACACCCTGCATTCAAATTCAGTCATCCTATATTCATGTCTTGTATATGCATATACAAGAAGTGCCATTATTATCAACTACTAACTTTCATCATCATACACACGGCCGGCCTTAGGCAATTTTGCTCCCCGTCCAATGGCACAATTTGCCGCCTTCCCCTTTCTCCAGAAAGAACAAATCTTAAAAGTCATGATTTTAAGTATGCTACTCCAGCATGAACAACGATGGGGAGGGTAAGTGTAGTCGCACTCAGAAAGGCTTAAATACTAAAAATGCAATCCCGTTGTGTCTGTTTATTTCTTTTAATATTTATCTATTATGTTAGTGAAAGATAAAGGAAAAACCTCCAGAAGAAAGATGGTAATCCTAGAATTCAATATCAAGCTTCAATCTCAATGTATCGGTTTGCAATTCCAGTGCAACTAGTTCTTTTATCTTTAGTTCTTGATTTTTCTTCTACATCTGTTAACATTATTTAAAAAAGTTGTTTCTATCTTCAATGATAAGGAACTTGTTTCTGACAAAAACAAGACTAGTTGTCATATCAAAACTGTGATAACTTACTAATGGAACAGATATTCGCTACTATTCGAGAATTGAATTCTTGCATTTGAAAACAATCAAGCAATTTGTGCTCGGATTGATTCGACCATTTGCTTTAGCATTGTCCTTGTAACCTTAAACTAATGCAACCTAAACATAATTTATGAATGTAGTATTCAAATAGGTCAGCTTAGTAAATGTAACTACCATCGTCATGAAGTCTGTTTCCAACAAGAAATATTTAATTTAAATAATATACTTATAACTAGAGACCGGATGTTAGGCAAAATGAGTATTCTTTAATGCTAAAGATATGATCAAAAATAACGTTTTAAAGTTTACATCGGGGATTATAGTTTCGATTTAAGCCAACTTTATTTTGCCTATTTCGACCCTCACTGCCTAAATAATTGCTTTAGTGCCTAATGTTGGGTATTCTTGCCTTTTCTTTGAAATAAGATTTAATTGGGAAATATATATAATTCATATACTGTAAATAACTCAAGCACATGGTACATTACAATCTCTCTCTCTCCCTATATATATATATATATATATATATATATATATATATATATATATATATATATATATATATATATATATATATATATATATATATAAGCTTCGTTCTTTACATATAGAATGAAAGAAGACATTAACAATCAGGTATGTTGCTATATTCTTTGAACACTATTTATGACTAATCTATTTTTTAAATTGTATTGAGTATTTATCTTCATTATTTCGAGTTACATTTTAGTGACTATTTTACTGCTTATTCTTTTTTTATTTTAAGTGCCTATTTGCCTGCCTATTTTTCAAGTTTTTAATGCCTAAACATCCTGTCTCTACTTATAACAGATTCTGCCGGACCCTCCAAACTTGCCGCTCCATGCAAATGCACGTGTTACAGGTATGGTAGAGCCGGCTCTGCATATCATATATATCTAGTCGAGAAATTATTTATATGTGATATTTAGAAAAATACTATTAGGCAAATTAGTATTAGTTTTTACCTTTACACAAATTATTTGAATTTTATACTGTTTGTGACATTATTTTCGTACATATTAAAGGCCTGCTTTCATTTCTACTTTTATTTCTTAGTTGATATTGATGAAAACTGCTGAAACCTGAATTGTTAGTAGGTATGGTATTCACGTAAATTGTAAAATATTTGTAGCGTAATAGTATCTAGCGTTTAATTTATGTTGCATTTTACGGTGATTACACCTACATAAAAATATTTCATACGTAAATAGACGTAAGATGCATTACAAATGACTATTTGAAAAAAAAAACGAAATTTAGAAAAAAAACGAGAGGCAATGTTTTTTTTTAAAAAAAACGTAAATTTCTGAAAAAATACGAACGTTTTTTTTCTATTTACAACACTAGCTACAACACATACAGTATTATACAAATAGTACAACATATATTATTAACAGAATAATTTTAATTTTATACATTATCTTTTGATGCTTCATTTTAAAATACAGGCCTTACTTTTTATTGAAGTACACCCGTTTGTCAATATCATACTTATTTAACTAAAACATTTTCGCATGAGTATAAAAATATGTGATGGAATACTGCTTCATCAAGCTACCACATTAATGAAATTCGAGTCGAGACAAAAAATATACAAGTTAAAATATACACACACATCAGCGAGAACATTATGACTATCTACCTAATTGTCATTATGTCCACCTTTGGCACGGATAACAACGGCGACACGTCTTGGTATGGACGCAATGATCCTTGGTAGATCGCTGGAGAGAGTTGGTACCACATATGCACACAGGTCACCTGATTCCCGTAAATTCCGGGGAAGGGGCGATGCGTTCTGACGTCACGTTCAATCACATCCCAGATGTGTTCGATTGGGTTCAGATCCGGTGAGTTGGGCGGCTAGCACATCACTTGGAACTCGCCCCTGAGATCTTCGAACCACTCTATCCCACTCCCGGCCTTGTGGCATGGTGCATTATCTTGTCGAAAAATGCCACTACCGTTGGGAAACATGGTCGTCATGAAGGGGTGTACGTAGTCTGCAAACAGTGAGACGCCTGGGCCGTTGTGGTGCCTTGCTCGAGCTCCACTAGACACATGGATGCTCCCAGAAATTGGTTTCAAAACTGTTTCTGAGTGAATACTTTCTTCAAAATAATATTACAAATTATAGAAAGATTTTCGAGACATTAGAGTCGAGTCGAGATTTTTACGAGCAGTCTCGACTCGACTAGTGTCTCGAATCGAAAATTCGAGTCGAGAAATAAGTTTGTCTCGACTCGTCTCGAATTTTACAAAGTGTGTCTCGACTCGAATTCGAGACATGTCTTGACTCGTGCGTTTCCCCAGCTAGTGCCGTTTATAGCTTGTTTCGAGTGTTATTTATGAATACAGTTAGGGTAAACTTTCTGCTTAAGTACAAGGAAGCCCGTTGGGGATGATTTGAACGTGGCAAGTATATAACATGCTATTACCCAGAAATCACATCTATGATACATCCTTTTTTCAAAGTTTCATTTCTTCCGCGTATAACGCTACATGCAAATAAGATCTCTGGTTCAAGGAAAATTCGAAACACCATCTAAGTAGCAAAGTACGTAAAGCAGCGATCCCTATTGTGAAACATTTAAACTTTTGATAGATAACCCACAAGGAGCTATGCTGTTAATTTTTTATTTCGTTTTGCAATATGAACTGGCCCTTATTTGTTATAAATTTCCTCAGTTTTCCAGACGGAGTTGTCTTCCAATAAGAAAATAATAGGTTATCTAAAGCTCAATAAATCCATTTCAACTGAAATACAAAATTATTTGCAATGTCGTATAATATTGGTAACGTTATGTTCAAAAATCACTTACAGTTGACATAGAAACCAAGGAACACTACTAGCGTTTCTCGTATTTTTTGGGAAAATTAGTTTTAATGAGCAGCTTTTCCCTCTTTCTACCTTTGATTTATTGACCTTTATTATTATCATCGTCACCACCTCTTAGCCTTGAAACATTACCATGAAACGGTAACAGAAAGGGCAAAAGAAAAAAACAAAATAATTGTCATTGGACTGCCTGTGAACACAGCTGCTTGTGAAAGGAGCTTTTCTGTCATGACACTCATCCAAATAAAAATAAGATATATGTTATATGATAAATTTTCGAAGTTTATTCTGTTTAACATTTAGTCATATGTAGCATATTTAGGGGAACTTGCAGAGATGGGAGGGGCGAACGGGGCTTCGATTATCTGATAGCAAGAGGGCTCCGAACGAACAAGTAGGAAGAAAAAGTGTTGGAAATGAGTAAACGACTCGTCGCCCAAAACAGAATTGGCGACTTGTTAAATCAATATTCTTGTCGGTTTTGCAACGAAATAGATTTGCAAAAAATTTTCTTGGTCGTTCAGCTTGCAATCCTAATGTTTCATTAAGAGTCACAATAAGTTTTTATTTATTACTTAAAGAAAGTCATTATATATGATTTCCTAATGATGATGTGATATACAAGCTGCCGAGTAAGGACTTAGTATTCGCAAGAGCATTTTCAAAATTAGAAATGGACTATGTCTGAAATATGGTTCGACGTTTCGATGGTAATGACTTTGCTTAGTTAGTCGCGCTTTTCTACTCAATCAGATTAATAATGACTGTGAGAATGAAGCCATGAGAATAACACGGGTGAAGAGACACACACAGGCTGCTATTTACCAAGTAAAAGGAATGATAATTTGTGACTTGAAGCACTTGTACAATAGGGGCTTAACTGCACCATTTTCCGCGAGGACATTACAAGAGTTAAATATTGCTTCATAATTGTATAACTTGCGTAATTTATTTTTTTGTATTTTCTTTTTAAATATTTATCTACTCTGTGTTAATAATTTTTTGTTGGTTTTGTTATAAATTTCTATAACTTTTAATAATTCAATACTAATTTGAGGCACTGGTGAACAGAGCCTAATTCTGCACCATCAAATTCTGTTGATAAAAGAAGAAATATGTAGATTGAAAAATTTTCGCCTTTTGTAATATATAAACAGCTACATAGAAACAGGTTGTACGTCATCAGATTATAGCAAAATGTTAATTACTTTAAATTATTAATAACTGAAATTGAACATTCTGGACGCTAAGCCAAATATAAATAATTTCCAAGTGAAAATAGAATTGTACAAGTTTTAGATTTAAAAGTCGTTTATCGAATTGCTGATGTAAAATGCTCGTTAATATGATGAAAAACTAACAAGTGAACCCATCCTGGATTCTCATTAATTAAATCCGATGACTTCTTACGAAATTTAAATCTCCATTAGAGCTTTGTCAAGATTTTAAGTAAGTGATATCGATTATCTGTCGTAAAATCAGGGGATCGTCTTGTAAGTCTAACCAGCTTTTCTACTTATGATGTTTCACTCTGTTAACATTGATAATTTTGCTGAAGATGCCTGAAGTATGCTAGAAGACACCCACATATATTTCGTCGGTAGTAGTATTTTGCACTTGGGTATCATGTTCTAGAACTGTCTGATTGCTTGATGTAAAGGTTGGGGTTTGTTTATTTATGCAGAGAATAAAGCAATAAAGAGAATCCAAATGATGAAAATATACTTTTTTCAGTAAAGATTGTTACAAGATTTAATGAATGTTCCATGATAATAATAAATAATAATACTATAGATATAGTATTATGAAATAATGATAAATGTCTACGAAAGCAAATAATACATAAGGAATATTGTGAACTGAACAATATAGTAATTAGCACTATTCCCTAATAGTCGTCAGCAAAATATTTCGAACTATATCAGTAATATACGTTATTACAATAGAAATGATAAAAATGATTGACAATTTGTTGGTAACCTTGTTTTCTTTGATATCGCCAGAGTATTTTAGAGAGGCTATAAGAAATGTTGCCTTACCAGCTTAACATCTGATCTGATTCACTTGATTTCTAGCCGGTGATCAAACTCGGATCTTCCACTCACGTAATCGTACGTATCACAGATTCAGGTTGGTAACTCTGGGATTTATTTACTCGTCCCAGACCTTACGCTCGTCTGAAATTTTCCTGCTGAGATAAAATCAAAGATTTTGTCTCGGCTTACCACACAAATGGCTAAGTGCGATGTTGAACAGCCTCAATCTTTATTTATGCGACCGTAGTACTGTATAGAGAAAAAAGGAAGAACTTCAAGTAACGAAAACGAAACGAAGACCTGGTGTTTCATTTGATACTATAGTTATTTCACAATTCATTATTAGAGTATTACAGTTATTTCGTTCACAGTAATTAATTGAAATTAAAGAACTTTGAACATACTATGTATTCTATTATCAATTATTCTTATTTGTTAAAATAATATTTTGAAAGTATAATAATAATAATTGCTTTCAGCAGTATGACTACCTCCAAGTTCTAATTTTAAAGCTCAAATTTATGGAAAATACATATTTTTATAGTTGTTAACTAAACCTGATTAGCTTACCTTAGAAACGGTCGTAGCTCTGTTATTGGTTTCATTGGATGAACAATATCTTACTTTTGCCAAGCACTATAATTCTAGTTTTCATTATAGACATTGTCATAGAATCCCAATTTTATGCGTAAAAGCTATTTACTATTCTTAATGTTCTCCTGAAGAATAATAGAAATAAATTACGTGCAGCCAACTAAGTTTTCCTGAAATATACAATAGCAAAATATTTAATAACAGACATAATTGGCTTTCTGATTGAAACATATTATTTCTTTACAATATTACGTTCTTGTTATAAAAGCAATTGAAAAATTAATGTGTTATCTATGCTCGGAAACATAATATAAGTGTATACAATATTTATTTCTCCTTGGCTTTTATGTTCTGAAGAATAATAGAAATAAATTACGTGCAGCCAACTAAGTTTAGCTGAAATATACAATAGCAAAATATTTAGTAACAGACATAATTGGCTTTCTGATTGAAACATATTATTTCTTTACAATATTACGTTCTTGTTATAAAAGCAACTAAAAAATTAATGTTTTCTATGCTCGGAAACGTAATATACATGTTTATAATATGTGTTTCTCGTTGGCTTTTGGAAGCATTTGTGCGTCCATTGTCATTATTTCCAAACTTGAATAGGAATAAAATAGATCTGCTTTTTGATATTGAATTAGATAACGGAGCGAAAACGAGAAACAAGTTTTTGTGCATGTCAAATGTGTATTGCATGTTAGTTTCCATAGAATTATTCCATAGAAATATCTTCCACTGACAGATTAAAACGAGTCATTACAAATATAATATAATTTTGTCCTATAATATAATTTTGAAACGACAAATGATGTTGAATTTTAAAAATACAATGATTTACTTTTCGTCCAAAATAATAATAATAATAATAATAATAATAATAATAATAATAATAATAATAATAATAATAATAATAATAAATCTGTGAGATAGAATTTCAACGTTTTCATCATAATTTCTTGATACTGCAATTTTCAGAAACAGCGTTGAGTATGTATATGATATGTAGGAAATGCTGCTCGTGAAAATTTCAATACCTAGAAGTAATGACTAAATGACTGAAATACATTCAAATCCTTTCAGGTACAAACGATTACAGTGGCTCGCGATTCCCTTCCCCCCATAAGGAAGTCGCGGTCGGCAAGAGAGGTTGCCGCCGCAGACGGTGGGAAGCCGCCGGTATGCAGCCGGCATCCGTCTGAGGCGGCACGACGATCTACCGGTTCAAAGTTGCCGACCTTTTGCCAAAGCGATAAGCGGTCGAAAATTGTTAAACCCTTTGCTGACGGTTGCCGACCGTCAGAGTCGGCAGAACAGTCGGAAAGTCTTCTTTCCAACCCTTTGCCGACTCCATGTGCCGGCCTCTTTTCGACGGCTGCGCCTGCACATTTACTGCGCCTTTACGGTTGTTTGCCGACTGTTTGGCAAGGCAACTATTCGACATTTTATGCACCTTTTCTGCTGTTTGCCGATTGCTCGGAAAGGCTAGTTTCCAGCGGCGGCGCAGGCTCATTTTATGCGCTTTCCGGCTGTTTGCCGACTGCTCGAAAGGACCTCTTTTCGATGTCGGTTTCTCGACAAGGAGCACCCTTCAATTTCTTGAAGTATAATACTTGCAATTTTTGTGTGTGTGTCCCACTATAAAATTTCTTCCTTTTTACTTTCTTGCAGCACTCTCAGCCAGAAAAGAAGAAATTGAATGGGACATGCAATTATTATATACTTTCAAAACTAGCAATTGTGCCCTTGTTGAGAAATTTAGCACGGAGGCAGACTTAGGCAAAGCTACTGTAAAAGGTGGTGAAAATTTTTCCATCCTGAAGGGTTGATTTCCAGTCGACAAAGGGCCATTTTTCGACGGCGGCCAGAGATCGGATACTGCCTGTGGGAGAATCAGGATGCCGACATCGAAAAGAGGTCATTTCTAACAGTCGGCAAACAGCCGGAAAGGTACATAAAATGCGCCGGTGCCGCCGATTTAAAGTAGCCTTTCCGAGCAGTCCTCAAACGGCAGAAAAGTTGCATAGCAATGGAATGAAAATCATGGCGGATTCCCACAAGTAATGTTGCACTCGGTACATACGCAGTACATTTCTACAATTCTCAGTACGATTTAAGTGCCATATAGAGGGAAAGTTACTGGGAATGTCTAACAAATGCTTGAAAGCGACCTAAAAATAACAGGTAAGCAGCTAATAACGCCCGTTAAGAATAATTCAATTAACACGTTCTGTGAGCCTAATATGAGAAATTGACAACAGTCAGTACATTTTACCCCAGAAAGCACATTTTTCACAATCAGGACCACAAGGAACAACGGTGTTCTATGCATTCAAAATTTGCTCGTTGCAAAAGCTTTCTTCAAAGAAAAAGAAAAAGCCGCAGCAATCCGTCCGAATACGGACATTTTAGGCTGTCGTTTTCCCATCAACTATTTGAAAAAAGATTTTAAAAGTCAAGTTCATTTTTTATTGGCGAGCATGGCCAAAAATCGGCAACTACAAACAAAAGAATAGTCATGGTCTAATTTATCAGATTTACTGTTCCACTAATTCCCTGTCAAAAAAATCTTTGCAGTCGGCACGCCACCAGCGTTCCCCATTGACAATCCGCTGGCAGGCCGAGAGCCCAAATAAGAAAATTCTGAACTGTTTGATCCTCTACATAACCAAACTTGTGCATTTATTGTTATTTGTTGGAAAGAATTTCTGCAAAATTGTACTAAAAAAGTTGGGAAAAGCATTATTTTTTAAAGATATTTTCGTGATTGTTAACTTTATAATCTCGCCAGAGAACACATACCACTACTCGCGCGCTCTAGGATGTAACTAGAAGAAAGGAGAAATGTGGCGAAAGATGTTTTTTTAAATTTTATTAAGTACAAGGATCCCACTCCCTCTGCAAAATGAGATTTAAGTAAATATTAATAAAGTAAAAATTATAAATACAAATAATATAATGAAAGGTCTTTGGGCTAGAAAGATTCAAACCGGGCCTGCCACTCACCGCGCCGACGTTTTTTCCCCGGAGTACGTATTTCTGCTTGGAAATAGCGTTTTTTTTATTGTATAATAATGGTATACCGAATCGCTTTATTAAGTATTTTTGCCACAATAAAACGTTGCGGGTCACTTTTTCACTCGATTATGCAACAACTATTCACAAAAAGACAAATTCAAATTATCACCCCTAGCAGTAAGCCAGAGCTCTTAATCTAAAGATTATCCAAACCTAACCTAAAGGACCCCGCACTTTTCTTATGGAAAGTGGCTTTCGGCTAATGTTGTTGAAACTTCGCTGGTTGATAGGTCTTAACATGTGGATCAAAAGTCGCAATGGGCACAAAGACCGAAATCCACTCCTTCCCCCCCAAAAACCGCCTCCAAATAGCTGGGGGGATTGAACTGATTTCAGCATGTAAAACAATTTGTTGTTTTAATCAACTCAACAAGGACCCCAAACAACCACATGTTAGACTATCAAACTACCCCACTTGACACCGCCCTTTTCCCCCACATATCCCCCCCCGCGAATTACCTTACGGATGTTCCATATTACTGTAGTTTATAGTTGCGCGTATCTGTTGAAATACCTACAGTTTTGGTCTCACCGACGATATAATGGGTTTCACGTATCGCTGATTACGAATCTGAGGTGAGAGTTCTAGAATTCAAGATGGAGGATCAATATGGCGGATCAAAAACACGAAACTCCTGAATGTAGCCACAAATAGCTGTTTACTAGGGTATTTTGGGTCGTTGGTTACGAATCTGAGGTCAAAATTCTTGAATTCAAGATTGCAGATCCAATATGGTGGATAAAAACGTCGAAGCCACAAATCGTAGTAGACTAGAGTGTTTTTGGATCGCTGTTTAAGTACGCAACATTCCTTGATACTTCAGCCACCATGTAGAATTATTCTGCACCCTTGCCCTTTACCAAACCCACCACAGATATCTTAATGCTGAACGGTGTTAAAATAATTCATCAATTATCTGTTCATTATTTTCATCATTTCGGTTTGCAGCATCTAATGTGGTACTTAGCAATGAGTCATCGGGATATCTAATATTCTGTAAATGTCGTGCATGGCCTAAATACCACAAGACACTTGCAGCGTGCGCACATGTACCTAATGTACGAGCACCGCTTTGACATATACAGTAGTAACCTTGAATAACATTTTGATCATAATCCTGGTCATCTTCATCATTGGCTACGTATGCTATGAATACTTGATGCTTAGTTACATTGCGGAACCTTGAGTAGAGACGTATGCGCAGGAATCCCGGTTCAGTTACGTTTTCGTCAAGCTGGAATTGCTCATCCTTATCTCGTATTAGTTTATCTTGGACGTAAGAGGATGAGAGATCTACTTGATATGTGCCTACAGTCAAATCTCGTAAGTAGTTTAAGTTAAGTACAGAGAAATCAATTAGGCTTTGATCATTCAGCGGTACCCATTGACAATTACTTCTAATAAGATTATCTACCTCCACTCTTGCTTTAACAACGTTCGGCATGATTGACCTATTTCCCATTTCTCTAGCTAATTCAATGGTTGCATCTTGCATGAAAATAAC
The DNA here is from genome assembly GCF_964235325.1 of Thermobia domestica. Classification (NCBI taxonomy): domain Eukaryota; kingdom Metazoa; phylum Arthropoda; class Insecta; order Zygentoma; family Lepismatidae; genus Thermobia; species Thermobia domestica. The sequence continues at coordinate 176,606,905 of NC_137460.1, forward strand.
GGGATGGTATCTGTTCAAAATAGCTCCAGCTATGCGATAGAAACTATTCAGTTTCTTTGCATGTTGCAGATTCAATGTGCTAGAAACTTAAAAACAGATGTTTGTGCTAGAAACTTAAAAACAGATCTTAGATGCCCGTTTCTTGCCTCGACTATCCATCGACTTTTAGTAACTAGTCGAGAAGTATTCGCATCTTCTGTTGATAGTTGTCTTTCACGTGGTAGTAGGAGTGCGGGCATTCTATGATCAATTCCTAAATATTCCAGTAAAGGAATTGCATCGCGGTATCCTCTGTCTACTAACAAAATGACCAGGATTATGATCAAAATGTTATTCAAGGTTACTACTGTACATGTCAAAGCGGTGCTCGTACATTAGGTACATGTGAGCACGCTGCAAGTGTCTTGTGGTATTTAGGCCATGCACGACATTTACAGAATATTAGATATCCCGATGACTCATTGCTAAGTACCACATTAGATGCTGCAAACCGAAATGATGAAAATAATGAACAGATAATTGATGAATTATTTTAACACCGTTCAGCATTAAGATATCTGTGGTGGATTTGGTAAAGGGCAAGGGTGCAGAATAATTCTACATGGTGGCTGAAGTATCAAGGAATGTTGCGTACTTAAACAGCGATCTAAAAACACTCTAGTCTACTACGATTTGTGGCTTCGACGTTTTTATCCACCATATTGGATCTGCAATCTTGAATTCAAGAATTTTGACCTCAGATTCGTAACCAACGACCCAAAATACCCTAGTAAACAGCTATTTGTGGCTACATTCAGGAGTTTCGTGTTTTTGATCCGCCATATTGATCCTCCATCTTGAATTCTAGAACTCTCAGCTCAGATTCGTAATCAGCGATACGTGAAACCCATTATATCGTCGGTGAGACCAAAACTGTAGGTATTTCAACAGATACGCGCAACTATAAACTACAGTAATATGGAACATCCGTAAAGTAATTCGCGGGGGGGGGGATATGTGGGGGAAAAGGGCGGTGTCAAGTGGGGTAGTTTGATAGTCTAACATGTGGTTGTTTGGGGTCCTTGTTGAGTTGATTAGAACAACAAATTGTTTTACATGCTGAAATCAGTTCAATCCCCCGAGCTACTTGGAGGCGGTTTTTTGGGGGGAAGGAGTGGATTTCGGTCTTTGTGCCCATTGAGACTTTTGATCCACATGTTAAGAACTATCAACCAGCGAAGTTTCAACAACATTAGCCGAAAGCCACTTTCCATAAGAAAAGTGCGGGGTCCTTTAGGGTATTACTGCTGTATCGCAGGACCAATTTAAAAATCGAAAAAATGTACCAAAACGTACGTACTTCAATCGGTTATATTTAGGTGGATTAGGTTAAGTTACCTTCGATTACGTTTCAATAGGTTAGGGGCTAAAAACTACAGTACAAAAACACAAACAAAAATGTGCTAGTTGGCCACTAAAAAGCACGAATGCTATATAACTGAGCCAGGGCAGGGCGACGTTGTTGGGACCGCGCGGTAGCGCGGGGCGGTATCCAAAGGGAGCAGGTGCGTCAACGACGGTGGGTATACATGTAAGCGAGAGTAGTGAAAGCATGTGGGCTTTGGTAATCATACATATTTTAATATCACTTGTTATGGTTTCATACTAGTAACTCTTCAGTTGTAAATATAAAATACAGCTTTCGTACACTGTGCAGAAAAACAGGCCGTTAAGTTAGAAACCACTTAACTTCAAAACTAAGGCTTATAAACTTTTGCAATTTCAAGAGGAAAATCGTGTACTAAAGTTTCTTAGCTGTCGCTTGTTATTTTTCAATAAAAAATGAAATAAAATCTCCAAGTTTTACGTCCTACGATTTTGCCGGTTAGGCTAAATGAAACAGTGATGATGAGAAATGACTGAAATGGTGGAACGGAGAAAGTGGGAGGAAACGAGAGAACCCCAAGAAAACCCACGGGCACGGTGTTTGTTCACCACAAAGTCTACACGGCACGAGGTGGGATCGAACCACAGACCCCAAGCACAGAAAGTGTACGCCTTACCACTGAGCCACCGTCCCCTATTTTTTAATACCTCTATATAACTCACACATGATATGTCATTCTCTTGACATACACGCACGATTTCCACACTGCCTTTCGCGCCACTATATCATAACAAGTGTGCCTCTCCGCGAAATAGTCTATCCGCCTCCATATACAGTGAAGCTTACATCAAAAACAACCGCTTTCTTAATTTTACTCTTTCCATTACCTGACTTTCACTCATTCGTCCTCACAACTTAAACAAATTCTCCAATTGACCCGGTTAATTTCCTAAAACTGATCAGGCGATACAGTAATTAACCCATATTTAGTCTTACCCACTTATTCTTATTTCGTGTCTTGTTCGGGCGTAGAATCAACAGTATTCTTTGTTTGAAGCAGTCCACCCACACTGCATCGCCATTTGACAAATGAAGATCGCGAACCGAACATACAGGCAGCGCGAACAAACGACGATTTCTCCAATCACGCTCTTCAACGGCAAAGGTGTTATCGTCGCTGGCGGGCCCCCATCGGGAAAGAGCTGCAAAACGATATAACCTTCTTTCGGCTTCTTTACTTGTCGGCACGCCGCCAGTGTTTCGGTCTTTCCGACAACATTTACCGCGGTCTTCCCGTCTGCTGTTTGCCACCTTCTTCCAAAATGTTTGTCAAGGATCCTCTCGTACTTGTAATTTAATTTTAAAAAGTTTACTTCTCATATACCCTTTACGTGGAGTCCCTTTACTACATTTCTTTTCATACATTTACCTTTTTTATGGTCGGCACACCGTAAGCGTTTCGACGTCTTTACAACCATCATTTGTCGGATCGTTCCGTCTGCTGTATGCCGACTTTCTGATGACTCCGTTTTTACAAGACATATTTAATGGTATTAGTGTCCACCCACGAGAAAAACCTTCAAACAGTTTCATCATTTTACTTCATCATTAAAGAAGATACAGGCTCTATTGATTTTCCAAAATTCGACTCGTTGCCGCTGGTACACGATATTGAAACTTGCGCCGACGTCGTTTCTCAAGGAATTTCCGGCCGTGCTTTTTGCATTCGTCGTCCGACTGTCTGCCGACTGTTTCGAGAAAGCTTTATACGTCGGAAATATAAGCCCTAATTCGTATTTTATCTTCTAACTCTCTTTGTTTACTTTTGGTGAACGACTCTGTTTTTGCTTGTCGCGGTCGAAAATCGCACAGAAAGACGCCAGTGTCCGGCGCCGGCAATCAGACCGCGGCATCTGGTTGGCATGGACAAATTGTCCGACTGTATGCGGCAGGATCCTGATGGGGCCGTTTATCCTCACTTCCTTTATTACATAATTTCATTCATTTCTCCTTATCATCATCTCCTTTATCGTAACCGGCATAATCGTGGGACGCAAAATTTTCACTTTTAAGATTACAGCGGCATGGCGCATATACATACGAAGTGGTGTTATTCTAATTCTTTAAGAGCCGGTTCTGTATACATACACTAGCCTTTGGCTAGCTCGCCTTGCAGCCTCGAATCTCTTATGCATCAGCCTTTGCACTAACAGTGAATTTTGTGCATTTACTCTTAAGATTTCCTTAGTTTGGCCCAACTAGGGGCTTCACCCTTTAACTCCTAAGTTTATTCTTCATACGGCCTTGCAATTCTTAAATCCACAATTCTACCAAACTTCAAGTTTCTTCATATTTCAACTATCTAAAAGTTAAGATTTTGTATCCCAAGGAAACGTTCACTTAAATAACATGGAAATTTCTTCATGTCCCTGTAGACCCCTTGAAAATTAAAGCTATTCACTTTCGGCAATTTTCCTGTGTGTTAGTACCCAATGTCTTTAACCATGACATATTTCATCATTCTAGTCCTGCCGGAAGTGTATACATTTTGGGGTGTAGATGTCCCATATAAACAACATGGGGACGATTTTTCAGTTAACCATAAAACCACATTAAAGGTGGAAATTATTATTTTTGGTGATTCAATTACATAACGCTAAACACAATGTACACTCATACCAAATTTCAAGCTTTTATTTGAGTTGCAAGTACCTTAAATACTGTAGATAAAAAAACTGCCATTTAAATAACATGGGGAATTCTCCATCGCCTCCTAAAATTTAAAGTATTCACTTTCAGCAATTTTTCTTTGGATTAGTGTCAGAAAGCTAAGATCAACTTAAATTTGATCATTGTAGCACTACAGGAAGTGCTCAACAATTTTGAGGTGTAAAAGAAGTCCCATATAAATAACATGAGGAAGATTTTTCAGTTCCACATAAAACCATTTTAAAGTTAGTTTTTTTTTTATTTTCAGAGATTTCGTTAAATATTTCTACAGAAAACATACAAGAATACCGAATTTCAAGTTTATATTTAATTCCAGGTAGCTATATAACATGAGATTGAATATCAAAGAAGGTCCCATTTAAATAACATGGGGAATTTCTTCATTGCCATTAGAACCTCTAAAAATTAAAAATATTCATTTTGGCAATTTTCCCGTGGGCTAGTTTTGGAAAGCTACAATGATGCCCTATTTGAACTTTCCACGGCAACCTTAAGTACGCCTTTGTTTTATTTTAGTTCTTGTGGTTTTAATTACAGTTAGGGTACATATATATATATATATATATACTAGCAGCGTTCACCCCGCTTCGCTGGGGTCACCCCGGAACGCAATAAACTTTGTTACTTAGATAATTTTTACTTTTTCGCTTTCAAGTGATATGATAAAAACCATAGTAGATTGCAGTAAATGTTAACATTATATCGCCTGTCATTTATGTTAACCCGCCCCGCTTCGCTGCGGTCACCCCCGAACGCAATAAACTTTGTTACTTAGATAATTTTTACTTTTTCGCTTTCAAGTGATATGATAAAAACCATAGAAGATTGCAGTAAATGTTAACATTATATCGCCTGTCATTTATGTTAACCCGCCGAGTGACACGGTCATGTGGGTTGCATATAAATACGGTTAGATTTAGCTATGATGAGCTAACAAAGGATTTCTACGTTATGGACACTTGAATGGTCAATTATCTCAAGACACTGGTAATTGAAAATTAAAGTGATATGATAAAAACCATCTAGGGTCCAAATCTTAATAACCCCCCAAAAATGAAAGAAATTGGTTCAGCCGTATTAGCGTGATGAGGGAACAAAGGATTTGTACGTTCTCTTTTATATATATAGATATATATATATGTGTGTGTGTGTGTGTGTGTGTGTGTGAGTGTGTGTTAGTTTATTTTAATATGTTAATTAATAATAACTAATATTATATTCAGAATTTTAATTCATTAAGAAATTTAGTAATTACTATAATTTCAAATACAATAGTAGACAAACTATATTTTCATTTTAACTACAAACATTAAACATAAGCTTCACCTCCATCGATTAATTTTGAGAAATCTTTACCTGAATTTCGGAAGTTCTAAATTTCCGTTACATTTTAAAATGTATATATTACCATAAAAGAATCGGAATTAAAAAAAGCATTTGTGTACTCACAGAGAGAATAAAATTACAAACAATTATTTGTGGAAACAATTGCTCTCACCCATTTCAGAAATTTTAACACTTACGATCCTGGGCTAACTTGATCTCATTTATTTCATTATCCTGCTATAGCACATGGCTAAATAATAGTAGACAAACTAGAAGCATTGCAAACACATTTTTGGAGTTTAGATTTTATTACGAACATGTAATTTGGTGAAGTAGGGAGGGATAGTTTGCTACATTGCTGTTTGAAATACCTTCCTTTTGTAACACAACGTGAAGAATGGGGGGTTGCGTAGCTCGAGAGGGCTAAAGCAACTGGGCAATGGTAGAGCAAATATATAACAAATAAAAGAACGGTTTTCAAATTAGAGAATGGTAGCTTAAGGTGTGTGAAGGGATAGATGGTAGAGCAAGGGAATAGCAACTAAGATTCAGTCTCACCCACAATAACAAGATGAGCAGGCCGGTGTCTGGTCCTTCTGAGGATGGTTTGAAGTTCTTCGGTAAGCCAAGTGGACCTTCGGTGAAGTAGTACTGCGGTTAAGTTACCATCGACTGGTCTCCTCTCAGCAAGTCGACCCGCAACAATAACCAAGCCAAATGACCGGGCTAAAACTGACCAAGATCAAGCTTTCTCAAGTCTATTTGTTCCGACTGTCTCTCTGACGTCATGCGGAAGAACAGATCGAAATTTCCACGCAGTCATGGCCCCGTTCATTACCCCAGATAGACACAATTCGAGTGCACCTGCACTCCTATCGATGACACAGCGTGACTTCTCCAAAGTCCGTTCCGGGATGCAAACGTCGTCGAGAATTTCTTGTACCAAAGCAGGAAGGAAAGAACTTTTTCCTGACGACACATACTTACTCTGTAGAGATGCTTCCTAGTTGTGTCACAGAACCTGGGTAAATGTTCGGAGCGTCCATTGAACGACAATAAGGCATGACTATGAGAGTCCAGTGGAAACAAACTTATTGAGAAAGCAGCTGATCAAACCAGAAGTACGGAAAATAGCAAACGCGGATGAGACTGTTAGAGGTTAAGGTTCTGAAGGTTGCTACCACTGTTTATTACACAAAATACATACAAGGAGCTTCCTTGTAGTAAGCAAACAGTTTTCAATTTTAATGACTGAAGCTGATATCGGGCGACGTGGTCTGATGTTGTTGACATCTGCCAGGCGACGAACTCCCAAGGGCGATGACTGCAGCATTTCCAAAGAATAGATGAAATCTCGGGAAGGCTGGTGGACAGGCCTTCATATCCCGTTACATCACCCACCTCCAAAAAGAGACGAATCGTCGGGCTTCGAAACCTTGGAGAAGCAACGACGTTTCGGCGGCGATGACCATCTGTGGAAGGTGGAAAGAAAAAAGATGCGATAAGTCCCAAGTGGTAAGGGATGCTGCAAGGAAAAGATTCCTTACCACAGTACCAATGACAGATGAAGCTGGTAGTTCCGCAAAAACACCAATAGATGGAGGAGGCATGTCACTGCTGGCTAACTGCAATGACCAACACACGCATGAGGCAGGTAACATTTCCTCTGTATCATAACACGTTCTTCAGTTGTTAACTTACTAGGTGCGTGAAGTGGTAGTAACACTCGATGAAAAAACTAAATGAAGAAAAAAAAAGCAGAGGTGAGTCCACAATCCAGTTTCCAATTAGTAAATAAAGTAAACTAGCACTGTCACACTAAGGTTCCAATTACACACGAAAACACAATAACACAACAGTGAGACTAGGGCTTCCAGTTCGTAAAGTTGCTTTTTAGGGAAGCGGGAATGTAGGTTAAGCTACCTGAAGAAATGTTATCAAATAATTTTAAATTCAAAATGAAAAAATTAGCAGATATAGGTAACAATATAACCATGATGAAGTGTAGATGGAATCGAACCAAGGACATCTAGTCTGAAAGACAAAAGAAAGACAACAAACAATGTAAGGTACTGGCAAAAAAGATAAACTAAGTGACCTAGTAATATAAAAAACAATAATAAACACGATAAAGTGGGTCACTAGCTCAAAGAATCAACCAATAGGTTCACAACCACTAAGTCCTTAACTTGAAGTACCTAAAAGAAGAAACACAACACAACAAAACAAACTAAAATAAACAAGTAAAATTCGAACAAAGCTTTCCTCAAAAAATTTAAAAAGGTTGATGTGAAAGGAAAAAAAAAACTAAAGGTTGGACAACACAGAAGGGTTTAAGATTTAATTATTTTGAAACGGTGTATAATTTGTTTCACATTTACTTGAAACAAAGAGGGCTTCGGGGCAGGTTTTGTTGATATCGGCGCCCACCATTCGCCGATCAAAAGTAATTAAACCCAAAACACAGGCCACCACCAAAACGTAATTTCTCAATTTTTCTTTAACAGGGTTTATAACAATTAGACTGAAAGATCAAACATTATGTAGGTCAGCAAGAATTATTTATCAAAACTAGTTTTACCAAATTATCTGAATTTGCATTAGAACAGAAAAAAAAATTAAAAGTTCAAGATAAATTTTAACATTACATAAATTCACTAAATTCAATCTCGAATTTCAAAAAACCTTAAAATTCATGATAATAAATCGAAAGCGAAAATCAAACAAACTATCAACATACCTGGTTATATACCTTACATCTCAAAGTCGGGTAAAAAATCTCAAATAAACACAATCGTCACAATCGAGAATAATAAGGTCCTATGCCAGAAAGTTAGCTACTCTTCCTGACAAGGGCGTCCAGATCGAAGTTACCAGTAAATTTGAAATAACTAAAAGGTCATGTCAGGGAAAAAAGAAAATTGTGATGTTAAACACTCAACTCAGGGTAATCTATCATTATAACATAAGTACAAGTATATAACTCATGTGAATCAAGGTATGTAAAGACAGTCACAAATCAATATGACTATAAATGTGATAGTTAAATATATGTATGACCTCAAAAAATATTTTAAAACCAAATAATCGTCAAAATAAAACAATTTAAACTTCAACGTATACCATTAACTTTTCCCATTATTTCTTCAAGCATCAACACAAAATATATCCCCTAACTCTTCTTATTACCGTAAATAATACTTTTATATGTTCGTGTTAAACACTTATTGTCAACTATACTCGTGTTCGCATCTTCTGCTTATAATTAATTATCAACTCTACAACATACATCAAGCTAGCCCTTCATGGTACGAGAAACCGCACATCATACCATGGGAAAACCTCATACGGTGGCACTCTCTGCCCTACCGAAATAAAAACACAAAATACGAAAATAGTGCATGCACAACTACATGGCTAGCAAAACAACATGGGGACATGCTTGAAGGAATAATAATAAAATAAAGACAAGTTTAGGACATGGTACCCTGGGCTAAACGCACTCCTTAACGGTCCACATAGGTCCTTTACACAAAATTGGGCGTACTCTATACCGTAAATGAGTAACGAACCCGTAAAACGTAACACAAAGACAAAAGACAAAGGAATTTAATGGTATACTACTCCAGAAAGTACCAACAAAACAAAGAATCACTTCAAAATCCTCTTAAACTAGGGAGTATCGAACTCTACTAAGCATACAATTGCAAATGGGTGCTATAGCATAAACGTCATACTATAATCCAATTCAAATTTACCAAAAAAAAGGGGGGTCAGGAGTGAATTATCGCAATAATCACATTGTACCAACAAAAAAAGAAAAAAATCTATATAAGCTCCTGACTACGAGAGGTCATAACTAAAAGCCATAATTTTAAATGCAAAACTCCAATCGCAAAAAATCAAAAGGAAAAGGGAATACTTTATATTTATAATATTACAACCCATGTTAATTAAAACAGAGCTTAAAAGTGAGCATTCGCTGTACAAAACGAGCGGAAATGCTTACTTCTACATAGTCAAGGTCGCTCGAACCTGATATCCAGATAGCAATATGAGCTGACACTTCCAGATCAAAGTATGATACTGACCTAACATAATGTTTACTAAAGTGAACGAACTTCATTCACACAGCGGAATCTTCTTAACTGAATACAAACGATAAAAGAAGAAACTAACTCGAACGAAAATGCATTTCATTACCCTCTATAAAAAGAAACAAACGAGCAAAATTGCACTAAATATAAAAATCCTAAATAAAATAATAGAAAACTCTACCAAACTGAAATATCGAATATAATTAAATAAAAACCACAACTTTACCAAAATAATAATAATTGAAATATGTACGAGGGAGATCAAAAATAATCACATAAATTTCTTAAAACTACTCAAGAATAAACATTATTAACGCTAATAATTCAAAAAGACAAACTAAACTTCCTCATAACAAATGAACCCAAGTAATCAAAATAATCATAAATACAAACCGTACAATTGAACTAACAACACCATACAAGGAAGAAAAAAACTAAAAGAACCACACTTTTCATGAAAAAAACCACTTATTACGTTCAATAAAGAGGTCAGCAAAGGCTGCAAGATTAAGTAATTGTGGATCAGGGGAAACTACCCCGTGAGCGAGACGCTCAAATCTTTGGACCGTTCGAGGCAGGTCTGCAATCCTAATAACAGGACGCGACGCAAAAATATGACTACGTCTCTGTACCCAAGAAGTTAGGGTATCTTGATCCCTATCTGATTTGAAGATAACCACTACAGAAAAGTTAGGATCAGCTGACTTAATCCCAAAGAAAATACCATCTCGCAAGAAGGAATGGATGGTCACTAACCTGGTAACCAAGGCCAAGAAATGACGTTTCTTTCCTAAATCCAGAAGTTCCGGCAGATCACACTTCAGGGGTTTAACTTCAACCATATTCCACTTGGCGAACCGGTTGTGTATGAAAGAACTGCATAGCTGGCTATCTATCGTATCCCCAAAAGTAGGACCAAATTCTGTAAATGACTTTAAAACACCTGTGTCCAACAAGTAAAATTTATAATTAGAATTAATGTAGGCCGGGCGACCTTCGTCGTTCAAAATAGGGTAATGGATGTCATGGTTAGAAGCTAATGACAGAGTCATAATGAAATTTCCTAAATCACAAAATCAGCAAGGGCGGAGGGAGGGGGAAAACCAAACTTACAGGAGGGTGGGGTGAACTAAAATACAACGTGCAAGAGGACCAACAGAGTCAAAAACTCACGGCGCCAATCCACCATGTAACACAACGTGAAGAATGGGGGGTTGCGTAGCTCGAGAGGGCTAAAGCAACTGGGCAATGGTAGAGCAAATATATAACAAATAAAAGAACGGTTTTCAAATTAGAGAATGGTAGCTTAAGGTGTGTGAAGGGATAGATGGTAGAGCAAGGGAATAGCAACTAAGATTCAGTCTCACCCACAATAACAAGATGAGCAGGCCGGTGTCTGGTCCTTCTGAGGATGGTTTGAAGTTCTTCGGTAAGCCAAGTGGACCTTCGGTGAAGTAGTACTGCGGTTAAGTTACCATCGACTGGTCTCCTCTCAGCAAGTCGACCCGCAACAATAACCAAGCCAAATGACCGGGCTAAAACTGACCAAGATCAAACTTTCTCAAGTCTATTTGTTCCGACTGTCTCTCTGACGTCATGCGGAAGAACAGATCGAAATTTCCACGCAGTCATGGCCCCGTTCATTACCCCAGATAGACACAATTCGAGTGCACCTGCACTCCTATCGATGACACAGCGTGACTTCTCCAAAGTCCGTTCCGGGATGCAAACGTCGTCGAGAATTTCTTGTACCAAAGCAGGAAGGAAAGAACTTTTTCCTGACGACACATACTTACTCTGTAGAGATGCTTCCTAGTTGTGTCACAGAACCTGGGTAAATGTTCGGAGCGTCCATTGAACGACAATAAGGCATGACTATGAGAGTCCAGTGGAAACAAACTTATTGAGAAAGCAGCTGATCAAACCAGAAGTACGGAAAATAGCAAACGCGGATGAGACTGTTAGAGGTTAAGGTTCTGAAGGTTGCTACCACTGTTTATTACACAAAATACATACAAGGAGCTTCCTTGTAGTAAGCAAACAGTTTTCAATTTTAATGACTGAAGCTGATATCGGGCGACGTGGTCTGATGTTGTTGATATCTGCCAGGCGACGAACTCCCAAGGGCGATGACTGCAGCATTTCCAAAGAATAGATGAAATCTCGGGAAGGCTGGTGGACAGGCCTTCATATCCCGTTACACTTTGTACCAATCGAATTTTTCTTACAATAGAAAAATAATACTCCAGCCGTGTAAAGATATCCCTCATTTTATGTTTACAATATCTGTGCCAAATTTCATTCATTTCGGTTCACTTCTTCTTACCTTTCGGGCGTCAACTTTCAAAATTTTCGGGTGGGTTCTTATGCCCCCAGAAGATAAATAAAATGTATAACTTCATTTTTGCACATTGTTCAAGCGCGTAGTTTCGTTCGAATTCGTCATGTCCTTTACACACATCTGACATACTGTTACTAGCACTTTTGATATTTCGTGATCAAAGATTTAGAGGGGTCCGTGCCCCCCTAACCGTCTTTTGCAGAAAAGTACGAAACCCGTATTCTCTCATTTTGTGACTACAATATCTGTACAACTTTTCATTGATTTTGTTTCACTTCTTACTTCGGGTTTCAAATTTCAAAATTTTGGAGTGCGTTCTTTTGCCCCTGAAACCCTTTTCCACAGAATACAAAACAAACCGTATTTTTTTTTTTTTTTTTGCGTATTATCCAAACACAGAGTTTCCTTGCAATTCTTCATGTCCTTTACATATATCTGACATACTGTTACTAGCACTTTTTAATTTTTGTGATCAAAGGTTTGGATGGGTCGGTGCCCTCCACAACCGTTTTTTTTTTCTTTTTGTTTCAAGAAATTATTAAACTCGTATTCCCCCATTTTATGTTTTAAATATCTGTGCACAATTTCATTCACTCTGTTTCAGTTGTTCTTGCCTTTCGGGTGTCAACTTTCTTAATTTTGGTGTGGGTTTTATATTAAAACTACATTATGTAACTTTTTTCTTTTTTATAAGATTATTTTTTTGGGAGAAAGAGAAATGCTTTCCTTTGGTATCTGTTTGTTGCCATTCATTTTGTTTGAACTGCTTAAGTAAGATCATTTTGTAACTTTTGATGTCATCCAACTCCGTCACAGTGTTGGGAAGTAAAGTAACGCAAGTAACGCGTTACTTGTAATGCGTTACTTTCTAAGTAACGTTTCCTAGTAACGCGTTACATTTTTCCAAAGTAACTGTAATGGTAACGCGTTACAAATTTTTAAGTAACGTACCTAGTTGCGTTACTTTTCTCGCGTTACATTTCGGGTGAGTAACTACAATATATGTATTTTTTTTCGGAAACAAATGTTTCTTTCCTGTAAGCGAATTTCTCAGAATGAAACAATCGAGCATGAACTACGTATGTCAGTGACCGACAGTCACAGACACACGGAGAAACAGATAAATTCGTAGTGCCATTTGCTGTTTTTTGAAGATGAGGACAGCCTTAGGGAAATCACGTGTACTGATTGCAAGCACCTGGAAGATTTTGTCGTAGATTTTGACAGCTCCAAATCAATACATTCAGTGAGTGAACTAGGAGTGCAAAGATACCGGTAGTCTATTTTACTTTGATTGTGTTGTTTTTATAAAGATGGAGAACGAAAATATTTTACCGTTCGAAAATTTGAAAGAATACTTCTTTCTTAAGGGCTGAGGATGATCGTGGACAGAATTTAAAAGTAAAGTGTCTGAAGTGCTCCGGCGGATAATATTTATCAACAACTAGGGTGCCATTAACGATTTACAGTAAGGTGTTAATATGAATAAACTGTGTTCTGATGAGCAGGCCTACTTTATTACTAGAAAATAGTTTGGTAATGGTATGTAATATTGGAGTTCTTTCAGATAAGTTTGCTTATCCTAGAGTCCCGTTGATTATACAGTAGTGTAATGTTTCTCTATATTTTTTATTTTTAATTTTACATAACAACATTGTTATTATTATATAATTAGTTTAACAGAATAATAATAAACAACCATTTTTTCTAACGTATAGGGATGAGCACAGGTCAAGCTAAAACTCGACTCTACTCGAATTCAAGTCGAGTTTCGAGTCAAGTCAAAGCTAATATCCTCGAGTCGAGTTCCGAGCCGATTCAGTTTTTTGCGTCGAGTTTCAAGTCCAGTCGAGTTTGATAAATGGCTCGTTCGTTTTAAGTCGTCTTGAATTCATGGCCTGATTACACTGGAAAACGAAAGCCATGAGAAATGTAAGCTAAACAGTAATATGGAATACTTTTAGTGTTGCTCACGAGAGGAGACACGGCTCGCATCTCGTCTCGTCTCGATAGCGAGACCGCAAGAGATTTTTTTATAACAAACTCAGCTCGGCTCGGCTCAACTGAGAAGATGGCTCGAGCAGGCTCACTTGGGGTGAACCATCGGCTCGAGCTGGCTTGGTAGGGATGAGCCATTTGCTCTGTTCGGCTCAACTGAGCCGAGGGCTCTAGCCGAGCCGGTTGGGTAAGCTGTTGGCTCGGCTCACTTCTCGGTTCCGGTCGATAGTGAATGAGCTGTGAGCTGAGCTGCTCGAGTCATAGACAATTCTAAACCCGGGCCAAGCAGTTTTGAAGATATTTGGCCAGTGCCCTCTAATTTTTAACAGTGTTTGGCTCGAGCCCGAATACTCAACCTAGACCCTCAACCCAAATTCAGAAGCTCGTGAACAATGTCCTTGACTCCTAGACTTCACGACTACCGAGGCTGACAATCAACTAGTTTTTTAGTATTCAAATACAAACCGCCTATCTTTCTTTTTATATACAGTGTTGTTATAACAATAATAATAATAATAATAAGAAGAAGAAGAAGAAGAAAATAATATAAGTTGTAGTAGTAGTAGTGTCATTGATAATAATTATACTGTTTATGTAATATACTTAAAGAATATACTCGAAACTACACACCGGATTTGGCTCGAGTCGACTCGAAACTCGACCCTAATTCGAGTCGAGTTGGAGGAAATTTTTCGAATCGAGTTCTCGGGTTGAACTCAAAGATGTCTGTTTCTAGTCGAATCGAGTGTCAAAGAAAACTCGCTCGAACTCGCTCGTGTCTATCCCTACGAGTAACACAGTATGGCATTTTATCAGTGTTACATTATATGAAAATGTTCATATATCAAGTAAAAGTTTGTCCTTGCATTTACATAAAGCGATTCAGAACGTGCAATAATAATAATAATAATAATAATAATATCGGTAGTAATAGTGGTACGGAAAATTGAAGTCATAATTTTTTTCACAATTTTAAAGTTTCGGACCTAAAAGTAACGCGTTAGTAACGCGTTACTTTCAAAGTAAAGTAACAGTTACTTTTTTGGGGCAAGTAACACGTTACTAACGCGTTACATTTTAAGAGAAAGTAAAGTAACTTGTAACGCGTTACATTTTTACAAGTAACTTACCCAACACTGCTCCGTCATGATAATAAAATTGTCATTCTTAACAATTTGTTTTATTATCTTATTTGGAGTTTGTCACACTGTTATATATTTGTTACAAAATTGAGGCTTGGTCCAACGGCTTTCGAATTCGCAACCAACATGACCGCCGAGCATTCTAGGTTGCCTGCTATTGCAGGAAAAGGAGAACAGCAAGTGGTAATGCACTTTTGGAGCCGTGTATACACAGGTATTTGAAGCCGTACAAAGTTTTCTTCTCCTAGCTTATTGTTGAAGATGGAAATTATTGGTTGAAAGAAAGCAGAAAGGTAAAAAGAAAGTTGATTATTTTATTGAGCTTTCCAAAAAGATAGTTGGGAAGTAGTTTCAAGAATCCTGTTTTCAGTTATGACTAGTAGAATTCCCGTTCATAGAACAGGTAGAAAAAAGTTTCATTTTGAACATAAAAGATAACAAAACTGTCACCAATCAACTTAGAGATTCCAAAATCTATGAACTCGACACTAATAAGGGTCAATTTAAATTATTTTAAATGCGTCCATCCCTCCTTAGGAGTACTAGTGTGGGATGAGTTTGAATTTAAATGACATCTGAAGTGTCACTGTTCATTTCAGTGACCACGAAAACTATTTTTCAACACTTATATCGGTCACTTTCGATCATTTTTGTATATCTCCCTCCCCTCCCCTTGTCGAAGTTACGCCACAGTGTGAAATGATATCCCAGTCCCGAATCTCATTCATGTTGAAAATTTGATCGAAATCGATCAAGTGGTTCAAGAGTTAATAAGATAGAAACAGTCGTTATATATATATAACCTGTTTAAAGAGTAACTATTTAGTTTGAATAGTTGGAGTAAGCTTAAATAGATACTTTAGTATTTCAAAAGGAGAAACGTGCTAATGTAAATAATTTAGGCTTAATTAGTAAAATTGCAATTTTTGATACTATAATTTCATTGATATTTATTTTTGTTGAAAAAAATGCAGATCTTTAAGTTAGAAAGTATTCTATGCTTTTGAAAAATTTTAGTTAAAAGATTTGTAATGATAAAATTTAAATTCTTACGATGTGACTTCCCTCAAGAACCGTCACTGCATCCACTTTGTTACTTTTATTTCACTAACTGGATGCACACATTTGCGAATTTATTACTGAATTTTCCTCTAATTTTTCTTCGTTCTTAATATTTATGTGAAATAAATGAACTTCAATGAAGAATTTTTGTTTCCTAAGGTGTGTGTTGTTAATTTAATTTGAAATTCTTATCTTTTCCATTCTATATTACTGTTGTTGAAATATGTCTCTCCAGGACATATCAGCGTTCATATTGTTTTCAGCATGAAATCAAAATGTATATATTTATTATCATTACTCTATTGTTCCTGTATAAAGCTTCGTGAAATCTCTCGTAGCTACAAGTTTTGTGCAAGAGATTTGTGTGCGACTCGCATTATCTTCGGACATTTGCAACCTGTACCTCTATGACCTTGGACTGAATGTGCAAAATCAGTATCCGGCGAAGGGTTTCCATTCGCTATTGTCACAAGAATATATCCTTAAAATGTTGGTGGCTCTGAGAGTAGTTACTATTTTTAAACAATTTCAATATTCCCATACAGAAATTTAGAAGTTGTTAAACGCTCTTTCATGGCACGACCAAATAGAATTATTTGATTGGTTGAAAACATGCGTAGTGATATCCAGCAATTGGAAACACTTCAAAGGATAGCCCTTTAAAGATCTTATGGTAAAATTTGTACCATCCACGTTACTTATGGTTTCAAACATTCTTGCGTCGAGAAGTAGGAGATAATGACGTTTTTTGTTAGGCTAATTTTCAAACTTATGTTCTCTTATTTTTGGCGGGCTTAGTTTTGCTCCTAGAATATTGAAATTTGAACAGATTAACTCCACCAAGTAGTATTTATCAGATTTTTTTCAGATCTCTGCGTTAACACAGGGAGGGTCCAAATAGGCAAACAATTTTAAAAAGGGATATATATGAAAAAAGTCCTTTTCTTCGCGATTTTCCCGCCTCAGATATAAGATAGAGACATGTGAATGGTACCGTTTGAAAGGTAGTTCTATTCTGAAGAGAATGGTGACAAACCTTGATTCTAGGATGAATATAGATGTCTGAGAATTTTTTACCTGAGATCAGCGTCTTTTTCGGTAATCTGGGGCATTGTCGGGATTATTGATAAACATTTTCCCCTGCCTTAGAGTTCAAGATAGGAGCTTGAAATTTGGAATAGAACATTTAGTATGTCCATTAGTATTTTTGACTTGATTTCCAGGTCTCTGTGTTAACATAGGGGGCGCAGTTGGGCTCGAAATTTAAAAAAAAAAATGTTATTTTCAGGAAAAAGATTCAAATTTCTCAAAGACTTTCCCAGCTCAGGAACACGACAGGGTGATGGGAATGGTACCATGTTAAGGATAGCTCTATTGCGAGAAAAATGATATATAAACCATGATCCTACCATAAACAAAAATGATGCTTTAGCCGCTTGACTTACAGTCTATAATTTACCTAAAGAAAGCAAGATCTAAGAGAGATAGAGAAGACCAGTTGGAAAAATAAAATAAAGTCTTTCTAAATAATTAACTTTTGATGTAGATAAATAAAACAAACTTTAGTGATATTATAAGCAAGTTTACATAGAAGGCATATTCAAATCTAGATGCACTAAAACTAACTAACTCTATGGCC
Source organism: Thermobia domestica (assembly GCF_964235325.1). Classification (NCBI taxonomy): domain Eukaryota; kingdom Metazoa; phylum Arthropoda; class Insecta; order Zygentoma; family Lepismatidae; genus Thermobia; species Thermobia domestica. The sequence continues at coordinate 176,624,606 of NC_137460.1, forward strand.
TATGGAACCCGGAGGTTCAATGCCGCGTTCACAAAAGCTCTCCACTGACTTCTATCCTTAGCTAACTGCATCCAGTTTCTACTTTGTATTCCAATCTCTGCGAGATCCATCTTAATATTGTCCTCCCATCTGCGCCTAGGTCTTCCTAATGGTCGTTTTCCGATTGGTCTTCCAGTCAAGACTTTGAAAGCGTTTCTACTTTCTTCCATTCTAGCTACATGACCCGCCCACCTAAGCCTCCTAGACTTGACGACCCTAACAATGTTGGGTAGACCATATAAATTATGTAGTTCCTCGTTATGCAGTTTCCGCCATTCCCCATTCCTGTTCCCCTTGGGTCCGAATATTCGTCTCAGGATCTTGTTCTCAAATACTTTCAGTCTATGTTCTTCCCTCAGAGTAAGTGACCATGTTTCGGAGCCATACAGAACAACAGGCATAATTACCGTTTGTATATTTTAAGCTTCAAATTCCTCGACAGAATTCGCGACGACAAGAGATTTTGAACCGAATAGTAACACGAATTCCCTGCTTTGAGTCGACATTTAATTTCTTCGTGAATATGATTTTCCTCTGTTAATATTGATCCTAGATATTTGAAACTATCCACTTTATCAAAAGTATTATTTAATATTTTAACGCATCCATAATTTGCTGTATTCCGGTCCCGACGCACTTCCATGTATTTAGTTTTCTCTGCATTTACTTCTAAACCCATGTCCCTGCAAGCGTTTAATAAGATCTCTGCATTTCTTTCTATTGTTCTCCTATCATCCCCTATTAAATTTACATCATCAGCATATGCCATAATTTGGTGAATACCGTTCAACTGTAGGCCCTGGTTGCTATCTTTGATTTACCTTATAGCGTATTCCAAAAATAAGTTGAATAATAATGGCGACAACGCATCTCCTTGTTTCAGGCCATTTTCAACGTGAAAGCTCGTGGACAAAAATTTTCCTACCCGGACTTTACTTTGGGATTCATTTAAACATACCTTAATTAATCTAATTAGCTTTCTCGGTATTCCAAGTTCTGTAAGAACGTTGTATAATGTTTCTCTCCTAACCGAGTCATACGCCTTTCTAAAATCAATAAATAATTGATGTACCGGGGTATTGTATTCCCACTTTTTTTCGAGTATTTGGCGAATGGTAAATATTTGGTCGATAGTTGATCGATTTCGTCTAAATCCGCACTGATAATCTCCAATAATTTCATCTGCGTATGGGGTCAGTCTTGCTAACAGAATATTTGAAAGGATTTTACAGGATGTTGACAGAAGAGAAATGCCTCGATAATTATTACAGTCAGTTTTGTCGCCTTTCTTGTGAATTGGAACAATGATTGATTCTTTCCACTCTTGTGGCAATTCTTCCTTGTTCCAGATAAGGAGAATGAGTTTGTGTATCTTGTTCCACAATTTTTCGCCTCCAGCTAAAATTAACTCAGCCGGAATTTCATCTACACCCGGAGATTTGTGTTTCTTTAATTTCTTTATAGCGGTTTCTACTTCTATTCGGTTGGGTTCTGGAATATACGGTTCTGCGGTGTGTATCACCTTTTCTCCACGCACACTAGTTTTTGGTTGCGTGTTAAGCAAATCGTCAAAGAAATCTCTCCATCTATTTAAGATACCATCCGTGTCAATGAGAACTGTACCGTCAGATTTCTTTAGTATATAAGCACGAGGTTGATAGCCTTTCTTAAATTCGTTGATTCCCTTATACATATCCCGGCTGTTTTTATTTTTACTATTATCTTCAAGTTCCTTCATTTTAGCTTTCAGAAAATCGCGTTTCTTTGTTCTAAAAGTTTTGGAAGTTTCCCGCCTGATATCTGCGAACTTTTGTGTAGTTATTTCATTCGGATTTTGTAGCCAGCGTAATTTTGCCTGTTTTCTCTTCTCTGCTAGTTTTATGCATTCCTGGTCGAACCATGGTTTGTTCCTACGTATTTCCGCGTGTCCCAATTTTTCTTTTGCTGAAATTTTAATGCTATCTCTAATTTCAATTCAGGTATCCTCAACACTAGTGCACTCCGAATCTTCTAAAGCCGAGAATCTATTCGAAACTTCAATCTGGTATTTCTCTCTTACCGGACTCTCTTCTAATTTCTTTAAATTGAATCTCTCCGTTTTCGGACAATGAATATTACCTTTATTTAACGATAACCTCTCTCGTATTATCGCTGCTACCAGGTAGTGGTCAGTGTCACAATCAGCCCCTCTAAACGACCGGACATCAATTATGCTAGATTGCCTTATTCTATCTACTAAAACGTGATCGATTTCATTGTGTGTTTTTTTGTCTGGTGATGTCCAAGTGTATTTATGAACGTCGCGATGTGGGAATTTTGTACTCTTCACGATTAGGTTTTTGGATGTTGCAAAGTTCACGAGTCTAACACCGTTGTCATTACTTTCCTTATGCAGACTTTCGTTCCCTATAATCGGTTTGAAAATATCCTCTCGTCCTACCTTCGCATTGAAATCCCCTAATAGAATTTTCATATGGTATCGCGGGAGTTGGTCAAATATCCGTTCCACTTCTTCGTAAAAACTGTCTTTTATATCGTCATCCTTATCTTCAGTTGGGGCATGTACATTTAAAACAATAATATCACACCACCGTCCTTAAGAGTAATAAAAGAAAGTCTATCAGTAACAAATTCAACCCGTTTAATTGCTGGTAATATACGTTTATGAACGAAAAACCCTGTTCCTAACTGGTGATTTTTATTTCCTTCCCCGTAAAAGAACGTAAAATTTCCGGAATTCTCAGACCCATTTCCTTCCCACCTAACTTCCTGAACTCCTACTACGTCCATTCTGTATTTCTCTAACTCACTCGTTACGGATTTTAACGCGCCTGCCCTATACAGACTCCTAATATTCCATGTTCCAAATCTCATGTCCATTTTCTTTTGCTGAGGTCGTGCCAAGTTATCAGTCCTTGTCCGAGGCTTTTGTGAATATTTCTGAACAAGTGCTTTTTTTTACAGGATGAGGTTGTTGGCCCTACCCAAACCCCCAAGCTGGAGGACCACTCCTAGTCGGCTGTCCGCGACTGCTTATTCAGTATATTCGCAGCTTACCTCTATATCTAGAGGCCTTCTCCTCGATCCGCAACCTGAGGACGCGCCATGCCGTGGTGATAGGAACCCACGTTACACGGAATCTAGATGCACTAAACGAAGTAATTTCAAAAATATAAGCTTTTTCACATTTAGGGGACGAAGAGACCTTGATTTTTAAAGTGTATCATCTTTTAAAATAAGCTTTGGTTATTACTAACGTAATAAAACAGCTTTTTTCTAAGAGACTTTGTGTAAAACCTGTTCACACTTCACCTAAGATATTCTTCAAACTTGGTTAAAAACTAACAAACAGTTTACCTGAAATATTTTTTTGAGTTGAAGTTTGTCATTTTTGACTTAGCGCGTGAAGGCTAGGTAAAACACACAATCCAACACTTCCCTTCTGAAAAAAATTCAATTTTTTTCATTTGTGAATCGATACTATAATATATAATACTTAGTACAAAAATTAATCAATAAAATGGACTTTCCGCAAAAACATTCAAACTAATTAACGAAATTATTAGTATTTTGCGAAGAAAATTCAATGGAAGAATGAGGTACATTTCAGCAACAAACTTACGGTTTTCCATATCCGTTACAGAAGCATTTTCTTTGACTTCAAGGAAAACAATTTATTAAGCTAGGGAGTGAGAAAAGTTGACGTAAATATTTTTCTTTTTTTTTACCTATTTCCTTGGTACGAAGCGACCGATTGATGCTAAAACTAAATAAATAAATAAATAGGTAGATAATAAGGATCATTGAAAATGTTTACCGATGATTAATAACTTAGATATTTAAAATTGAGTTGATTTGAGTTTAACATCCCGTTCAGTAGCGAAGCTATACGGACCTACTGATTAACGTGAAATAGGGCCACTTGAGCTCCCGCCACGAATCGAACCCGTGTCTTCCGCAGCAAACGCGCGTAGTCTAACAGCTTTTCTTAAAAAAAAAAAAAAAAAAAAAAAAGTTAACTGGAACACCGAACATGTCTCAGTAACTTACTTGAACTACTTATAACTAATTTTACTTGCTTTACTTTTTTTTACTTGCTTATTTAATCAATTAGAACGACAGAGACAAGAACATAGAAACATCGAGGACAGTTTAAATTCACAAAGGATCTCCCACCGCTTAGCCGCGAAGTAGCTCATATTTAAAGTTCATTGAACATTAAATTTATATGATTGTGAAAACGGATATTATGCTTGTAGGTCGGGTATTAATCACCGTGACTCTTTGTATATTTTACTTGTATATTTTGTTTGATTTGCAGACTATACAGAGTCCATGGTGTGGAAATAAAATATAACAGTTGAAGGCCAATATCTTGTGAATTCATACATACTGATATAAACTTTGTAGGGTTGTGCCACGCAAGAGAAGAACGAATTCGGGACTCAATTTAGAAGCATAAGCATTAATCAGCATCTATGGCTACTCAAAATATCTCTGTATTCCTTCTTTCTTGTACATTTGTTTCATTACTATATCAACAAATGCTTCACGTAAAAGTGCGCAACTACGAGCGAACAGTTTCTATAGTTTTGAACTCTATACTTTCCTGTAATTGATCAATGAAAATTGATTGTATCACAAATTCGTTTAAAATTATATATTTCCTATTTTCTTCTAAATTGCTTACAACAACCCATTATTTCTCTATTATAGTTTTTACTCACAATTCTAAGCAAGGGAGAACATATTCATGATATATGTAAGCATGTTGTAATTAATAAAATTCAAATAATTATACGGATCTAGGACAAATCTGCCAATTACCAAATGCGCCAATCGTGAAAATGGACAAATCTGCCAATGGACAAATCCGCCAATGGACAAATCTGCCAATTGACAAATCTGCCAATTAACAAATGCGCCAAACGCGAAAATGACCAAATGCGCCAATTATGAAAATGGACAAATCTGACAATTGCCAAATGCGCCAAACGCGAAAATGACCAAATGCGCCAATTGCGAAAATGGATAAATCAGCCAATTACCAAATCTGCCAATTACCAAATGCGCCAAACGCGAAAATGACCAAATGCGCCAATCGTGAGAATGGACAAATCTGCCAATTGACAAATCCGCCAATTACCAAATCTGCCAATGGACAAATCCACCAATGAATAAGTCACCGAACTATCATTTTATTTTAGATGTATTCTTCAATCATCATCCCACAGTATTACAAAAAAGAAGAAGAATTATTTATGAAAGAAAGCGGAAAAGGGCATTTTAAGTTTAATATGTGTTACTTTTATAAATTCGCAATTATATTTCAAAATGAATGTTTACTGATGTTGGTTGTTGGACTTTAGTATCCCATTGCTGTACTTAGGTTATATGAGACGTGACGTAACACGTTTGAATTTTAATGCCCTCTCACTGGGAATCGAAACCGAAAAGACTAATGTTTGTTGTAATTATTGGATAGCCAACAAATAATTTCACTGGACAACAAATTTTAACTTTTTTAATGCTTCGGAAAACAAAAGTACATTTACTTATGCAAATGAGGATGCTGAATACGAAAATAAAAATTAAAATGATGAATTGGTTCGAGTTTATGTGTAATCGATAGAAATGTGTGTTATGTAGTGTTGACACTTAGATTCTTGAATTTTCTATTTGGTCTTTCACTTAAGTAGCTATTGCTTCAATTCTGTTCATCCGATTATCTTGGTTCATATGCCATTCACTTCCGAATAAACAAAGCTTGCAAATGGTACTATGCGCATGTGCACATGATGTATAAGAAGAAGGAAATTCAAGGTAAAATTGGGAATTTACCGTCCAAAAGTCTCTTTTTTCAAATGTAGCACCCCCTGGTACAGCCTCGACTAAAGGGACCCAAATATAATATACCTTTAAAAACTACTGTAATTTATAAGTAATACATGTACCAAGTTTCATTGTAATACCTACAATAGTTGTGACGAAAAAAAATATTTCTCAGTTCTGCTAGACAATACCAAATTACATATAGGAAGACAGTGAGATAACTATAAAATCAAATGAATCCGAACAGTATTATTTATTTGAAACGAAATGAAATCTTTACGTCCCACGATTATGCCGGTAAGGCTAAAGGAGACGGTGATGATGAGTAATGAATGAGATGGTGGAATGAAGAAAGTGGGAGGAAACGGGAGAACACCGAGGAAACCCACGCACACGGTGTTTGTCCACCACAAAGTTCACTTGGCGGGCCTGGGATCAAACCCGGGACCCCAAGCACCAGAGGTGAACGCTCTACCACTGAGCCACCGCGGCTCCTATTATTTATTTGAGTTCATGACTTATACGTCATTCTCTTCAGAATAAAACAGGCTTTCAAATGGTATCATGATAATATATATGTGTGTGTGTGTTGTACGAGAAAAGGGGAAATTGGGGTAAAATTGGAAATTTTCCGTCCAATAACAATCCAAGAGCAGAGTTGTTCCAGTAGCCCTGATATCGTTTCTCCATCATAGATATAACTTGGTAGAAATGTTTCCCATGTTCATCAATGACTGTTCCGCAATTTTCTGGGAAGAAATCTATGTGGGATTGCAATATATGTATTTTTAGTGATACATTACACCCTATTGCTTGGTAGAAGGTATTAGGTGCACCTCTACTTCCTTATAGTTCTGAGACCGCTCGTTTTCCGAAACATTCGTCACTACTTTTCGGAAAGAATCTCATTCAATTCTCTCCTCATTTTCTAACACTGCATCAAATTCAGGATCATTAAGGAGTTAGCGAATTTGAGTGCCAATAAGGATTCTTACCTGATTTTAGTTTCAGCAATTTGTGGAAGTTTACGCAGAATATATTTGAAGAATGTTTTGATGCGTTTATGAATAGCCGCCATTCATCGAGATTATCGTCTATGTTAAGTTTATTCATAAGACCAGTTAGGCCTACATTGTTACAACGTAATATGTTACTTTCCACTGAAAATACGGTTTAGGGATTCTGACGTGTTCAAAACACGAACAATTTAAATCTTCAGAATAAGCTCCCCATTTCTTGAGTTTGGATGCCAGCAGTTCTGCGCCACTTTTTGACAATCCCAGGTAATTTAATTCAGGTTGAGTATCATATGGTGAATAGATAATGATATTTTGGTTTTGTGAGTTAGGATCGGTGGAAGACGATGAATCTGCAGCAGAATTTGACAATGTGGGTCGACATTGTTCGCCTTTTGCTCTTCATCGGGTGAAACACCGGAGTAAGGTACAGGAAGATGTGGAACCTTTAGTTCTTCAGAGTGTGGCACAGTGACGAATGTTTCAAGGAATATTTGAATAAGTAGCAGTCCACTTTTTTCTTTTTTGGATAGACCTTTAATTGGAAGAACTATGCAAAAATAGCAGTTTGAAGTATGATCTGTCGGTTCTCTCCATATCATTGGAACTGCAAATGGCACGCATGGCTTTTTTCCGTGTAGCCAGTCCCGCAAATTTGTAGAACAAGTATTACAACATATATGTGGTGCTCACTTCTTGTCCACATCTCCCACTTTACAGCCTAAGTCCAAGATCTTAATGATAGGAGGACATCTTTCTTTATGGTAGGAGCGAAATTCCACTTTTCGCTTCACTTCGTTAAAAACAATTTGTTCTGCACTGAAACATATTTACGCGACATGTTTCTGCTTAATATAGTCATAGAAAGATTAAAATAATAATAATAATAATAATAATAATAATAATAATAATAATAATAATAATAATAATAGCACCCACCCACCCACCCAACCTTTCACCAATACGTCCGAGATGGCAAATTGTAACTACAAAAGAAATTTACTCAACATGATTTATCTGACAAACTCTTCAACACAAGCTAAACCGTGAAGTGGTTAATATTTCTTTGTTAGCGATGAAGTGCGAGTAATATGGATAGCCAGACACCACGCAGGAATTTATTTTGGGAGGGGCCCTAAGCTTTTCGGGGGTCCAAATACAACTTGAAGCTAAATTATATTAAAATTTGTAAAATTTCACCTGAAATTATACTAAATTTACAAACAAGTCGGGGTGTCAAGACCTTCAGGACCCACTTCTGCGTATGAGGATAGCAATGAAACTAATCGTCAAACAATGGAAGTTGATTGAAATAAGTAGACAGCTCCTGTTGCCACGAACCCTTAATTTGTCCGGCAGTGCACATCGGGTGATAGCGTATTTCTTTGAAACCCGAACCAATCTTCAAAACTAATTTCATATTCGTTATCAGCACCCTAAAAGTTTAAGAATTGGTTAGTTTTATCTCCGAAACATTTTCACTGTTGACCAGTGTTTTCAGAGCAAGTTTCTCTTTATGTAGTTAATACGTTTAATGTGGATTAAATATGATCCAAGATTAGTTGATATAAAAGGAAAATTAGTATAATTGAGTTCACTTTTCATCTATTAGTAAATACACATTAGTAACTAGTGTTTTGTAACTTGTATGCTTAGTGCATAAAATAATTTTGTGATCCTGATAACAGATTCCTAAAGTGAAAAATATTAACTGTTAACAATCGGATTGTACCTACTGTTGCTTGATTTCTCTTAACACTGACACACATATTTCCAAGAATGACACGCGTAGTCCTAACAGTCTTCCAATGACGAGACATATATCATTCCATTGATAATATTGAGGTAAACAAAATGTCATACGTGCGTGTAAAAACCCATGTAAAATTTCCTAGAACATGTAGTAAAATATCCTATTCGTAGATATGAAAATTGATGCTTTGTTATAGCTACTTACTGAAATAAAAGTGAAACTGAATTATATCCTCATTAACCATGCGCGCTGATCTTGGGGATTGGCCTCCCTGGATGTAGATATCTTTATTCGAATTTGTGACAAGGAACTACACGTATTTCAATGCCTCCCCAAAGTTATACAGAAGTCGTCGTCGCTGTCATTAAGATATTTATTACACCAATTCTAAGACTAAATTACTCAGTTAATGAGATATAGTTCAGAATGTTGATTGATTTTCTTCCTTTAAAAATAACATTGTCAAACACATTATATATGTATAAATCGATAAATCACATCGAACCAAATAAAATGAGATGCTCGAGTAGAAGTTTACATGTTTAGTTTATAAAAAAATATGCTGCACTAACAACTGAATCTTTCGTTGCCAATAATCAGTGACAGCTTTCATTCATTGTCCTGGCAGTAGCGAACTAACAGCTTGCTTGTCTTTTCGTAAGGTGACACACATACGCTTTTTCGAACATGCTAGTTGTAATCGTAGTTAATAACAATCCAGTTAATTAAAAGGTCTTGGTAATAAGTACTTTCAAATTGGTTAAAATGAATCCGAACCTGTTTCCGGGACGGGTAATTTGAATAGGGACATCAAAATGTAGGCCGTCACTTTAGAATCTTTTTAAAGAAAATTACAAATTTACTTAAAATATTAACTTTATTTATTATTTACAAGGCTATGAAAAAATATTTCTTCACATTCTTTCAAATATTACAACTTTCACAATTACAAATTACAATTTCTCATTAAGTACAAGATCGTACAAAATATAAATACCAAAATTTATAGTTGTAAAACAATTTCTTCTGTTATAACTTTCGGTTCTAAATTTCACGACTGTAAATCAGATCAAGAGGACAAAAGTTACTTGTAATATGGGCAAAGTTCCTACAATCTAAAAACCCAACAAAGCTGACTCTCAGTGAACTATATGAAAAAAAAAACTAAATATTCTAAACTTTCTAAATAGAGTACTCAAAAAAGATCTCAAGATACGTGTTTGTAAACAAGTCATGATTATACTAAGTACTGCTTACTTATTAACGATGTTATTATTGCTATAATAATTGTGTTTCTTCTTCCATTTTCTGTTCAAGATTATAGCTTCTTATTGAAGACTTTTTATTATTAACTTATTACCTACTGCATTCTTCTACTTATAATAAATTTATAAGTATACATATATAAGGAATACATATATTGGTTTATTTCGAAAATATAAAAAAGAAGCTGACATCCGCTTAATGAATTAGGTCAGTCATAGACATGGCTGCTCGAAGATTTCATGGTCTTTCACACAAATTCTATGCGAGGTCCAACCAAACTTGTGAAATCTCCATCCCCGTAAAGATCGTCAGCACAGTTGTTACTTCGTTTTTGTTGAAATAGTAAAGTAACAATATTTATATGGTTCAAGTCCTTATTTATTATTTCTTTCACTACTTTTAAAGGGCCTGTGACACATCCATAAGGTATCTGGGCCACAACCCTCGATTTTGATGAAACTTGAAACTTGCAAAACTAATGTGACTAGCAGGAATTTGTCGAAAAAGCCGTAGTTTCTGAGATTCGATTCAGAGCCAGTCGATTCATTAAAAATGACATTTGTCGTGATATCTCGGGAACGGCTCCAATCAAAACAAGCAATATCTACATACATGATAGCTTGGAAACGAATTGTCTGCACCTGCGCAGAGCGTAAGGATACACTATCAGGTCTATGATCGCGGTCTATTGGAACACATCAGTGTAATGCAGGCATGTATGCATCAAAGAAACATGCCAAAATCATAGTCCATAGGGTTACCTATATATAGTTAGTGTTGCCACGCTCGTCTCGATAACGAGCAAACACTTTGAGACGAGACCTGTCTATTATTTGCAAGACGAGACACGCGACAGTGTTGTAAGGAGACGAGATGCGACAGCCCCAATATTCCGTTTCGTCTCGTAGCAATACTACCCAGTTATATAAAGCAAAGGCTAACGTAAGAGATTCACGACGGTAGTTACGTAGGCTTGCTCGGATCACGACTAGCATATAGTCGGTTTTCCCTTCATTTTTATTACGAGTTTTCTCGTAATGTTCTACAACCAAACTTGGTACACGTATTACTTACAGTGAGGGAACAAACATTATGGGCGAAAGATACTCCTTTCATCCCTAGGAGGGTCACAGGAGGATGATATGTAAAAAAGAATGTATGTAGGTGTGTCTGTATGTATCTATATATTGTCTAGCATAACTCTGGAACGTGTGGAGCAATTTTAACGAAACTTGGTGCACATATTACTCATAACCAGGAAAAAATGTTGCAGGGGTGAGATACATCTATCATCCTCAAGAGGGTCACAGGGGGATGACATATGCAAATAATCGAAAATGACTGGTATTAGTGTCGAATTCTTAGTTTTTGGAATCACGGAAATGAATGGTGACTCCCAATGCCATTACCGTAAAATATGGCCCCCACTGGTATGGGAAGTGAGGGTGAGTTAAAAATAAAAAGTCACAGTGAGTATGACATGAACAAAGAATAGATTCAGTCGAGATAATCCGGGTAATCAATCGTTGAAATGAGAATTATATGGGGAGTTGGGGGATTCAAATATTTTTCACAAACTTCGTCATACTGTGCGAAGAACTAGCATTTTATATATATAGTGAAACTTGTATAAAACGGAAGGCGATGGGTCCGAATTTTACTCGAAGGAATAACAGCGATAAGGACTCTGAGGAGTTTCCGTTATAGACAGATTTCCCTTTTAATCAAGTTCCGGTTTCTACAAGTTTCACTGGATATATATATAATCATAGTCAACCATTGTCAATACACTGCTGGATGAAGGTCTTTTCAACTCTTTTCCACAACAGCCTATCTTCCATTTCCATTTTCACTTCCTCTTCTGAATGGCTTGTGGTAGGAGCATACACTTGAATCACTTGTGTATATCTCTGGGAGAGTTTGACTACAAGCCTTGCTACTCGACTAGATATACTATCTACCTCAAGGACATTGTTTTTCAATTTTTCGTTGATAAGAAATCCCACTCCGCCGGTCTTGCTACATTCTGATCCTCTGTAGTAGAATAAGTGTCTGCTCTTCAGTTCAATTAATTCTTCTCTTGTCCTTCTTACTTCGCTCAATCCGACAATGTCCCAGTTGACTTTCCGTAGCTCTTCTTCCAGCTCCTGGAATCTTGCTTCTGAAGCCAGGGATCTTGCATTGTATGTAGCCATGGTCAGTTGTAAATGGCAACCTAGTCCGTAACTCCGGAAATTCTTAGCACCCTCTGCCTGCATGTGATTCTGAACGTTGCCTTGCCCAGACACAGTTCGGCTTCCGGAGAATGAGGATCTCGGCTTATTGTGTCCTATCATGATTGTTTAAACAAGTTGGAGGTATTTGGCAAAAATTACCGTGTCGGCCAGGCATGTTGGTGATAGCCCTCCCTGTTCACATTCCTATCGTTAGGGAAACCTGTAAGTTTCACCGTGGACAGGAAGTTACCAGTCTGCACCACTAGGAGGTACGAGTAGGACATAAATGGCTAGCCCGGCCGGTTCCATACGTCATCGACTAATTCTCAGCGTGCGGGTCTCCTTCTGGTTTACTACTAGACACCATTTCGCAGATATATATATATATATATATATATATATATATATACAGGGTGCGTCATTTATAATGTCACCCGTGATAACAAAAACTGAAAGAGGGAAGGAAGCGAAACCTTGCATGAAGCAACTGTAGGAAGGGAGACACCTAGCCACTTATTGGGTCCGAATCTTACTCGATGAAAAGTGTTGCCAACTCAACACAAAGTTGTATATTTTGAATAGCACTACGTTAAGTTATTACAAATTTTAAGTCTACATACAAATCGAAAACAAACAATACCACTTTTATTTATCAGTGTTGCAAACTAATTATGCTATAATATCACAAAAATACAGAAACTTCCCAATTTTGGAGGTCTCTACAACAGTAATGACGCAAGTGAGACGGATGGTGCATCGCACATCGAAAGCACCTTAGTGTCGAATACTATGGTCAGCATATGGTGTATTTCTATCAAACAGAAGAAAAAAGCTACAAGGAATTCAAAACTTGATTTCTTACAAAGGGCTTTATTTCGAAAAAGAGCTGAGATAAGTATCACATCTAATTACGTGGATTATTTTCAAAAAGATGTAATGATCATAATGCCGTTAACAGCAATTTGATATTTTACACCGTTTAGGATATGATAATGAATGTTAAAGTTGGCAATACTGCTAAAAGTTGTGAAATTAGGAGAATATGTGGTAATCGCAACTACCAAAAACTGTTGGTCAAGTGTCAAAGGTACGAAAACAAGCAACGATCGCTTTAAAAATTTCTCGCAACTACGTCATTTTAAGAAGTATTGCCAACTGTAACATGTATATATGATAATGTCCAAGAGGTCGGGCGCCCCCAAAATATAACCTCAGTGCAGAAAGGGGGCAATCACTTCAGCAAATAACAAGAACATTCATTTTTAACAGTTATAAATTCATCAAAATTAACACATAATTACAGGCAAATTATCTCTCATTGCGTTAGAGCATGTACGATTTATTGAACTTTTACATCATATATCTCTCCTGTCTTCACAAAATAACCAACTTTTTAAACATATAGGAGAGACCGGGGCTGGTTGACGAACTTTTCATTCTTTATTTTTTATGAGCAGATTGTGCACTGTATTGCAATGTAATGGATATGTACGGACAGATTAATGTTTCCTCTAATAAATTCAATTTTTGTTTTTGTTTTGTTGCTTACAGTTTTTGAGAAATACATTTTTCTTTCTTTTGAAATGGAGTATGCCAACCTACTAACGGGCTGGTTGGCTGATATTGTGGGACTAGTTGGCATACTTTTATAGCAAAACACACACACACAAAATGAATTTATTAGAAATAAACGTTATTTTTCTAAATTCTATTATATATATATATTGCAATGAAGTAGGCTATTTGAAGTTTGAAATGACTTTTATTCACAACATTTAAATGAATCAGCATTATGAAATACGAAAACTTATTTCTTTCATTCTAGCTTGGTTGTCATGACATTGAAAGCTACAAGATTATCAAACCACATTCGTTTTAATATGATTTGGTGTAGGTTAATTTTTCATATTATTTTAAAATGTAATTAAAATAACTGAACTATCAAAAAAGGTAGTTTATTTCCCGCTGTTCACAAAGTAGCTAAGAGAAACTAAGATATGTTTTATCTGAATTATCGAGAAATGAAGTTTATTTCCTACTTTCCACAAAGAAAGAAAAAGCAATAGCTAGGCCTCTATTTTTGTAACAAAAGAACACATACAAAATATTCTTGATCCTGAGAATTAGGCCTATTCAGAAAATTCAGAGTCCGGCATACAGTCTTATCTCGATTTCTAAATTTTAACAGTAATCCAATACTTGCATGCTATTCTATAACACTGAAGTAAAATATTAGTAGAACTGTAAACTACATAACAATAAAACAAACAATGTAACAATAAAAGTAAAATGAAATAAAATTTCACACGAGGTTGTTTGGCACACTTGCAAACCAACCCCAAATGCTATACGCCAACTAACCCCAAGCCCATGTTGTGCAACAAAGTAGTAATTACTCAGCAATTGTTTGGCATTTACGTTTTATTGTTTGAATATTCATAAAAACAAAGTTCAGATCTAACTAATGCTATATTACTTACCTCTGTACTGCAAGTAGTGACGATTCTGTGACGTGACGGAGAACTGAAAAAAATACTTCAGACTGGCAAAAACACTTTATCTAATTGACGCCATAATCCGCAAGTTACAAATTCCATATGAAGGTGGTAGCTGCATCCATAGGTCGCTCTCTTATGACAGCAGCAACAGCTCATTATGTTAATTAATGAAGGAATTATATGCAGTTCGTCAATCAGCCCTGCTGCCAACCAGCCCCGTTCTCCCCCACTAAGTAAACGTTAATGTTAGTAAATGATTACCTCGTTTAAATCCTTAAATATTTGGGCAATGATTTGATTACTTTCTATTAATTACTCTTAGTTTCTTGCTTGATATTCATAAATACTTTCTTTCTGTATGCTTTTTACAAGATTATCCAGTTATTTCATGATAATAGAAAGAGAGTTGAGTGTTTTCCGTTTGGCAGATTTGGTAATTGGCTGATTTGTCCATTCTTACGATTGGCACATTTGGTCATTTTCGCGTTTGGCAAATTTGGTAATTGGCAGGTTTGGTAATTGGCGGATTTCTCAATTGGCAGATTTGTCCATTTTCGCGGTTGGCGCATTTAGTCATTTTTGCGTTTGACAGATTTAGTAATTGGCAGTTTTGTCAATTGGCAGATTTGTCCATTGGCTGATTTGTCCATTTTCACAATTGGTACATTTGGTCATTTTCGCGTTTGGCACATTTGGTAATTGGCAGATTTGTCATTTGGTGGATTTGTCCGGGTCCCGTTCCTTCCGCTAGAGTAATTTTATTCCTATATTGTCAAAATTATTTCTGCAGGCTGCAGAACCTCTCATCACCTCTCTCTTGGGGGAGTGTCCATGTCTTGAAAGGGCAGACAATACTCGTTGTCAACTGAAAACATATTAGCAGTTAAATAAAGGGATGTCATGCTTTGTATCTTCTTCAATTATCTTGTTTAATGCGTATATACTTTATTTTGATCATATTATAGTATGTATTATGTTTCATCAACCTGTTATAATAACCTTTTGTATACACGATTCAAAAAATGCATTACCACCTGTAATACTCCTATTCCTGCAATAGCAGGCAACCCAAAAACTCGGCGTTTAGGTTGGTTGCAAATTCGAAAGGCGATGGACTAAACCTCAATTTTGTCAAAAATATATCAGTGTGGCAAACTGCAAATAAGAGAATAAAACAAATTGTTAAGAATAACAATTTTATTATTGTGACGGAGTTGGATGACATCAAAAGTTACAAAATGACTTACTTAAGCAGTTCAAACAAGATGAATGATAAGAAACAAATATAAGAAGAAACCATTTCTCTCATTCCCCCCTCCCAACCGAAAAAAAGAAACTCATAAAAATAAAAAGTTATATAATATAAAGGTTTCATATAAAAGCCTAACAGCACAAAAACAAATAACTAAACGAAACGAAAAAGAGACAAACACAGAATAGGGGACACCGGTGGCGTAGCAGACTTGCGGCCCTCCCATGCAGGATAAAGAAATGGGACCCTAGTTGTAAACCCCATTGTTATAATAATAATAATAATAATAATAATAATAATTATTATTATTATTATTATTATTATTATTATTATTATTAGTATTATTATTATTATTATTATTAAAAAGTCATTTCCTTTTCAAAATCTCTTACTGTGCCTAAGAGCACGTGTGCATATAGCGATCATGTGTGCACGTTTTGTCAATGAGCGGTCCCAAAGGCTAAAAGGGGTGGAAATCTCCAAGAGAGAGAAATAAAAAAAACTTTCTTATGGTAAATTCTAGTTCAAAGTTCGAAGCACTTGCTTTTGCGTGTAACTTTTTGTTACTTTCTTCAGGGAACAGAAAAGTTCTGGCGACTAAGAAATTATACCATATAATATTGCAAGTTTGCAAGTGGATGTATTTACATTGCAATTTGTGGTAATAAAGATATTATGATTAGAAAATAATATTGTAAAAAGTAAGTTTAATTTCTTCATCCATCGCAAGTCTTAGGGGTCCCTTATACTTCGCCGCCCCCCGAATATCGATATCGAAAATTTAGAATGATATATTCATGTTCATATATTCGCGATATCGAATGTTGATATATGATAATAAAGATATCGACGATAGCAATGTATCAACATATCACAGGCCCAGGTCCGAGAAGTGATGCTTGAAATATACTGGAATCAACAATCAAATTCTAAATAAGTTCTCCATTTCCGTGTTCAATGTTGAGGGGGAAGGGTGTGAACCCGAATAGAAATTTTAAGAAAAACAAATGTTAAGATAAAAGTAGATTTTCCGCCTCCCCTTGAATACAAAAATTAACAGAAAACTATTACTGTAATTTAACTTTTACTTCTGTTTCTGATTGTTATCACAAATCAGCGACAGTACACATACTTTATATAATATAAAAATACACTCTATAACTTTTCACAACCAAGCAAGCCGGAAGATGAATTTCCTGTAATATTAAAGTGGAATGTTCTACAAAATAGTCATAATTCATTGGCCATATTTCTATCAGTACTTTGGTACGGACTAAGAGCTACAAGACTAACAGAAGTAGAAATTAGAGATTTATTTCCTTTTTTCTCTCAGACTGAAAGACTTCTGCATTTTCCTGAGATTTTCATTTTCTTAATAGAAGTCCCCTATTCTGGGCTAATTCTGGCTACCGCGGTTTCGAGGTAATCGGTAAACGAAAGAATAAAGATTGTCGACTCTCAACTCTCGACAGTTTGTGAGAAGATATTTCACATTTCATGTTGTTATTTCTTCGTTACAAAAACACTTTTAGTGGACTCTATTCATGGTAAATTACTGAACTTATAAAATTTTCAATTATGGGTGTCAAAAATGAATAATTATTTTTAAACATAAAAAGTCGTTACAGTTCAGTAGAATGCAGTAGTAGGTGGAAGTGAAAGAAAATGTTGTATATTTGTTGAGATGTGCAAACTGAATGTGAATAATAAGTGTTTCCCATTCTCTTGTCCAGGGGCGGATCTACGATGGATTTCTGGGGGCTCGGTGGTTGATAATACTCCTACTTAGAGCAACTCCAAACTCTGGAATGGGTTTAATTTATATATAAAAGTAGGGGATATATGTATGTTTTAGGACACTTTTCCCCTTCCACCCCCTAACTATCAAAAAAATTATGAAGCCGCCACTGACCATTGTACGTTAACACAGAGGGATACCCCAAAGTGAGATTGAATATGCTTTTATGACCTTTTAAAATCATAAAAACTTACATCTAAAACTTATAACCTATAGTGCTGTCTTTGATTGAAAAAATAGTTTTTGTTTGATCGAAATCGGTTCACAAATAACTGAATTATAAAAGTTTAAAGTTTACTATGTTGCATACAGACGCTGCATATATATTCACTTTCGCTCAATTGCACACACGCACGCATTCACAATATCAGCTGTCGAGCACACATATACATATATAGCAAAGAAAAAGGAGGAAATAAAACGTGACTTGCATAATATCAGTTAACATGTTTTCTCCTTCTTCTGAGTATGTAATAATAACAACACCAAAACTGTCCCGTCCTACCTGTCCGTCCAGGCTATCTGTCCTGGCTGTCACAGCTTGTTGTCTGCCCCGCTTTTTTCGATTCAAGGTCATCACTTTGAAGAAAATCCTTGATGTAATAATCTATCCGCAAATCTCTAGCTTTTATAACTGAAACATACCGCATGCAACACCATCTATTGAATAAGTGAGTAACTGTTTGAATATGGTCACCTAACCGGCAAATTTAGCTAAAACATCAATGTTCAAAAAAAAAAATCAGTGTCTCCAACTCAATATATTTTTTCGGAACGTTCCAGGATTTTAATTTTTCAAGATATCGCTTTAAAACATATCGGGATGAATTCACCACGTTACTAATAAATATGATAATTGTTAAAAATGAGTTGGCAACACTGGCAGTCCCACCCCCAAATAACGTTAACATTCAATAGTTCGGTTCCTAATTAACCGATTTCAAACATTCATACGGCAAATGAATACTAATAACATAACCAATTTTATAAAATGCATAAATGGTTCCATAATTTACAGGATATGTTTTCCTTTTTCAATATCTCTACTAATTTTCATCAAATCAAAAAATAAAAAATACTGCCATAATCACAATAAAATTCTAAGACTTTTTTAAAGAATAACATTTTCCCGAAAACTTAAAAATAAACCCGTAAAAAATTCCCGAAATTTTGAACTTGCTATAACTTCATCAAATATTAACCGATTTTCAAAATTCAAACGATAATCAATAGACAAATAAATTTCCTATCTATTGAATGTCTTATAAATTGCATAACTCTAAGGATATAATTATAAAAAACTCAAATAAATCCCTTATTTATACATATATCTTTAAAATTCAAATGATTATATGTTCTATATATCCAAAGGTCTTAGTTTTTATAATCTTGAAACTATAAAAACACTTATACACTTAAAATTACAAGTTCGGCTATTGATAATGAAATCATAAAAACACTTATACACTTAAAACATATTTAAAATTACAAGTTCGGATACTGATAATGGAACCTTCTGCTAACCTCGTTCTCAATAGGAAACAATGACTTCTTAAACTCTGTCCACTGATCATAATTCAAGCTGAATAGACAACCGTTAATATCAAAAACAACTTGAACTTCGGTTTGCACATTTTTTACAATTACATTGAAATTATTAGTAAGTATAAATTTCTTTTGAGGATCCATTCTATCCACTCCATTTTTTACTTCTGACGACATATTTTTGTTCATTTTTATTACTCTTTGGATTCACAAAACCAATCATCATTTGAAATTTACATACAGAACTCAACAGTTGGATAATTATCTTTTAAACCAGTGTATTTGATTTTTATTCCATCTTTAACGATCTCATCAATCATTTTATCTGTTAAGTGTTTTGTAAATCTAGGTGGAAGAAATACCTTAAACTCCTCACATTCAACTAAAATGCTCTTTCCAAACTTAGTTTTAATTTTTTCCATTTTCACAATCTTATATTCTGTATTTAATTCTAATTCTCTTAATCCAATAACCTGTTTTTGTTCAAGACTTCCAAGTTTATTTAAAAGTTCAATATGACTCGCCATCGTATTTATTATATTAAACTTTTAAAAAAATCAGTTTCTAATAGCCTCGAATTTCGTTAAGTATGTCATTGATTCTGTTAACAATATCTCTTACATTTTCATCTGTTAATTCACCATTCATGAGCTTAATTACATTAAGCTCATCTTTAAACAGCCCAAATCGATTTACCATATTTTTATAATATTCTTTCTTTGAAGCTATATTAAACCGTGTTGATAGACCAGTGATAACAGGAGAAGCCGAAGCAAATGCAGTTGTAATAATTGAATACACTGTAACAGGAATAAATACATTGATGAACCCTGTAGAAGCTGATAATAGAATTGATTACGTAATAAGAGTAGTATAAACACATTTTATTCTCTTGAACTTCCTTTTGTTTTTCATTAATAACTTCTCAAGATTTAATATAGTATATTCAATTAATGCAATTAAATTCTCACGTGGAATGTTATCTGGAATAGTCATTTTATTAAATAAGTTTTTATGATAATATCATAAAAACACTTACAAACTAAACTAATCTAATAAACATATAATTGATTTATATCTTCTCAATTATTTTTTCTTTCTCAACATCATACTCTAAATTTTTCTTACCAATCATAACAACATAGCAAATTGTTTTATCTGGTACATCGCTTTCAAAATTTACAGTCAGTTTCAAATTAGTTCTATCACTTACAGTTACTGATTTATGCTTGCTTGTGTTAATTACGAACATCGGCCTATTTTCTAAAAATTCTTTAGGATAATAAAATATCTCAGTATTTCCAATTGTAGCTCGCTTATATACCGTATACATTTCATAAACTTTCAAATACTTATGTTTTGCAAAATGTAAGTTTAAAGATTCTAATGGGAAAGATTCATTTCTAGAATTACGAAAATGGATATTCTGAACTTTACAATGATCAAAATAGCTTGAATCTCTTTCTTGATTATCATTTCTATCAGTTTGGAAAAAGGCAATCACAACATTAGGCATATCAAATTCACTTGAGTTAAATTGTGTGGTTAAATCGAATTCTAAATACTTCCCACTAACAGATTTCTGTAAACATTGATACGTGTTGAATGAAATAGGAATCTTACCTTCTTTTAACATATTAGATCTTAACAAGGTGGCATAGTTAGGTTCATAATTAACAATAGGCATTCTTAACTCCATATTTGTAATCTTAATTTTACCTGGATGTGGTTGATCATTCTCATATGTTCCATCCTGCTTTTTTGTTTTACAAATAGCAAACGCATTATCATCAGAACCACTTTTTTTAAATGTATATTTCAATCCTCCTTTCCACATAATATCTTTAAAATCTGAACAAAATCCTGGCAAAAGTCTTAGCAAAAACACTATTTCTTCATCTGTTCTTGCCCATGTAATTCCTTCCCATCCACATTCATCATAGTGATTTGCCTCTGGTTTTGAAATCGTACATGTGTTTTCAGCTGTTGAAGTTAAACCAGGATAATCTATAATATCTAATATCTGTCCATGCTTACTAACTTGAATTTGAGAAAACAAATGTGGGAAGAAATTATTAATAAGTCTAATATTTTGACCAGTAGTATATTCTCCATCAGCATCTCTACCTCTAATTTCAAAAGTTACATACATATCAGCATAATAAGGATGTATGAAGCCATCACCAACGTCAATATCAAATTCAATAGACCTGTTTGGCTTATTTAAATTCTCGATTGTTTTTTGATTAGGTTTAAAGGATTGTAATTCATATGATTCTATCTTATCCTTATTTATTATAAAAAATATTTGTAATCGTTTTATGAATTAAGCCCATAAAATAAACCCATAAAAACTTAAATATAACTTCTCCAAATATCCTTATTCCTATTCACCTGACTAATAATTTCTGAAAAACTATACCCATCTGTAAACATTTTTAACACTGTAATGCATAAATGTCCACAAATTACCTCGTTAAAATGTTGTATACGGCTGCTATTGTACTCTATATTATGACCAAGATATTTTACGAGTGTTTTTGGCGGATTACCTCCAAATGAATCAAACACATACTTTCTATTTCCTTTTTTGCAATAACAAACCCAATGCGTTCCTATATTTTTAGACGTATCAAAATTAACAATACCACACTCATTCTTGCTTGGTCGTTTAGGCAATTCATCACTCATAAATACACCTCTAAAGTTTCTTATCTTAAGTTTTTTAACAAGTTGTATTAGGTCTAAATTACTTAAAGGTTTAATTTCTTCTTTTTCTTTACTGTTTTGGAGTTTACGTTTTTTGAAAGCTTACCACCTTGTTTTTCTTCCATTGCTAAGTTATGTCGATTTTGTTCCTCTAATTCCATTTTATTCTTTTTTGCATCATCTACATTCTTAGCAATAGCAGCCGCACCGCCAGCAACAGAACCTAGAGCACCTATTAAAGCTAAAATCGTTGGAATAGTAAATATAAAACCGCCATAATGAACTTTATTATCATTTGCCTTCATTTCTTTGTTTATTTTCTTAAGTTGTGGTATAGAAAGAGATAGAGACATACATTGTCCTTTACTTAGTTTTGCTTCCTTTTGTTTGAGTTGTTTGTTAGTTAAAATGTGATCTATATTTAATTGTTTAAGTTCCTGATTAGGAATCGTAAATGTAAAGCCTTTTAACTGCATATTTATTATATAATTAAGAGCTTTTATGAAAAATTTCCATAAAAAGTACATATAAACCTAAATCTAAAAAAATTACTTATAAACCTAAACCAAATCTTACTTTCATTACTTATAAACCTAAACCAAATCTTACTTTTGTATTCATCACTAAAGCAGTTCCAAGAGCAGGTAGTTTTTCAGTTATTAAATTAGCATCTTTATCAAAAGCTCTTTCCCAAGCTTTATTTTCTAATTCCTTATCTGCAATATGTCTTGATTCTGTATCTTTATTATCCCTATAGTATATATCATGTTCTTTACAAGCCTCATCTAATTTATTAATACCTTTATCACCTCTTTCTAATCTTTCTTGAAGTTTTGTACCCGGACCACAATATTGAAATCCTGGAATATGCAACTCAAATTGAAGTTTATTAATCAAATCATTTACTAATCCTTTTCCATACTTTTCACTATTCCAAAATTTTCGTGGCAGCGTATTCAATATCTTTATTAAATAACCTATACCTTTTGGATCATTAGGAATAAATTGTATGAGTTTAGAATTAATCATATCCATAATACCTACTTTCTCATTATAAAAGTTATCATTTCCAGATTTTTCTTCCCCATCAATAACAATCAAGCGATCAATCAGTTTTCTCACATCATCCATCCATATGTATTCTTTTGATAATTCATTATATACCTTTATTCCTTCTCCAGATTTTGGTGTCTTTTTTGAAGGTGTTGTTGGTTTTATATATTCATCCCAAATAGGTTTGATAATTTCTTTATATTTTTTACCTTTACTAGATTTTTGTTTTCTTGTATTCGGGTCATTATTATGAAATGCAACACTAGAATCTATTACTATTTGTTTATATTTTTCTAGATCATCATCATTATAATTTGTCGGATTATGTTTTGTCAATAATTCCCATAAACCTTCTGTTCCTGTATAATGTCGATTATTAATAACTAAATCATCACCATGAATTTTAACTTCTGCATTTCCTATCATATGTATAATTTTCCCATCCTCATCATATGGTTGTATTCCAAAACTTTTATCATCTCTAGTTGCATAATATCTTGAGGCAATCTTACCAAAATGAGTTGTTGCTAAAGATTCTATTCCTTCTATTTTATATTTAATTTGTTTTTTCATGTGTTTTATTTCTTCTGTTATAGGCGTATCACTTTCATTTATAGGACTATCATACATAGGTGGTGTTTCTAATAAGCTTGAATCCACTCTCGCACTTTTATGTACAACTGGAACTAACTCTTGAATTAGATTATTTTCTTCTGCTACTTTTGATATATCTTGCCCTAAATCTTTAATTGCATCAATAACAGGCTGATCTTGTTCTTTAAATTTTTCATACTTACTTCGATTACTTTGTTTAATTTCCTTAAATCTTTTAGTAAGTTCTTCTTTTAACTTAATATACTTCTTAGCTTTATTAACATCCATTTATTATATAAAGAAAAATAAAAACATAACATAACATAACATAACATATACGTTTAGTTTACACTTTTAGAAATTCTTTAATTTTATTTCTATATTTACCATTATTCACCTTCCTAGTCATATCTATTGTTAAGAAACCATGTTCTTCACTCCAACACTTGCTACATAATGATTGTAATTTTTCAAACGACATATCAGATGCAACAAATTCATCATATATATGTTTTAAATTTACATTGTCCTGTCTAAATATACAAAGAAAGTTTAAGTTGTCCCTAATTAATTGTTTTGGTACTTTAGAATATGTTTGTCCAAGATAGAAACAGTTCAAACCCTTATGACGACCTCGAGTAAAATATTCTCTAACGTGGTTTTGTTCTTCTAAAATGAAATCATCAAATACTACCACAGAATAGTCCTCACATTCATCTAATGGAATAATCTCTTCATTGTTTCCTTTTATTATTGCTACTGTATCTTTAATATTACGTTCTATATCTCGATAAAGTTGTATTAAGTGTTGGTATTTAGGTTGATTTAAACTTTTAGAATAGATATAAACATTTGCATATTTTAACCATTTAGGTGCCAACAAAAAATTATCAATCCTTAACGTCGTTTTACCACAACCACTAGGCCCAACTATTAAACATTTTATATCATCAGGTAACAACTCACCATTCCTCTTTCTCTTCGCTGTTTCTTCTGTTAACCTTACTTTAATATCCCAATTATCCATATTAGTTATTTATTATATAATAAATGAAGGTATTTAATTTAAATGGTTATTCATCTGTATTAAACATGTCATTGCATTACCCATTTGAAAACGATTTAGAAGTAGCTGTTGCAGGATTTTACACAACATACTTAACTCCAAACATTACAGAAAAAAATAATAAATTAACGTTTTGCAGTGAAGAACCTGAAGTTACAAGACAAGCCATAGTTCAACCTGGTTAATATAGTTTAAAAGAATTAGAAGAATATATTAAATCAAACCTTCCATTCTACACTGATGAATTCAAAGATACTTTTGAAATTACGGAAGACAGGAAGAGAAATAGAGTTAAAATATTTAGTGAGGTTTGTGATATAACCTTAGATACCATTAATAATGTATTAGGTTTTAGTGAGAAAAAGTTAACTAATAATATAGAACATGTTGGAGATAAGCCACCAAAGTTTCATCCGTTTGATACTATAAATATTCACTGTGATTTAGCAGAAGGTATGCTTTTAAAACACAATGACACAACACACAACGAAACAGACTTAATTGCAACATTTAGAACAAATGCAGAGTTTAGAGAACCAATTATATATGAACCTAATGAAAAGATATTTTTCCCAATACATCACAATAAATTTAATAATTTCAAAGTTTCAATTAAAGATGAGAATGGTGATTTGATTGATTTTGGTGGAGCTCGTATAACTGTTTTACTTGCTGTTAAATAATTTGAATTGTTATATAATAAATATTGATATCTTTGGTAATACTAAAAGGGGGACTGCAAACCTCAATCATGTAAGCGAAGTTTTTACATCAAATATAACATGGGTTGATTTCAAAAACAAAAGACTTGTTAATGTAGGTGATGCAATTGACCAACATGATGTAGTAACTTTACAACAGCTAGATTTAATAAATAGTAATGTTAATAGTCAATTGGAAGGTGATAGAAACAAGTTTGAAGATGTATTAAAAACATTACAAGACACATATATAAAGAAAGAAGATTTTCAAATGGTTAGGATGGATACTACTAAATTGATTATGCAGAAGGAAACTATACTCTTAATATGTCGATTGAGAGCTAAAAATGTTAAGGAACCAATCTTTAGAATATTTAATCTCTCTAATGGTTACAAATTTCTCTATAATGGGAAAATAATGCACATGGAATTAAGTTTGGATAAATACTTTCTAGAGATATATTTAGGTGATACTTTGATTGAAAATTTACCTGTAAACATTAAAAAGGGCGATATAATTACGTTTCAAGCAAATAAGAATTCAGCTATGGAAGAAGGGCAACCATTGCAAGTTATTATGTATATAGAAAGAGAGCTTTCATAAAACCATTTGCTATAATCAATCTATATAACAACATTCTAATTCAATCTATATAACAACATTTTAATTCAATCTATATAACAACATTCTAAATTGAATTATACAGATGAATTATAAATTGTTATATAGATTGAATTATTGTTCGAATTATAGACTAAGTTATAGAATGTCATATTGATTAAATTATATAGATGAACAGTGTTTGAATTGTAGAAGTTATTATATAGATTGATTATAGATTGAATTATAGATTGAAGTTCATGATCAATTATAGTATTAATCAACAAATACCAACAACAGCATTAATTATAGTATTAATCAACAACAGCATTAATTATAGTATTAATCATCAAATACCGACACCCGTTAATTATAGTATTAATCATCAAATATCGGCAACAGCATCAAACAAACATATGCTTGAATTATAGTTTGAATTAGGCCGATCTTTAGAATGATGTTGTTAGTTGATATAGTGTTTGAATTATAGATTGAGGTTAATAATTTTCCATATAATAAATAGTATGATGCATTGTGTTAAGTGTAAGAAATCAACAGATACAAAAATAGATAACATTAGAATAGAACAAACAAAGAATGGGAGATATGTTAAGAAAGGTATATGTGTTGTATGTGGTACTAATAAATCCCAATTCATTAAAAACCCCGATTGACTATATGAAGGTGAAGGTATTAGAGAAGATATTATAGAAGAAATTCATAAACCATCTAGAAAGAATTATCCTAGGTTAAGTGTTATTGTTAAAGGTATAGATGACTTATGGCAAGCTGATCTTGTGGAAATGGATAGTGGTGTGTTAAAAGGTGTTTCAAAATTAAATAAAGGCTATAAGTATTTGCTAACGATTATAGATGTGTTTTCAAAATATGTATTTGCTGTTCCTGTTAAAGATAAGAGTGGTAAGAATGTTACAGAAGCATTTGAATCAGTGTTAAAAGTAAGAAAACCTAGTAACTTACAAACTGATCAAGGTAAAGAGTTTTACATTAAAGAATTTAAGAAGTTGATGGAGGAAAATAGGATTAATCATTATTCAACCTATAGTGGTAAAAAAGCTTCTGTTGTTGAAAGATTTAATAGAACACTTAAACAAAATATGTGGAAGAAATTTACTGTTCAAGGTAATTATAAGTGGTTAAAAATATTGCAAGGTTTGGTTGATGAATATAATAACAAAGTACATAGAACAATTGGTCTGAAACCTGTAGAAGTGAATAAGAATAATGAGCATGTGATATTGAAAAAAGTGTATAAGAAAGAATATAAGTCTGTTAGTTAAAGTATAAGATTGGCGATTATGTTTGTATAAGTAAAATTAAAGGTTTGTTTGAGAAAGGTTATACACCAAATTGGTCAGCAGAAGTGTTTGTTATTAATGAGGTTATACCATCTAATCCACCAACATATAAAATTAAAGATTTAACTAATGAAGAAGTTAGAGGAAGATTTTATGAACCAGAATTATTGAAAACTAAATATAAGGATGAGTATTTGGTTGAAAAAATATTGAGAAAGAAAGGTAATAAAGTGTTTGTTAAATGGTTAGGGTTTGATGATTCACATAATAGTTGGATAGATAAGAGTAATGTAATATTGTAAATGTTATATTTTATGGTTTAATAATTCACATAATAATTAAATAAAATAAAAGTAATATAATATTATAAATGTTATATTTTATGGTTTAATAATTCACATAATAGTTTGATAAGATAAGGAAAATGTTGTAGTGTAAATTTAATGTGTTTAACTTTTTATGAATATTTTCATAAAAGGTAATAAAGTGTTTATTAAATGGTTAGGGTTTAATAATTTGCATAATAATTAAATAAATAAAAGTAATATAATATTATAAATGTTATTTCATTAAAGGTAATAAAGTGTTTGTTAAATAACTAGGGTTTATTAAATGGTTAGGGTTTAATAATTTGCATAATAATTAAATAAATAAAAGTAATATAATATTATAAATGTTATTTCATTAAAGGTAATAAAGTGTTTGTTAAATAATTAGGGTTTATTAAATGGTTAGGGTTTAATAATTTGCATAATAATTAAATAAATAAAAGTAATATAATATTATAAATGTTATCTTTTATAGTTATTTCATTAAAGGTAAATAGGATAAGAAGGTGAATGATAATTATGATGATGAGTGACTATGAAAATGATTCAGTTTTTATCATATTAATAATGACTTTGATGGGGTGATCCCATAAAAGCCCTATACTAACACAACACACTAATATATATAGACAATGGCAGGAGTGTACAAGTATTAGCAGTTGTGTTAGGAAAAATATGTATGCTAATGTTGGTATATATAACGTGAAAAAAATATTATGAAAATGAACTAAAAAATTTGGTAAATATTAAAAAACGATACAGTACTTTTTCAAATAAGATGAATATAAATAATGTTAATTTTACTGGTGAGGAGATGAGGGAGATGTCGATTACAAAACAAAAACTAATATGTAAAGTCAAAAAATTCGTAACTATAGTTCTTTAAATAAGAGTGAATTAATCAAAAAAATCGAACAATATCAAAATGAACCAGATGAATTGAAAGTTATATACACAATGAAAGTTGATGAATTAAAAAACCATTGTAAAAGGAAAGGAATAAAAGGTTATTCTAAATTAAGAAAGGCTGAACTTATTGACCGTATTAAAAAATATGAAGATGAACAAAACAGATCACAAATTAGAAACATATTTCCATTTAAACAAGATGTTTTTGAAGAATCGAAACCACAACGAATACCAATTAAAGTAGAAACAAAGGAAACATCAATACAGAAACGATTACAAACTATCACAATTGAAAACATAGGAGGATATAAAGATCCGGTGAAGTTTTTAAATAGAAGTGGGAAAGTAGTTATTAACAAAATCAAGGAACAATTAAAACACCACCCATTAAAAGTCAACCTTGTATTCATTTGTGATTATATTAAAGATAAAGAAGTACAAGAACGCAATTTTAAAACTATGAATGAAAGAATATTACAATCAACTGACTTAGATGAATATATAACCCATGCTAAACAAAAACTATGTAGAGAGATGGAGGAATTTCAAGGTAGAGGATCAGGATGGACATTACATCAAATTAAACATTTAGAAATCAGA
Organism: Thermobia domestica; assembly: GCF_964235325.1. NCBI lineage: Eukaryota > Metazoa > Arthropoda > Insecta > Zygentoma > Lepismatidae > Thermobia > Thermobia domestica. Next base: position 176,653,702 of record NC_137460.1, read on the forward strand.
CTAAATAAATATGTACCATTACGAGTTTCTTCCTACATTGACCTTCCTAAACCAATTAAAGAAAGCAGTAATCAATATTAAAAATCAAGATAATAAATGTTTCTTATATTCAATTGCAAGTTATTTAAAACCTATTGATAGATGTTCTCAATATCAACGACCTTCACACTATACAAAAATTGTGAATGAGTTACAAGATAAATATTGTAATGGTATTGAATTTCCTGTACAATTAAAAGATATAGTAAAGTTTGAAAAGAGAAGTAACATATCCATTAACGTATATAGTTATGATGATGAATATAATATATACCCACTTCAAATCACAAAAAATAAGCAGGATAAACACGTCAATTTATTATATGTAAAAGATGAAAATAATAGTCATTTTTGTTGGATAAAGGATTTATCGAGATTAATAAGAAGTCAAGTAACAAAACATAAGGAGAAATTGTACTTTTGTGATAGATGTTTGGTAAGACATTTTAGAAATGAGAAGCAATTACAACAACATGAGCTATATTGTAAGGAGCATGAATCTGTTAGAATAGAACTTCCAAAACCATATGACAATCAAATACAGTTCCAAAATTATAATAGATCATTTAGAGTACCATTTGCGATATATGCCGATTTTGAATGTTTGTTATGTAAAATGGAAGTAGACCATAATTGTTCTAAAACTGTGAAGTATCAAAAGCATTTACCAATGAGTTTCTGTTATTATATCAAATACTCAAAGGGTGTGTATAAAAGTCCTGTTAGTTATATTGGTTTAGATGCTGCAAAGGTGTTTGTGAAGAAGTTAAAACAAGAAGCAATAGAAATAAAGAAAATATATAACAAAAAAGTTGAAATGAATAACCTAACTAAAGATGAGAACGAGATATATAATAATTCCAATAGTTGTCATATATGTGAGAGAAACTTGAATGATTTACCACCAGCAATTGAAAACCAAATAAATATGTTAAATAAGAAAATACAATTCGCTAAAGATAATGATAGCATGATTGAAAAGTTAGAAGAATGGAAACATGAATTAGGAAAATATTTAAAGGATATAAATAAAAATAAAGCAAAAGTAAGAGATCGTGATCATTTAACTGGGAAGTTTAGAGGTGCAGCTCACAGTTATTGTAACTTAAGCTATCGAAATCCTAATTTTATTCCAGTACTTATTCACAACTTAAGTGGTTATGATACTCACCTGTTTGTTAAAGAACTTGCTTATGATAAGAATGAAATAAAACTAATTGCAAATAATGAGGAAAAATATATAACATACTCAAAATATGTGAAGGTTGATAAAAAGAATGGAATTAATTTACGATTTCTAGATTCATTTAGGTTTATGTCAAAGACTTTAGCAGAACTAGCAAATAACCTTACAAAAGAACAATATAGAGAAACGTCAAAGTATTTCCCTAATGATTTATTAGATTTAGTAATTAAAAAAGGTGTGTGTCCATATGATTATATTGACTCAATTGAAAGATTAGAAGAAACAAAACTACCTTCAAAAGAAATGTTCTTTAATAAACTTACTAAAACCCACATCAGTGATGAAGATTATGAGCATGCGAAAAATGTTTGGAAGTCATTCAATATTAAAAATCTAGGTGAATATACAGAACTTTATAACAAGACAGATGTATTAATATTAGCTGATGTATTTGAAAGTTTTAGAGATGTGTGTTTAAAAGCATATGGTTTAGATCCTGCTTGGTATTTCACTGCTCCTGGTTTATCGTGGGATTCAATGTTAAAGATGACTAAGATCAAACTAGAAATGTTAACTGACTATGACAAAATATTAATGATAGAAAAAGGTATAAGAGGTGGAATTTCACAATGTAGTAAGAGATATGTAAAAGCAAATAATAAATATATGAAAAATTATAACAAAGACAAACCTTCAAAGTATTTAGCTTATCTAGATGCAAATAATTTATATGGATGGGCTATGAGTCAATACATGCCTTACAAAGACTTTAAATGGGTTCAACCTTACATAAACATAATGAATATTCCAGATGATTCAGAAACTGGCTACATATTAGAAGTTGATTTAGAATATCCAGAATACTTACATGATAAACATACAGATCTGCCATAGCTCCAGAAAATGTGTCCACCACGATCGAAACATTCAAAATTATTAACAACGCTTTACAATAAAGAAAGATATGTTATTCACTACAGAAACTTAAAATTGTATATGTCACTTGGGATGATATTAAAGAAAATTCATAGAATATTGGAGTTCAAGCAATCAAACTGGTTAAAGGAATATATTGATCTAAATACAAATATGAGTACAAAAGCTAAGAATGATTTCGAGAAAGATTTTTACAAGTTAATGAATAATAGTGTATTTGATAAAACAATGGAAAACATTAGAAAGAGACCATCTATTACCTTAGAATGTGATCCAGCCAGGGTGGAGAAGTTAATAGCGAAACCGAACTTCGATTATAGAACAATATTTACTGAATATTTGTGTGCGATACATATGAAAAAAGAAAAATTGACCTTCAACAAATCTATATATGTTTGTATGAGTGTGCTAGATTTGTCAAAACTATTAATGTATGACTTCCATTACAATATTATGAAACCTAAATACGATATCGATATAGACTTATGTTACACGGATACTGATAGTTTTATATATGAAATTGATACAGATGACTTCTACAAAGACTTAAAGGAAATGGTTGATCTATTTGACACAAGTGATTATGGAAAGGATAATCAATATGGAATACCACTAGTAAACAAAAAAGTATTAGGAAAGATGAAGGATGAAAACAAAGGTAAAATAATGACGGAGTTTATTGGGTTAAGATCAAAGATGTATACCTTTAAAGTTGAAAATAAAGAGGAGAAAAAAGCAAAAGGAATAACAAAATGTGTAGTAGCAAAAGAGTTACAATTTGATGATTATAAGCAAACCCTATTCAATGATGTGAAAACATATAAAAATATAAATCTAATTCGAAGTTGTAAGCATGATGTGTATACCATAGAGGTAAATAAGTTAGCATTAGATTCAAATTATAATAAAAGATATATACTAGAGGGTGGTGTAAGTACATTAGCTTGGGGGCATTATAAGATATAGTTAAAATGTATTTATGTGTAGTTTAGTTTTAAGTCATATTTATTTAACTTTTACGTATAGTTTAGTTTTAGGTAAAATTTAATTAACTTTTATGTATAGTTTAGTTTTAGGTAAAATTTAATTAACTTTTGTGTGTGGTGTAATTGATAGGTGTTAGTGAGTAATTATGTATAGTTTAGTTTTAGGTAGAATTTAATTAACTTTTATGTGTGGTGTAGTTGATAGGTGTTAGTGAGTAATTATGTATAGTATAGTTTTAAGTAAAATTTATATTTTTAAGTCATAAAAGTTGTTTTTATAATTTTATCCTTATACATAGGCAACCAGTAACGTGTTAGAAAAAAATACAAGAAAATAGAAACTATTTACCGTTTGAATTTTGAAAATCGGTTAATATTTGATGAAGTTACAGCAAACTCGAAATTTCGGGAATTTTTTACGGGTTTATTTTTGAGTTTTCGGGAAAATGTTATTCTTTAAAAAAGTCTTAAAATTTTATTTAACTTATGGTAGTATTTTTTATTTTTCGATTTGTTGAAATTTTGTAGAGATATTGAAAAAGGGAAATATATCCTGTGGGTTATGCAACCATCTATGCATTTTAAAAAATTGGTTATGCTATTAGTATTCATTTACCGTTTGAATTTTTGAAATCGGTTAATTAGGGGCCGAGGTATTAAATATTAACGTTATTTAGGGGGTGACTATCAGTGTTGCCAACTCATTTTTAACAATTATCATATTTATTAGTAATAGGGTGAATTCATCCCTATATGTTTTAAAGCGATATCTTGAAAAATTAAAATCCTGGAATGTTCCGAAAAAATATATTGAGTTGGATACACTGACTTTTTCTTTTCTGAACATTAATGTATTAGCTATATTTGCTAGCTAGGTGGGCATTTTAAGAAGTTACTCACCTAGTCAATAGATGGTGTTGCATATCATATAGTTTATCACTGAGTGTTGATGGGAAGGAAAGAGAGAGACTCGAGAGATATTTTGTTGTGGATTCAATGACGTAGTCTAACAGCTATTATACAACGTCATCGGTACAGCGCCACCTGCCAAAGTGGAAAAGAGTGCTTGATTATGTATGTATGACGTAGTCTAACAGTTATTATACAACGTCATCGGTATACTGCTCCATCTCCTGTACTGGACGGTCCTGTGCTGGTACTGGAATCGTTCAAAATGAATCAGTGACAGATCACCTGTTCCGAAGTTGTATGTATTCCTTCTCATTGACTTTTTAAAGCTAATTATTAACGGATTTTCATGATTCAAGTGTCAAATGAAAGCTTATAAACTGCAGATTAAGATGCAATAAATATTTTGTGTAGGATTCCATTGTAATATTTTAGATATAAGTTTTTATGATTTCTGAAGTCAAAACCGGTTATAACCAGATTTTGTAACTAGATTTAGTGATTTTTTGTTTTTGTAACTAGATTTAGTGATTTTTTGTAACCAGATTTAATGATTTTTATAACTAGATTTAGTGATAAAATGCATTAGAAGTTATTATGAGTAAGATAGAAGTTATTTGAGATGTGATAGAAGTTATTTGGGATAGGAAGTGCGCTAGAAATTATTAGGGGTAGATTAGAAGTTATTAGAGATGATAGGGTGACATATAGTTTAAATGGGCTAATAATAAATTTGTCTGCAGAATCCCCATTCCCTCTACTTATAAAATAATAAAGATTCCCTTCCCAACTTACTTGGCCCACCAAAGGAAGCGCTCTACCACTGAGCCACTGCGCCGAATGATTTAAACAAGTCAATGATAATAGAAGAACTGGTGGAATGAAATGTGGGAGGAAGGGGGAGTACCCTGAAAAAAAAACAAGAATACAATCTTGTCCACCACAAACTTACTTGGCAAATCAGAGGAAGCGCTCTAACACTAAGCCGCCGCGCCCAATTATTAAACCAATTCTATGATAATAGAAGAATTGGTGGAATGAAATGTGGGAGGAAGCGGGAGTACCATGACAAAACCTACGGATACGATCTTGTCCACCACAAACTTTATTAGCCCACCAGAGAAAGCGCTCTACCACTGAGCCACTGCGCCGAATGATTGAAGCAAGTCAATGATAATAGAAGAACTGGTGGAATGAAATGTGGGAGGAAGCGGGAGTACTCTAAAAAAACCCAAGGATACAATCTTGTCCACCACAAACTTACTTGGCAAATCAGAGGAACCGCTCTAACCCTAAGCCGCCGCGCCCAATTATTAAACCAATTCAATGATAATAGAAGAATTGGTGGAATGAAATGTGGGAGGAAGCGGGAGTACCTTGGCAAATCCCACGGAAACGATCATGTACACCACAAACTTAACTTGACCGAACAGAGGAAGCGCTCTACCACTGAGCCACTGCGCCGAATGATTGAAGCAAGTCAATGATAATAGAAGAATTGGTAAAATGAGATGTGGGAGGAAGGGGGAATACTCTGACAAAACCCACGGATGCTATCTTGTCAACCACAAACTTAGTAGCCCGGGGATCGAAACAGTCAGGACCCCACGCACCAGATGAAGCGTTCTACGACTGAGCCACCGTGCCCAATGATTGAAAAAAGTCAACGATAATAGAGGAATTGGTGAAATGAACAGTGGGAAGAAGCGGGAGTACCATAAGAGAAACCACGGATACGATCTTGTCCACCACAAACTTAATTAGCATAACAGAGAAAGCGCTCTAACACTCAGCCACTGCGCCGAATGATTGAAGCAAGTCAATGCTAATAGAAGAACTAGTGGAATGAAATGTGGGAGGAAGGGGGAGGACCCTGAAAAAACCAAGAATACAATCTTGTCCACCACAAACTTTATTAGCCCACCAGAGAAAGCGCTCTACCACTGAGCCACTGCGCCGAATGATTGAAGCAAGTCAATGATAATAGAAGAACTGGTGGAATGAAATGTGGGAGGAAGCGGGAGTACTCTAAAAAAACCCAAGGATACAATCTTGTCCACCACAAACTTACTTGGCAAATCAGAGGAACCGCTCTAACCCTAAGCCGCCGCGCCCAATTATTAAACCAATTCAATGATAATAGAAGAATTGGTGGAATGAAATGTGGGAGGAAGCGGGAGTACCTTGGCAAATCCCACGGAAACGATCATGTACACCACAAACTTAACTTGACCGAACAGAGGAAGCGCTCTACCACTGAGCCACTGCGCCGAATGATTGAAGCAAGTGAATGATAATAGAAGAATTGGTAAAATGAGATGTGGGAGGAAGGGGGAATACTCTGACCAAACCCACGTATGCTATCTTGTCAACCACAAACTTAGTAGCCCGGGGATCGAAACAGTCAGGACCCCACGCACCAGATGAAGCGTTCTACGACTGAGCCACCGTGCCCAATGATTGAAAAAAGTCAACGATAATAGAGGAATTGGTGAAATGAACAGTGGGAAGAAGCGGGAGTACCACAAGAGAAACCACGGATACGATCTTGTCCACCACAAACTTAATTAGCATAACAGAGAAAGCGCTCTACCACTCAGCCACTGCGCCGAATGATTGAAGCAAGTCAATGCTAATAGAAGAACTAGTGGAATGAAATGTGGGAGGAAGGGGGAGGACCCTGAAAAAACCAAGAATACAATCTTGTCCACCACAAACTTACTTGGCAAATCAGAGGAATCGCTCTACCACAGAGCCACGGCGCCCAAGGATTAAACCAATTCAATGATAATAGAAGAATTGGTGGAATGAAATGTGGGAGGAAGCGGGAGTACCTTGGCAAAACCCACGGATACGATCTTGTACACCACAAACTTACTTGACCCGCCAGAAAAAGCGCTCTACCACTGAGCCACGGCGCCCAGTGATTAAGGTAGGTCAATGATAATACAAGAATTGGTGGAATAAAAATTGGGAAAAATCGGGAGTACCCTCACAAAACCCACGGATACGATCTTGTCCATTACAGACTTACTTGGCACACCAGACGAAGCGCTCTACCACTGAGCCACCGCGCCCAATGATTAAACCAAGTCAATGATAATAGAGGAATTGGTGGAATGAAAAGTGGGAAGAAACGGGAGTACCGTAAGTAAACCCACGGATACAATCTTGTCCACCACAAACGTAATTAACCCACCAGAGGAAGCGCTCTAGCACTGAGCCACTGCGCACAATGATTGAAGCAAGTCAATAATAATAGAATAATTGGTGTAATGAAATGTGGGAAGAAGCAGGAGTACTTTGACAAAAACCACGGTAACGATCTTGTACAACACAACTTACTTGGCCCACCAGAGGAAACGCTCTAGTAGTGAACCACTGCGCTCAATGATTGAAGCAAGTCAGTGATAATAGAGGAATTCATGTAATAAAAAATGTGAAGAATCGGGACTACCCTGACATATCCACGGATACGATCTTCTCCACCACAAACTTGCTCGGCCAACCAGAACAAGCGCACTACCACTGAGCCGCCGCGGCCAATTCTTAAACCAATTCAATGATAATAGAAGAATTGGTCAAATGAAATGTGGGAGGAAGCGGGAGTACTGACAAAACCCACGGATACGATCTTGAACACCACAAACTTTCTTCACCCACCAGAGGAAGCTCTCTACCACTGAGCCACCGCGCCCAATGAATAAACCAAATCAATGATAATAGAGGAATTGGTGAATGAAAAGTGGGAAGAAACGGGAGTACCGTAAGTAAACCCACGGATACAATCTTGTCCACCACAAACGTACTTAACCCACCAGAGGAAGAGCTCTAGCACTGAGCCACTGCGCACAATGATTGAAGCAAGTCAATAATAATAGAAGAATTGGTGTGCTGAAATGTGGGAAGAAGCGGGAGTACTTTGACAAAAACCACGGTAACGATCTTGTACAACACAACTTACTTGGCCCACCAGAGGAAACGCTCTAGTAGTGAACCACTGCTTTCCATGATTGAATCAAATCAGTGAAAATAGAGGAATGCATGGAATGAAAAATGTGAAGAAGCGGGAGTACCCTGACATATCCACGGATACGATCTTCTCCACCACAAACTTGCTTGGCCAACCAGAGGAAGCGAACTACCACTGAGCCGCCGCGGCCAATTCTTAAACCAATTCAATGATAATAGAAGAATTGGTCAAATGAAATGTGGGAGGAAGCGGGAGTACTGACAAAACCCACGGATACGATCTTGAACACCACAAACTTTCTTCACCCACCAGAGGAAGCTCTCTACCACTGAGCCACCGCGCCCAATGAATAAACCAAATCAATGATAATAGAGGAATTGGTGAATGAAAAGTGGGAAGAAACGGGAGTACCGTAAGTAAACCCACGGATACAATCTTGTCCACCACAAACGTACTTAACCCACCAGAGGAAGAGCTCTAGCACTGAGCCACTGCGCACAATGATTGAAGCAAGTCAATAATAATAGAAGAATTGGTGTGCTGAAATGTGGGAAGAAGCGGGAGTACTTTGACAAAAACCACGGTAACGATCTTGTAGAACACAACTTACTTGGCCCACCAGAGGAAACGCTCTAGTAGTGAACCACTGCTTTCCATGATTGAATCAAATCAGTGAAAATAGAGGAATGCATGGAATGAAAAATGTGAAGAAGCGGGAGTACCCTGACATATCCACGGATACGATCTTCTCCACCACAAACTTGCTTGGCCAACCAGAGGAAGCGAACTACCACTGAGCCGCCGCGGCCAATTATTAAACCAATTCAATGATAATAGAAGAATTGGTCGAATGAAATGTGGGAGGAAGCGGGAGTACTCTGACAAAACCCACGGATACGATCTTGAACACCACAAACTTACTTCACCCACCAGAGGAAGCGCTCTACCACTGAGCCACCGCGCCCACTGATTAAGGTAGGTCAATGATAACAGAGGAATTGGTGGAATAAAAAGTGGGAAAAATCTGGAGTACCCTGACAAAACACACGGACAGGATCTTGTCCATTACAAACTTACTTGGCACACGAGACGAAGCGCTCTACCACTGAGCCACCACGTTCAATGATTAAAGTAAGTCAATGATAATAAATAAATTGGTGGAATGAAATGTGTCAGGAAGCGAGAGTACCTCGACAAAACCCACGGATACGATCTTGTAAAACACAAACTTACTTGGCCCACCAGAAGAAGCGCTCTATCACTGAGCCACCACGCCCAATGATTAAACCAAGTCAATGATAATAGAGGAATTGGTGGAATTAAAAGTGGGACGAAACGGGAGTACCGTATGTAAACCCACGGATACAACCTTGTCCACCAGAAACTTAATTAACCCACCAGAGGAAGCGCTCTAACACTGAGCCACTGCGCCCAATGATTGAAACAAGTCAATAATAATAGGATTGGTGGAATGAAATGTGGGAGAAAGCGGGAGTACTCTGACAACCCACGGATACGATCTTGTACACTACAAACTTACTTGGCCCACCAGAGGAAACGCTCTGCTAGTGAGCCACTGCGTCCAATGATTAGAGAGAGAGTCAATGATAATAGAAGAGTTGGTGGAACGAAATGTGCATGGAAGCGGGAGTATCCTGTCAAAACCCACGGATATGATCTTGTCCACCACAAACGTACTTGGCCCACCAAAGGAAGCGCTCTACCACTGAGCCATCGTGCCCAGTGATTAAGGTAGGTCGATGATAATAGAGGAATTGGTGGAATGAAAAGTTGAAAGAATGTGAGTACCCTGACGAAACGCACGAATACGATCTTGTCCATTACAAACTTACTTGGCACACCAGACGAAGCACTCTACCAATAATCCACCGCGTCCAATGATTAAAGTACGTTAATGATAATAGATGAATTGGTGGAATGAAATGTGGGAGGAAGCGGGAGTAGCCTGAAAAACCCATGGTTACGATCTTGTCCACAAAAAATCAATTGGCCCACCAGAGAATGCGCTCTACCAGTGAGCCACTGCGCACAATGATTGAAGCAAGTTAGTGATACTAGAAAAATTGTTGGAATGAAATGTGGGAGGAAGCGGGAGTACCCTGACGAAACCCGCGGATACGATCTTGTCCACCGCAAAGTTACTTGGTCGGGGATGGAAACAGTAAGGACCTCACGCTCCAGAGGAAGCGCTCCAGCACTGAGCCACCGCGTCCAATCATTAAACCAAGTCAATAATATTTGAGGAATTGGTGGAGTGAAAAGTGTGAAAAGCGGGAGTACCGTGAGAAAACCCACGGCTACGATCTTGTCCACCAAATCCTTACTTGGTCCACCAGAGGAAGCGCTTTACCACTGAGAAAACGGTCCCAATGATTAAACCGAGTCAATGATAATAGAGAAATTGGTGGAATGAAATGTGGGAAGAAGCAAGAGTATCCTTAGAAAAACCACGGATCCGATCTTGCCCACTACAAACTTACTTGGGTGGGGATCGGAACAATAAGGATCTCACGCACCAGAGGAAGCGCTCTACCACTGAGCCGTCGCGCCCAATAATTAAAGCAAGTCTATGATAAGAGAGAAATTGGTGGAATGAATTGGGGGAACAATCGGGAGGACTCTGAGAAAACCCACGCATACGATCCTGTTTACCACACAACTTAATTGTCTGTGGAACGACATAATATGGACCCACGCACAAGACGAATCGCTCTACCACTGAGCCACAGCGCCCAATAATTAAAGCAAGTCAACGATAGTAGAAGAATTGGTGGAATGCAAGTGGCAAGAAGGGGGAGCACCTTGAGACAACCTACGGATACGATCTTATCCACCGCAAACTTACTTGGCCGCGGTCGATGCAATAAAGATCCCACGCACCAGAGTAAGCTGTCTAAGGTTGAGTCACCACGCCTCACAACAAGATCAAGAAAATTGGAAGTTATTAGGAAACGTTTTAAGAAGCAATATCTTTCAATGGTAAAGACCACTGCCCGATGATCGTCTTTTAATAACTCCATGAGCAGTGAAGACTGATACGTCCCTCTCCTATTATGTATTTTTAAAACCATATACGTTATCCGGATATTATCCTTTAATCGCCATCTGGATATAATCAGTTATCCGAATGTTCTATTATCCAGACATTATCCGCCATCTTAATTTTATAAATTATCCGGATAAATTCATTATCCGATTATTATCCGACATTCAGATATTATCCGTTATCCGTCATGCGGATATCATCCGTTATCTCATCCATCAGCCGCATATTATCCGTCATCCGTTATCCGGATATTATCTGTTATTCGTCATCTGTTTTGTTATTCGTCAACCGGATATTGCAAATCCGATCATGGTGATTGCCCCACAGAAAGGGAATCTTTCTTCTTTTATATATAAATTAAACCCATTCCAGAGTTTGGAGTTGCTCTAAGTAGGAGTATTATCAACCACCGAGCCCCCAGAAGTCCATCGTAGATCCGCCTCTGGACAAGAGAATGGGAAACACTTATTATTCACATTCAGTTTGCACCTCTCAACAAATATACAATATTTTCCTTCACTTCCACCTACTACTGCATTCTACTGAACTGTAACGACTTTTTATGTTTAAAAATAATTATTCATTTTTGACACCCATAATTGAAAATTTTATAAGTTCAGTAATTTACCATGAATAGAGTCCACTAGAAGTGTTTTTGTAACGAAGAAATAACAACATGAACTGTGAAATATCTTCTCACAAACTGTCGAGAGTTGAGAGTCGACAATCTTTACTCTTTCGTTTACCGATTACCTCGAAACCGCGGTAGCCAGAATTAGCCCAGAATAGGGGACTTCTATTAAGAAAATGAAAGTCTCAGGAAAATGCAGAAGTCTTTCAGTCTAAGAGAAAAAAGGAATTAAATCTCTAATTTCTACTTCTGTTAGTCTTGTAGCTCTTAGTCCGTACCAAAGTACTGATAGAAATATGGCCTATGAATTATGACTATTTTGTAGAACATTCCACTTTAATATTACAGGAAATTCATCTTCCGGCTTGCTTGGTTGTGAAAAAATTATAGAGTGTATTGGTATACTATGTAAAGTATGTGTACTGTCGCTGATTTGTGATAACAATCAGAAACAGAAGTAAAAGTTAAATTACAGTAATAGTTTTCTGTTAATTTTTGTATTCAAGGGGAGGCGGAAAATCTACTTTTATCTTAACATTTGTTTTTTTTTAATTTCTATTCGGGTTCACACCCTTCCCCCACAACATTGAATACTGAAATGGAGAACTTATTTAGAATTTAATTGTTGATTCCAGTATATTTCAAGCATAACTTCTCGGACCTGTGTTTGTGATATGTCGATACATCGCTATCGTCGATATCTTTATTATCATATATCAACATTCGATATCGCGAATATGTGGACATGAATATATCATTCTAAATTTTCGATATCGATATTCGGGGGGCGGCGAGATGTAAGGTACCCCTAAGACTTGCGATGGATGAAAAAATTAAACTTACTTTTTACAATATTGTTTTCTAATCATAATATCTTTATTACCACAAATTGCAATGTAAATACATCCACTTGCAAATTTGCAATATTATATGGTATAATTTCTTAGGCGCCAGAACTTTTCTTTTCCCTGAAGAAAGTAACAAAAAGTCACATGCAAAAGCAAGTGCTTCGAACTAGAATTTACCATAGGAAAGTTTTCTATTTCTCTCTCTTGGAGATTTCCACCCCTTTTAGCCTTTGGGACCGCTCATTGACAAAACGTGCACACATGATCCCTATATGCATTCATGCTCTTAGGCAGAGTAAGAGATTTTGAAAAGGAAATGACTTTTTAATAATAATAATAATTATTATTATTATTATTATTATAACAATGGGGTTTACAACTAGGGTCCCATTTCTTTATCTTGCATGGGAGGGCCGCAAGTCTGCTACGCCACCGGTGTCCCCTATTCTGTGTTTGTATCTTTTTCGTTTCCTTTAGCTATTTGTTTTTGTGCTGTTAGGCTTTTATATGAAACCTTTATATTATATATTTTTTTCTTCTTATGAGTTTCTTTTTTTGGATGGGAAGAGGGAAAGAGAGAAATAGTTTCTTCTTATATCTGTTTCTTATCATTCATCTTGTTTGAACTGCTTAAGTCATTTTGTAACTTTTGATGTCATCCAACTCCGTCACAATAATAAAATTGTCATTCTTAACAATTTGTTTTATTCCTTATTTGCAGTTTGCCACACTGATATCTTTGTGACAAAATTGAGGTTTAGCCCAACGCCTTTCTAATTTGCAACCAACCCTACCGTCGAGCTTTTTGGGTTGCCTGCTATTGCAGGAAAAGGAGAATTGCAGGTGGTAATGCACATTTGGAATCGTGTATACATAACAAACTTTGCGACTTCAGCAGGCTAGAGGAGTGTTTCTCTTTTTCCCTGTTCTTTTAGCAGAGGGCAGCACCTCTGGAGAGTACTGGGAGGATATAGCTACATCTGTAAATTTTGCACATAGGGTTGTGATTAAATGAAATTTTCCAGGTTAAAACTTCAATGGTTTGAATAATGTTTCATATCTCTGTAAACTACAAAGAATGAGGATTTACATAATGTACTCGGCACTACTTTCCAATGAATGTGGTTTGTTACAATTAAATATATTTGTAGGTTTTAAAATGTCATTGTTTGAAAATGGCAAGGAACCACCCACAGGGAACCCCTCTGGTAGGGGTGGATATTTGAACCATTGAGCTGTATAACATGGCTCTGACGTGAGTGGCCAAGAGAAAAGAGACTTGTAAAGAGCGGGGGAAAGAAAGACAGTTGAAATTTCGCGACGGAAGACATCACCACGGCGGGTGCATTGTCCTCAATTTTTGAGACTTTTTCTCACAGCGTGAGAGTTTTTTTTTGTTGTTTGTTTGTTTGTTTGTATCTTCCGTCAGGATTACCGCTACCATGTTTTGCATTGTAATTAATGTAGTGGATGGAAAGAATACGAACCTATTCAAGATATACTAGTTATATTAAGAAGTAGCAAGTGCTGAGTTACTAGGGAAAAAAAACATTATTAGTGGGACTTCAACATGGTAGTAGTGACGTTTGGACTGAGTGATACTATTGTGTGAAAACAACACCTTAAAATTATTTGTTATTTTCAGGTTTCTATTCACAAAGGGAGAAGAATTTCTCATCTTTACCGCATATAATAATAATAAGAAGAAAACATACAGTATTTAGTTCTACCGATGAGGTGAGAAGTGCGTCGGGAAGTGTCTCGTCTCGACCAAGATAACAAGACAACGAAAATAATCACCTGCAATGGTATCAATCCACGATAGTTAAATTGTGACATAAGAAAACTTTATTTCCAGTTTAGCTATTAGAGACAACAGTGGGTTGCTGCATCTTCTTGGCTAGCAGAGACTGTATGGAGGACTACATAGTTCCAACACAGACCTTAGAGTTCTAATGTAACAGTAAGCAGTCCGACCACAAACTGTATACCTATATCAACGGTTTCATCTCGCATACACAGTGTAGCTCTTCTACAGATTTGTTCAAGTGGACATCCGGATACTAAGAACAGTGGACAGTTAATTTGTGTATTAATTCAACAGAGAAAATTTTAACTTTCTTTTTTCTTGTCGAGTTTTTCTGGAAAGCAAGAAATGTCAATAAATTTTCTCATAAAGTGCATAGAAGTGTGCATATTTTAAAGAAATAGTTTGTATGCTTTAGTGGGAACATATATCTCAACTACAAAGTAGTGAAATTAATTTACAGTGTTGTAATTTATCATAAAAGTTAAGTGTTATGTAAGTGGTGCACCGCATAATTGAGTGTGTATACTTATAGGTTAGGGTTTGCGTGTGTGTGTGTTCGTGCATCTCGAAATAAATGGTACTCATTCTTAGCAGTTTGGAGGTTACTTCTATCACAGTGTGGTAAGTAATCAAATGATCTCTGGCATAAATACATGTACTTCTCTTTCAGAAAGGATGGTGTGAGTTTCCACTCAGGTTTCAGAAATCACTGCTGCCTCCTCCTGTTGGGGTTAGGAGTAGTTGATGCCATAAAACCAGATCATATCTCTAGTTGGTAAGAGGAAATCTGAGATTTCTACGTCGTTTTGTACCTTCTCACATTCTGCACAAGAGGCTGTAGAGTTAGCTGAATTTTTTTTTCTTTCTTTCGTTGAGATTTTTCTTATGACACCTCCAACCTCTTACGTATTAGCCTAGCTGGTGTTAACTATTATCTATTCCAAGCAACCTGATAGGAAACTCCCCTCCCTCCCAACACTTACAAGTAAAGAAGGGGAAAGCAAGTCGTTGACCTTCACAGGGAGGGAAGCTTTTCTATTAAAGAGAATCGTGTAAACTAAATTCGTACGTCGATTCGCTCGCACCTGATGTTGAGAAAGCACTCAGGTTCCGTTTAGCTATCAATCTCGATTAACAAACAATTACTGTTTCTAATTTTTGTCTTTAAGAAAAGTGTTGCTTATTATTTATGTACTAAAATTTTGACTTTATTCGTATTTATTAAATTGCATTGCTAGAAATAAGAACTAATTCGTTATAAAGATAATTTCCATTATTGTTTCATTTGAGAATCAGTATGATTTGTCTTTTCGTGTGTATTTATATATGTTGATTTTATAGAGGATTTGAAGTCAATGCAAGTAAGCACTCATTAATTGCATTGACGTCCAGGTTGGGGTTGTGGTGGCTTCGTGGTAGAGCGTTCACCTCTGGTGCACGTGATCCCCGTTTCGATCCCAGATCGCGCCAAGTGGGCTTTGTGGTGGACAAACGTAATTTTTGTGTGTTTTCTCGGAGTTCTCCCGTTTCCTCCTACTTTCTTCTTTCCACAGTTTCATTCATTCTCCTTTAGCCTATCCGGCATAACCGCGGGACGTAAAACCCAAAGATTTTATTTCCAAACTTCTGTTACTCTTCCTCCCCTCCCCCTCAACGGTCGTCAGTACTCTTGACAACTCCCTTTTTTATGAAAATAGTCAAGTAACAATTCAAAAGTCAATTTCCTCTGTTATCAATGGACTATACTTAAGACCGACGAAAGAGCCGGGCGAGGCTTGCAACCGCACAAGGAGCCAAATTTAGGACATTTTAGGATTTAAGGAGCGCCAAATTTACTATAATGGTTAAGCTCCCATAATTATAATTTTGCTTGCAAAGAGTAGGCTGAGACATGGGCCTGTTCAAATTACGTGGCACCTGTATTTACTACTTCGTGTCAGGCTTTAATCAATTTAGGATTGTTTTTCTAAGTTCACCATAACAATTTTTCCGCCCTTAATAAACTCCCAATGCTTCAATGTTGATTAATATTGTGTGTGTGATGCTTCATCGTAAATTTAGCGCCGAGCAAAAAAAAAAAAAAAAAAAAAAAAAGCCGTCGTCTTATTTCCATCGAATCAGGCGCACGTACGTACAGTGCATATATATATATATATAATTTTTTTCTTCATGTTATTTTTAATGTAAGAACATCTGTTTATAAGAGAGGAAACGAGTTTTTTTTTTAAATTTCAGGTTCTACCAGGGTTGCCAATAGTCCCGATTCTGTCCTGACTGTACCGATTTCTGACTTATCTGTCTCACGTCCCGACCGGACACTCGTCGGGGTGCATATTGCCCCGATTTATCTATTTTCAAAGTTAATTAATATTTTACTGTCTTTTTTTTTTTTACAAAGGAATAACTTATTGTTTTACACGCACAGTTTTATGTATAGAATCAATGTAACAAATTTGTCTTTTAGTTTGACTCATGAAAAAAATAGTCAGCAGCTCGTCTTTAATCTACAGTTATTCCCTAATGGTTTTGAGTTGATAATCCACCCGATTATGATGATAGTATATTCCATGCAGCGCTAAAAATATTGTTTTTGCAATCTCTACATAAAAGCGACTGCTACCGCAGTAGCAGTAACGCTAGCGCTCATTTCAGCGGGTGGCCGCCACGCTAACTATACCGCATACCGCCCATCTGCCAAATCTGATACCAGTGTCGGCGTCTTCTGCTTCACTTTCCTGCGGCATCTTCTGCTTCGCAATCGCATTGTTTACCTTTATCTGTACTGTGCAGTTTTATTCTGTTCTTCGACGTACTGTATTTTTTTTTTACATACAATGATCGATGATGATGAAGATAACAATAATGGACAATATACATCGAAATTTCGGAAGGAAGAGGGGCTCCAAAACCGATTTTCTTTTAGAAAAGTTGGCAACCCTGGGTTCTGCTGTTATCATTCTTAATCCTCTGATACTATGTCCATACCTATTGTACTTGGTTTTCGATTGTATATTATGAAATTATTGTATCAATACAGTAAACACCCACTTAATTACCAACCCTGCCATCACTTGCCATTCCAACACTATGCCACAACCCGAAATGCCAAAAGAAGAAAAATAAACAATACAACTTTCAATAAAATGTTCATTGTATTAACAAATGTGTTACTTTCCTCACTAATACAGGTAAATGTAATTAAGTGTTTTAAAATATGTAGTGTTATTATGAAAGTTACAATTTACCTACTATTTAGACATACTTAGATACACTCTATACCTTTGTGTGAGGAGGCTGATGGTGGAAAACGGAACACTAACTTCACGTTTTTTGCACTTGCTCTTGAGCGTGGTGGGGGGAACTTCTTTTTCCTATCAGGTTATGTGGAATAGAGATCATGGTTAAGATTAATATACCCTGAGATAAGATATTTCGTTATGCTGGAAGGATAGAGCCTTTTCAGGCGGTGGTAGCTCTTGAGGGGATTCAAATTACAGGGCCTCTCTCCATTGAACAACAGTTTTATTATTATTATTATTATTATTATTCTCATTTGTCTCCCACCACTACACAAGTCCTTCACATAAAAATTTGGCGCCGCAGCGTTAAGGGCAAAGTCACGTTGGGGCTACTAAAACTTAATGCTCAACGAGAGAAGCAGTAAATTCATGTGTTGGCTGTTCAAGTATTACTATCAGCTGTAAATGAAACAGATTTCTGAAACCATTTGGTTGTAAAATTTTGGTGTTCGTATGTTTGTCCTCCCAAGTATTTGTCCAAGAACATTTTGTGTGTGTGTGTGTGTGTGTATTTATGTGTTTTGCAAATGTACTAGAGTTTGTGTCCATTAGAGTTTCAGGCATATAGAGTTTGGGGGGAGAATTATTTAAACTTGTTATATTATTACGTTAATGCCTTTAACTCGCACTCAAGTTAGGAAAATGGAAGGCAAGGTTATAACCGAAGAGTTTGCACAGAGAGCTGCTGTGCTCTTTGAAGATGAAAGGGATAGTTCTGAGCACAGAGAAAATGATGCCCCTTCGAGCATCAGCGAGACACCACTGGTGGTTGCGGGATCGACTCCAGTGGAAACACCAAAAGAAACTAATAGCTCGGAAGTAGAATTGAGTAATACAAGGAACGTAAACCTAACTGTGATGTTAGAGCAGATTCTGAAAGGCATAGAACAAGTCCGGCAGGAATCTCGGGAA
This sequence comes from Thermobia domestica, assembly GCF_964235325.1. Taxonomy (NCBI): domain Eukaryota; kingdom Metazoa; phylum Arthropoda; class Insecta; order Zygentoma; family Lepismatidae; genus Thermobia; species Thermobia domestica. The sequence continues at coordinate 176,672,298 of NC_137460.1, forward strand.
AATTAGAAATTATAGCAGGTACGCCAGGACACAGAGCAAGCACGTAACGAGATGCGAGAAAGCAATAAGAAACTCGAAGAAAAGGTAGAGGCTACTAACCAGCGTTTGGAGGCACGGTTAGAGGCTAGTAATAGTAGACTAGAAAAGAAACTAGAACTGGTTACTGAACAGCTGGAGAACAGCGAACGACAACTCGCTAGGCGATTAGATAGCGTAACCAGCGAGATGCGAACCCAGTTGGAGACCACCAGGGGGAGTTAAATTCTCACATCTGTAAGACCACCAGCAGTTGGGACAGATCCAAGAGAATTCCGACAGGGTTGCCAAGGTAGTCGAGGAACACTACGTGAAACTAACAGATGGGTTGCACCAGCTAGAGTTCCGGGTGGAACAGACCGTTGTTTGTGTCACCGAAAGGGTAGACAGCGTTCAGACTACTGTGACACAGTTGAATGAAAAAGTTAGGCGCATGGAAGTGAACTTCGCTTCTCAGATTGAGCGGACAAGGGGGGAAATCCAGCAGGAGAAGCCTCTCGAGGAGATAAGATCGGAGTGTAACGGTAGCATACAGGGTATGCAGGAAACGGTTAATGATGTTTGTGAGAAACTCGAAGAAACGATGGCACAGTGGAAGGAGTCGGTACAGCGAGAAACAGCTGAGATTGTGGATGGGAGACTAGCCACCATCTCAGCTGGGTCACCAAGAGCTGTCTCGCCATCATGTTTACAAAATATCTCTTCAGGACGCAATCTGCAGGGTTCTCAACCTGGGAACCTCGTAAACACCCATGAGACGGAACCTGTTACGCAACCGACATCGTCTCGAAATTCTGATCACGAGACGAGACTGAACATGGCAACAGCTTTAGGTTTTCTTCATCGAGACCAAACACTACCCACCTATTAAGGGAATGAAAGCCTAACTAACGCTTTCCTGGTGGATCTCGACAGGTATTTCGAGATCACTGGGGTGCCAAACGAAATGAGACTTAGCTTAGTTGCAAACTGTCTCCGAGGGATGGCACGCCAGTGGTATCAGGTTACTGGGGCAAAGACTAAGACTTATGAAGAGTTCGTTCTTCTCTTTCGTGAGAATTATCTCAGCGAAGAGTGTCTCGCCAACCTGCGGGCAACAATACTTACATCACACTATGATGCCAGGATACACAAGGATTTGCTGCACAAGAACAGCATATTATCGCCTAGCATGCCAGAGGAAACATTACTCAAGGACCTCCCACGTCAGCTTCCAAATTGGTTATTCCGCTCGGTTGTCTCGTCTCGACTGCGAAATATCTCGGAATTGCTCACATTGATACAGGAGTTACTGACTTCTATGAGAGATCGTGAGACATTCCGTCAAAATAATAGGAAAGGGGTGAACCTGTTGGAAGTGGAATTAGAACATAGGGGACAAAACCCCTCTGGTTCTAGTGTTAGGCGCTCGTATCGAAAGCAGTTAAGTCGAAATCGAGACAACGGAACCCCCTGCCAGAGACGAAATAACGATCAAAATGCACCAACCAGCTCGTCTCGTAACAATGACAACTGCCGTCGAGGTACGGCTCAAACACGTGGTAGCCATGATAGCTACCGCAACAACTCGTCCTGTTCAGCAAGAGGACAGAGGGGAGGTGCACGAAATCATGTACAGAAAAGAAATGCCTATAGGGGGAGGAATCCCTTCAGGTATTGGAGACGTACGAGGGAAGGTCACCTAGTAACGAAAATGTAAACAACCGACCTGACACGACTAGTCGAGCATTCCCATCGACTAGGCAATGAGACGCATCCGCGCATACTTGTGAGGGCGGTAGGCTGATCACAATAGAACATACTCCGTCTGAGCCATCTAAATTATTTCCCAAGTATGTGCGTAATGAGGAAGTAACTTTTGAGAATGGAAATATCACTAATGAGCATGAAACCATAGTGAAAGAACTTTTAGTGATGAGTAACGTAGATGAGGAAAATTGTGAAACTTGTAAATCCATTATCAATCGTACACATGTTAGTGAGGCAGAGAGGGGAAAAATTTTATTGTTGCGTAGAAATGGGCATAGCGTAGAAATTGATAGAACCATTTTTGAGGAAGCTAATTCTATTTTTAGACACCTTTTGGACACTAGTCAGGATCCTCTGCCCTACAATATAATTTCGCTCCCTGAAATAAATGTCATAGTTTTTGCACAACCTGTAGATGCCCTACTTGACTCAGGAGCTAGTGTGTGTGCATTGTCTAAGGAATTGTGGGGCACCGTCAAGGATTGCCACCCTGCCCCTGCATTTCTACGTGCGAACAATATTCGAGTTACTTCTGCGTTTGGCAGGAAGTCAGCTGCGTTAGTGGGACAAACCATGCTAGAATTAATAATTCAAGGAAAGACGTTTCACACACTTGGGATTATAGTGTCGGGCCTCAATAGATCATTATTTTGGGTTCGAACTTCTTCACTGACTCTCGTGCCATATTGGACTATGACAAAGGTACTCTACATCTCAACAACCCACATGTGGAGATTTGCTATAGAACAGTAGATTGCGACACAGGAGATCTCTGGGTACGTAGCTTAGAATGAAAGATGGATTGCCAAGGTGCATTTACCCCTATAGGGGAGATGGGGGAAGAGAATATTGATAGTTATTTCCCGTCAGAGGAAGGACGGAAGGCCATGCCTGCGGTAATAGCAGCAATAGAGCAACGTAAGACCTCTAGAGAAAAGGCAATCCCTGCGCTGAGCTTGGACGATGGTAGATTTCCTAGCGCCCAGGAACTGGCAAAATGTTTTCCCAGCGTCTGAGTGACTGAAATTTAAGACAAAAGAATCCATCGCGCATATAGATTTTGTTGCGCAGTACACAATGTCACTGACACGCAAAAAGAAAAATTAAGATCAGTATTAGTGAAGCACCAGGCACTTTTTATGTCAAGCCTGGTTGCATAACCAATTATGTGCACGAGATCGAGGTAACGGACGAACGTCCAGTAAAAGCAAAAATGTACCCGTACCCCTTGAAGTACAGGAACCAGGTCAGTAATCATATAAACCGTTGGCTAGCATGGGGAATAATACGTAAGCAAGCAATATCTTTCTCAAACCTTTAGTGGTCACGACCAAAAACGACAGAACCGGTATAGTGTGCATAAAAGGGCATACCTTAGGCAAAATTCCAAATATGGAAGATAATCGACCAATACCACCTCAGAGAAAGCTATCGAATATAACCTGTTGTAACGAAGCAACACCAGGTCTCATGTGAAGTGCTCTGAATGCGATTCTCAGACCACAACCTGAAGAAATGTAAGTTCGCTCGAAAAAAAAACACACTTGGGAACAAAATTTATGAACACGCCATAGGAAAAGGCCTGGAGAAAAAGCAAGAATTATTAATTTATAGGATATAAAATGTGAAAATTTTAAATAAATGTAATGACTCACAGCCGCAAGCATTCGAAAGTACGTTTACTTTATTCAGCCTATCGACCGAACTTCACATGAAGTATAAAACATAAGAAGTGTATAAATATCTATATTATTATTCCGTTTCGTGAATATTGTTAATTCTAGTTAGACTGTTAGCTGAAAAATATATGAAATTACTTTTGGCCAGGTAAGAGGTAAAACTGAATTGAGTTGTATAACTCTTATGTCAGGTAAAGTTACTTCACCATTACAGAATATATACTGTATGTGTTCAAAATTCATGGTGTACTCTAAAAGTATTATCTCTTTTCCTTTTGTTTGTGATTACAAGGGTTTTATTATTAATTTCAAGTAAGGTGCACTCCAGTTTGACATGTGCTTCTGTGTTAGCTACCACAGTTTACAATGCCAAGGGGGGAATTATGAACAGCAGTTTCCTCTGTTGTTCTGCATTTTGATATGCAGATGCGTGCAAATTTGACTATCAAAATGTAAATTTGATTCTATAGACTACTGCGATTTAATTAAATTATTATATTAAATAATTTAAAGGATTAGTTACGTACCACACAGTGACATACGGTAGTATTACTATAATATGTAGATGTACTAAATTGTTATTTTGTAATATATATTTATATTTTGCTATACGCCCCTGGATCAGTACATTTTAAATTGTTTGATATTTAATGAAGAAGAATCTTGATTGGATTTGAATATTACTTCAGCAATAAGGAGACTAAGGAGTATATGAGTATACGAAAAAACCTAACTTTGGACATTGAATACATGATAGAACGTGAAAGCTACAGAGAGCTAGAAACAAAGTTTTTTTTTTCTTTCTCTAGTGTACAGTTTATTCTGAACATCTGAAATCAATGTTTCTAACTACGAATTCACCAGATAGCCAGGTTGTCTGTAGATTAGAAGAGTAAAATATTTCAGCATACTGGGACAGCAGCAAGGAAAAGAAGTAGGGGCTGTGAGCACTTCTTCCTTCTTTGCTCTATGCTTTATTTCCTACATATATATATATTTTAGCAGAGAACTTCTCAACCTTTGGGGTTGGATTGAAGGGTCATTCACCATTTGCGGAACAATGTGGCTCCTCCTGCACTCATATCATCAGGGGAAGTAAAGACCACTCTAGCCGGTTTGCTGAACGTGGCTTCCTTTTTCCCAGGATGCACTGCGTCTTTCAAAATTTGCATTATAATTTGACTCAACTTATTGTAAAGAATATTAATACTGTCGTACCTTGCTAACATGTTCTTGAAACTAGTACGCAAGTTCATACAACTATTTATTATCGTGATTCCTTCCGCTAATTTTATTCCTATATTGTCAAAATTACTTCTGCAAGCTGCAGAACCTCTCATCACCTCTCTCTTGGGGGAGTGTCCATGTTTTGAAAGGGCAGACGATACTCGTTGTCAATTGGAAACATGATATTAGCAGCTAAATAATGGGATGCCATGCCTTGTATCTTGTTCAATTATCTTGTATAATGCGTATATACTTTATTTTGATCATATTATAGTATAGATTATGTTTCATCTACCTGTTATAATAATCTTTTGTACATAACAAACTTTGCGACTTCAGCGGGCTAGAGGAGTGTTTCTCTTTTTCAACGTTCTCTTAGCAGAGGGCAGGACCTCTGGAGAGTGCTGGGAGGATATAGCTACATCTGTAAATTTTTGACATAGGGTTGTGATTAAATGAAATTTTCCAGGTTAAAACTTCAGTGGTTTGAATAATATTTCATATCTCTGTAAACTACAAAGAATAAAGATTTACATGATGTACTCGGCACTACTTTCTAATGAATGTGGTTTAAGTTACAATTAAATATATTTGTAAGTTTTAAAATGTCATTGTTTCAAAATGGCAAGGAACCACCCATAGGAAACCCCTCTGGTAGGGGGTGGATATTTGAACCATTGAGCTGTATAGCGTGGCTCTCTGACGTGAGTGGCCAAGAGAAAAGAGACTTGTAAAGAGCGGGGGAAAGAAAGACAGTTGAAATTTCGCGACGGAAGACATCATCACGGCGGGTGCATTGTCCTCAATTTTTGAGACTTTTTCTCACAGCGTGAGAGTTTTTTTTGTTTGTTTGTTTGTTTGTATCTTCCGTCAGGATTACCGCTACCATGTTTTGCATTGTAATTAATGTAGTGGATGAAAAGAATACGAACCTATTCAAGATATACTAGTTATATCAAGAAGTAGCAAGTGCTGAGTTACTAGGAAAAAAAACATTATTACTGGGACTTCAACATGGTAGTAGTGACGTTTGGACTGAGTGATACTATTGTGTGAAACAACGCCTTAAGATTATTTGTTTTTTTCAGGTTTCTATTCACAAAGGGAGAAGAATTTCTCATCGTTACCGCATATAATAATAAGAAGAAAACATACAGTATTTAGTTCTAGCGATGAGGTGAGACGTGCGTCGGGAAGTGTCTCGTCTCGACCAAGATAACAAGACAACGAAAATAATTACCTGCAATGGTATCAATCCACGATAGTTAAATTGTGACATAAGAAAACTTTATTTCCAGTTTAGCTATTAGAGACAACAGTGGGTTGTTGCATTTTCTTGGCTAGCAGAGACTGTATGGAGAACTACATAGTTCCAACACAGACCTTAGAGTTCTAATGTAACAGTAAGCAGTCCGACCACAAACTGTATACCTATATCAACGGCTTTATCTCTCATACACAGTGTAGCATTTCTACAGAATTCTTCAAGTGGACATCCGGATACTAAGAACAGTGGGCAGTGAATTTGTGTATTAATTCAATAGGGAAAATTTTAACTTTCTTTTTTGTTTTCGAGTTTTTCTGGAAAGCAAAAAATGTCAATAACTTCTCGTAAAGTGCATAGGAGTGTGCATATTTTAAAGAAATAGTTTGTATGCTTTAGTGGGAACATATATCTCAACAAAGTAGTGAAATTAATTTACAGTGCTGTAATTTATCATAAAAGTTAAGTGTTATGTAAGTGGCTGACAAACCGACTAAGTCAGTTGGTAGAGCAGAGAATAGCAGAAACAGTGAGGACAACACCTTCCCTTCCACTTCTCAAGTAGTAAACGAACAGGCACATATAACACCAACGCCTCTTCCATCCAATCCGTTCTTGCAGTGCCTGAGTCAGGAGAGCCAAGTGTCAAATAGATCTGCTGACTCGCATATCAGTATGAGAAGTTTCTTGCGTGCCCGAAAATTGACGAGTTAACTACGTTTGATCCGGACACCGACACAGGTATATCCTCCACATTCTTAGATCGATTAGCGGGTGACTCGTCTATATGGGATTGCACAGGAAGAATTTCTACCCATCCTGCCACGCATCTTGCGGGGCGTGCCAAGATGTGGATCGATAATCATTTGAACCAATTCAGATCTTTTGACGATCTTAGAAACACGTCTCTAAGAAACTTTCAGAGTTAGGCTATAGACCAGAGGAAACTCACTCGCTTGAAGAACATCAGGTACAAGGTTGACTCCAAGAAAACGGTCCGGGAATTATTTTGAGCAAGTAAAATCTTTCCGTGAACTGAGTCCCAGCATGTCAGAGACGGGAATCTTGTCGAACGTTAAGAACTTGCTACCTATCAGGGTACAACGGCAACTGATAGGAGTTCATTTAGAGGACACAGAGCAGCTGTGATTTTTCGGGATAGAAGCTGCATCGTATTGAGTGCAACAGAGGGACCGGAAGGCCGAAAGAAATCAGAAAGGAGTCGCCCAAGGCCAAAAGAGAATACAATTACAAGGACAGTACCATAGGGGGCAGGAATCTACAAACCATCAACAGAGACAACACAGAAATCACCCTTACCGAAGACAACATAGTGAATTTGCTCTAAACAAACGTCAAATAGTGACGAGGATGATGGAAGCACGAGGAGACGAGAAACACCTCCATCCAGAGGTCAATAATCGCGAAGGTTCCAGGGAACTCCACGGATCAGAGGTGGACGACGTGAAAGACAAGTCAGTCAAGGGATTACCAAGGAAGTAGGGTGTTCAAAATCGGCGAGGAAACTAGGCTTTACCGCCGTGGCACACGAGGAAGGCAAAATGTGATTAGCCATACTACAAATGGTTCCGACAGTGCGACCCAAGAAACCGGTCAGCAGTCGGAAAACTAGAAGTTGACCGCCAACCTTATGGTTTTCGGGTTGACGGTCAGTTCCAGTCTGCTAGAAAGGAACCCAATGTAGTAGTTGATGACACCGATGTGGAAAAAAATGAAACCGTAGTCAAGACAAGAATTGATGCAGAAGGCACGAGTTGCGCAGAGACTGATCAAAGAAACACCTTAGCACAAACGCCGAAAAACATGGACTCCAAGGAAATGAATGTGCATGTCTGCAACTTGGCTTACCTCAGACGATTATGAGAACGAAGAAGATGAGACACATCGATATCTAAACCCCACGATAGAAGTTATGATAAATGAACATACTATCGAGGCAATTTTGGATACGGGCAGCGAGGCTACGTTGATTACGGAGGACACTTGGAAGAAGATATCTGCAGATGTGCGCAACCTGACATTGCGACAAGCGCAGATCAGATTGGTGGACTTCACGGGGAAATGCCAATCCAGAGCAATCGGTCGACCAGTTATACCGATTGAACTCTCGGAGATGGAGATTGAGTTAGAAGTACTGCTGATCAAAAGACTCAACGCACCCATTCTCCTGGGCGTAGACTTTCTGTACCGTTTACGCGCCGAGCTAGATTTTAATCAGTGAGCTGCGAACGGATGCAGAACCCGCCATCGTAATCCGCAAATTCCTACCTGTGTCAGGAAGTGATGACGAACTTTGCGTCGAGAAAGATCTCCAAATATCAAATGTAACGAAGGAGGAATTGATGCAAGAGATTGAAGAAAAAGTGTAGGCAGCAAATTTACTCTTGCACATGGGAGCACAACAGCTTCGAAACATACTCCGTAATCAGTTCTATGTTTTCTGATTGTCCAAGACGCTGTAGGGAGTATCAACACGATATTATTGTAGAAACAGAAGAAGCCATAGTTTCCAAAATATATCCAGTGGCATTAGCGCATAGGGATGAAGTGCGTAAACATCTTAAATAAATGCTTGAATGGAACATTAGACCATCAAAATCTTGCTATTTGAATCCACTACTGGTTGTCCCTAAGAGCGATAAAACTTTACGTCTTTGCGTTGATTTTCGCTTATTGAATAAGCATACGAAGGTCTTACAGGCACGATCACTAGATATTCAAGAAATACTTCAGAGGTTTCATGGTGTCAAATACTTTGGACGACTAAATATGAACAGTAGTTTCTGGCAGCTTGAATTGACTGAACGCTCGAAACCTTGCACTGCCTTTTCGTTTGAAAACAAGTTTTACGAATTCCAGACAATGCCATTTGGTTTATGTAATGGAACACAATCACTCACCAACGCGATGAATATAGTTTTGGGAGATTCTGTACAAGAGTTTGTAATTTGTTATGTAGATGATCTCTTAATATTCTCAAGATCGATGGAAGAAAATCTAAAGCATATTGACCATGTCTTGTCATTAATTCAAAAAGCAAGGATGACAGTGAAGTTGAAGAAATCGGATTTTGGATTACAGAACATATCTTTTTTAGGGAATATAATTTCACCAACGAACATTATAAAGGATAGATGAAAGGTAGAAGAAATTCTGGATTTACAGGAACCAGGTACCATCAAGCAAGTTAGACGTCTTCTTGGAATACTTGGGTATCATAGGTCGTATATTGAGAACTTTGCAACGATAGCAAAATCTCTCTTTGAATTGTTACAGAAAAATCGGAGATGGAAATGGACCGAAGAGCATCAAAGGAGTTTCGAGGAGCCATTTTTCTTGCAATGCGACGCATGTTTTTCTGACCTCGGGGGTTGTCTATATCAAAAGCAGGGAGACCAAAAGCGAGTTATTTAGTATGCCAGCTGGAGTCTACGAGGAGCAGAGAAGAATTATGCAATAAACGAACTGGAATGCCATATTATGGTGCATTCAAAAGTTTCGTATATATCTCCTTGTCAGAAAATTCACGGTCATTACTGACTATAAGAACTTGCAATGGCTGTATAGAAGCCAAAACTGGAATAGTCGACTAACTCGTTGGGGCGTGCAATTACAGGACTATACATTTAAAGTACAGCACTGCAAGGGAAAAGAGAACACCGTAGCAGATTGTCTATCAAGATATTACGAAGACGGTCTGTCAGTACCATTAGTATAAACATTGTAACAAAACAATGTGAGATATTAGATATTACCAAGGCAGAATTAGCTAAATTACAGAGAGAAGATATGCAATGGCGGCCGATCATCGATTTTCTTGAGCGAGGGAGCACTGAGGAAGAGAATCCTAGAAGTCGCAACTGGAGCCAGAGTTACCAAATAGTGGAGAAGATTCTTTGCCTCAAAAACTTCCACATCCAAAAATGGTGATCATGTGTCTTCCAAAACACCTTACGAAGGCCTTACATGATGAACACGATGCAAATGGCCATTTCGGCTTCTATAAATCATGGAAGACCCTCAGTAGCCTCTATTACTGAAAGGGAATGAGACGGGATCTGAAAATGTGGAAAGGCGACTGCGAAGTCTGTGCTAATCTAAAGTAGATCACCGTCTTCCTGCGAGAACTCTCACTTCATTGGTAGCCACTAAGCCCTGATATATCTATTATGTGGACTTGGTAGGACCTTTGCCTAGAGCAATTAGGGGAGAAAAATATATTCTCACAGTAATGGACGGATGTACCAGATACTTGGTAGCAATAGCCATTCGCAATATCTCCACCGACATCGTTCTCAAATACCTGCAGCGATACGTCTTTGCAATAGTAGGAGTACCAAACGCAATTCACAAGTACACGATGGAAGGATGCCATGCAGAGCTTATCCATAAAAGTGCTCTACGCTTCACCCTATCATCCCAAAGCCAATCTCATGGAAAGGACACGCAAAACTTCATCGCCTTTCTCGAGTACTTTGTCAGAAAAACCACAACACTTGGGCACATCTACCAAAGATAGTAATCTTGTTCAACTTATGCGGTGAGTGAAAGTCTATCTTACTCGCCTGCAGAGTTATTTCTAGGTTCCCTAAGAAGAAAACCCATTTTTTATTATTTTGGAATTCCCAGGGAAGAAAGTCAAACGTTGCAGAATAAGTTAGTTTATGCACTAAGGACTACCGACCTAAAGAATAAAAAGAATCAGAGAATCGCCAGAGCTGGACCAACAATAGAACCAAGAGATCTACTATTCCTTCGATCTCACAGAGTACATTGGTAGACTAGACAATCAAAAAATTCTTTGATCTATAATCCGGTTCATACTATGTCAAGAATAAAATCGAACCAAACATATACACAGTAACAGATTGTGTAACAAGGAAACACACAGTGCCACAGCATGTAGAAAATATGAAGGCTTGGATGTGCTTAAAAGAGAAAAAAGAGCATTGCATGCAGCACATGAACAAACAATTGAATCCGGAAGCATCCACTAGTCACCAACTACGGAAAGAATGATTTGTCAGGATACAATATTTTCATTTTTATTTTGGCTTCATGCAACAATTGTTGTATGTGACTCACTGTCATTTACAAAGACTCCGTTGAGATGAAGCACATCTTCCGTTACACTTCATCTCATGCTTCATCTTAGGAGGGGGGTAATTATGACAGTCGCCACCTCCCACAATTGTATACAAAATTATTAAATCTATTTTTGTTTCACTTCGTAAGTATTTTTTTGGCGTTCTGTTTGGAGTCTGGACAGCGAAGAGAAGAAAGTGTCTTTAAGAACCAGAGCAGTGGTCATCTCGCTTAACATCCAACAAGAACCCTTGCTGTCACTATGGTAATTTATTGTTCTCGGGTGGCGAAGAAATCCTAGCCATCCTAACGAACTACACACGCACACACACACACACACACACACACACACACACACATTTCAAAATTAACAGAAAAGAGGCATCTTTTTTTTTTTTTTTTTTAAAAAAAAAAAAGCAGCAGTTAGCAGGAGGAAGTTGGAGAGTGGAGTCAGAAAAAAAGAAAGTACATTCTCATGAACTTAAAACATTGTAAAGATTTTTCTATTAGTGTTATAACAATAATGATGTCGAGCTAACTGCAAACTAGTGCCGCCGGACATAACATTCTAACTTCATGAATTATATATATATAAATAAATTCTCTCGTGTTAGTTTAAAAACTATTTATAAGATCTGTGTATGTGGTGTCAACATAGTGCAGCGATATATCCTTTTTCACAAGGCAATGCAAGAATCGACGACGCGATTTCTGGAGGAAGAAAAGGAGAAGGCCTACAGTCTCCTGAAGCAGTACAATAAAAGGACATATCGGATATACAGATCTAAGGTAGGAAAGTTCCATATATTCTTAATGGAAACTCTTATGAGTTTCCTAATTTTCTTTCTTGGCACGACTACGTATAACAGATACTATGTCTCAGCCTTCAGACCCCAATCAAATAATGTTATGTGTGTCAATTAGGAAGTCTCCAGATTATCGCAATGGGACTTCTGTTCTCATCTTTCCACTACTCCTTCTTTTGGCACATCTATTCAGAGGTGGGCTATAACTGAATCAAAACCGATTCGAACACAATTAAGGTGACGAAAGAACATTGAGTGAACTTCACAGAAACGCTACTCATATTTTATTAATCTATCGCTGCATAAATGTAACGATAAACTTATTTGATATATACTTTTTTTTTTTAATTTTGTGTTGTGGATATAATCCTGAAGTGAGTTATGAAAATTTTTAGAGCGCATGAATCATCGTATCTTCCGAAATCACGGAAACTAGCGTTGCTTTCTGTATCATTTTACTTGTTTTTTATCTGGAGTGTCGAAAAGAAAATCTGTCACTATATATATATTCATTGCTAATTAATATAATATTTTTAAAAAATCAAAATGTAAACATTACTCATGATAGCGTAGTTGCAAGTATGTTTTAAATAATAATTCACCGAATATAACTTGTTACTATTAAATTATTTAGTCCACTAAAAATAGTATCTCACGGGGTAGGAATAGATTTTTTAACAACATATATTTGTTTTGTTATCGATAGTCTGTAATTACATTTCCATTCTGTTGGAAAAAAAGTACTACAGGTGACTCGTGTTTATTGTAGAACGTAAAAAAGTTGTAGATATATATATATATATAATTTTTTGTTAATAAAATGTTTATCAGCGAATATCCAGAGTTACATTTTATTTAAAACATAAATAGACGTTAGTCTTCAAATAGGTAGTGGTTAGAAAAACTAGGCGTCGGCGACTTAGAGTCATTAAAAATACAGGCATGAGTTATGAATAATATTGGCCAAGAAAGATCGATCCGTAGATGTGTATTTTTGTGATTTAATTTCCTCTGTGTTCATGTATGTCTATGTTTTCATGTGTGTATTTTTGTATTAGTATTATCTGCTTTTATAAAGATAAAGCAAATGATGAAACGAACTATATACTCCAACTTTAAAAAAATACATCGTCCACTATATTTCAATTTTCTTGTCAATCTTCTTTCAAATTGTCATGACCCCTATAATATTAAAATTTTCATTCGGCAATATTCTATCTTGCTACTCTTCAATTACTCTTACAAAAACTTTCCGTCATTTTTTTAAAATAACTAATCAAACTATTTCTCTATATAATCAATGTCTGGTATTGTCAATATAAGTAATTTGCACACAGTACGAAAACTTCAAATTTATCAGATGAAATCATGGCAATTAACTTGTAATTTGAAAATTTGTTGTAATCTTTCTTTTTAAAGTAAACAATCACAATTTGATTTAGAATACCGTTTGTAATACATATTACATATAATTATTAGGTAATTTTGCAGTCATTTAAATTTAGAAAGGTATTTCAATGTCCATGTAGTAAATTATTACTTGTTTTTTAATTAATAGCCTTTACAGTAGAAGTTCTGTAGAGGAGAATGTCATTTTTTAATGCAAATGTTTTCATCAAATATTGTTATGCGTTGCTATTTTTCTTATCTAAATTAAAATTCTATCAGTTATCCAAATTTAGTGTTTATCTTTTCTACTAAATCAAATTTAAATTATCTCTCATCTTAATTTAGGCAAAATCATGAATTTTTGAGTATTGCTACATTGAAATCTAGCTGTGCTGACTCTCATTTCAGCATTTAACATTTTTAATTAGTAACTTGTCAATGTTTTACGTTAATTCATTTCTAATTATTTTTCTGGTTACCAATTTTTCTTCTTCTACTTTCCTGTACATTATACAGGAAAATGAAAGTCAGTACAGCTATTCCCAGAAAATCGAAATTAGAGAAACATTTTCCTTTTTTAGCCGTGCAGCATGTGGAAAAACTTCTATTTCAGAGCATTTGTTTTAAATTCCACTTTCAAGACCTTCCTTTCTCTAAAGCCCTGGAATCCGTCGGAGAAGGGTTGGTGTTGGAGTGAAGTAGGGGGAAAAGTAATATTTAGGCATGCCCAGCGGACAGATCCTCGCTTCAGCAGCGTTTTCAGCTCAACCGAGGTTTAACTCCAGTCGGACTCAAACCCTGGCAAGGCTGAATGTTACAAAATTTCGTGTTTCAAATATGCGAGAATTGTTTCTTGTGACGGAGTAATCTTTCTCACAATATAAGATGCTTTTTAGGAATAATCCTCACAAATTTACAATGGAGAACTTGGAGAAAACTATGGTGGTCCACTGCAACGCTTCCGAAGAATAGCTCACTAGAAGGTAAGCATTTTAAAACTAAGTTTAAAAAGTTCATAATACACATAATATTTAAGTTTCTGTTGCGAAATAGTTTTATTTTTGTCACACATTTTTCTGGTTTTATCACAAAGTTTCAAAATTTATAGCACATATATATATATATATATATATATATATATATATATATATATATATATATATATATATATATATATATTTTTTTTTTTTTTTTTAGCACACGAAGTTCCGTTCCTTAATCATAACACACACTAAAGATGGTGAAAGAAATATAAACTAGTAAACTCTGCACTAGTACACTAGTATAAACAAGTATAGTTTATGTCAGAGGATGTAGTCTGTTTAAATATCCATGTATCAGGGTTTGGTTGTACCGGCGCAATGAATTGTATAGAGGAAGCTAGGATATCGGAACTCTGATTTAAGTACGGATAAGAGAAAAAATGTGTTTGGATAAAAAAGGTTTAGTTGTGGTTTCTTAAGTTGTGATGTCGCGTACATGAATATTATCATTTGGCAATTTCACATAAACACTAATGTTATTATCCTCAAGTACTGAACTATACATAACACGGTTTAACATTAAAAAAAAAAAAAATAAATAAAAACATGGTTGATAACACTCGCAAACCAAGTTCTAACTAGGGGCACAGTGACTCAGTGATAAAGCGTTCACCTCTGGTGCATGGAGTCCCTGGTCCGATCCCAGCTCGCCATGTTTTTTTTTTTTATGTTAAACCGTGTTATGTATAGTTCAGTACTTGAGGATAATAACATTAGTGTTTATGTGAAATTGCCAAATGATAATATTCATGTACGCGACATCACAACTTAAGAAACCACAACTGAACCTTTTCTATCCAAACACATTTTTTCTCTTATCCGTACTTAAATCAGAGTTCCGATATCCTAGCTCCCTCTATACAATTCATTGCGCCGGTACAACCAAACCCTGATACATGGATATTTAGACAGACTACATCCTCTGACATAAACTATACTTGTTTATACTAGTGTACTAGTACAGAGTTTACTAGTTTATATTTTTTTCACCATCTTTCCGTTTTCTCACACTTTCTTCATTCCACCATTTTATTGATCATCACCGTCTCCTTCAGCCTAGCCGGCATAAACGTGCGACGTAAAACGGAAAGATTTCATTTTCATTTTTTCAACAAGTTCCAACTAGGTATATCATTGGATAACGGTAATCTAAGCAAGAAACACTTCATACAAACAAAAGATGTTGTCCGAGATGGAAATCCGAGATGATGTCCAAACGAACATTAGATTCGAGAAACTACTTACTGAAGAACGTGAGTAGTATGATACTTTCACTGACATCTCGCTTTTTCCATCTAACAGTGAATACAGTAGATACTGCAAGTGAATGATGATGAAAGAAATGGTAGAATGAGAAGTTGGAGGAAACGAAAAATCTCGAGAAAAACCATGAACAAGATGTCCTCCACGCATTTACGCATTATGTCTTATCAATAGAGCATAGATCTTTCGTGTTTTTCGTACTACGCTGAACAACAATTCACAAAACATAAATAATTATAAGAGATGCTCGATGTGACCTCCGTTAGCCTCAATACAATACTCTAAATAACGTGACAGTGATTTGCACACAAGATTGGAACGCGTAGGCGTATTAACAATCATTGCAAAATCATCATGAATTATTTGCTCCAATTCGTGTATGTCATTTATTTGTGTTTTGTACACTATGCTTTTAAAGTGTCCCCACAAATAAAAATCTAAAGGATTCAGGCCAGGGAAGAGAGGAGGCCATGGTATGGGCCCTCCACGTCCTATCCGTCTGTCTTTGCTGATCAAGAAACGCACGAACGTCTAGTAGAAAATGTGGCGGAGCACCATCATGCATAAACTAAAGTTGAGATCTTCCCGAGAGTGGAACATTTTCCAACTATTCTGGAAGATTTTGTTGAAGAAATTGCAGGTATGTTGCACTTGTGAAACGTTGTGGTAAAATATATGGCCCCAGAAGTTCCTCTCCCAATATGCCTTCCAACATATGAATCGAGAATTGATGATGGTGTCAGGTACGCAAACTTGCGTTATGTTTTCTTCTGCCCATTGTGGATGCTGACAACACTAAATCACTGAACCCAGTCTCACCAGTAAATATAATTCATGAATGAAACACAGGGTTTTCCACACACCGATTAATATACTACTTAAACACTTTCCACACGGGAAACGCCTCTTGCATTGTTAACCTTCTCATACTGGTCCTAGGATGATCTTCAACTATCTGAATAATTCTCTCTTCTCGATCAGGAGTCAAGATTGAATCCGCCCAGGGCGCCCAATTGAATCATACGTAACACTCAATGTACTTGTTTCCCGAAGCCTCCTAACGATAACAGCAAAAGTATTAGCCTCTCGAGCTAACCAACTGCGCTACTGATTTCTTACATGCTATACATTTGTTCTACTACAAAACATGATTTTTATTATGATCGTGTTCCAATTTGTCTCTTTTGATAGATAATTTACACTGTTTGCTCTTTTTATATGGAGTCTGCAGATACAAGAAATGATAGAAATATTTAATTAAATGTTTTGTTTGTGGATATGTATCCACATTGACTATCAGTGACGTAGAGGTCAGTTCTCCGTTAAACTGCAGAATTCCTCCCAGTCTAGAAAAATATCCTCCAACAGAATTGGTAATTTTTGTAATTTCGACTAAATTAAGGTTTTCTAGCTTCTATTGTTTTAAAATTTTAAAACAACACTGAACAGAAACACTACAATCGTGTTTGTCATTAACCTTTCCTGCTATGGAAACCTTCCAAAATTTCGAACACAAAGAAAATTTAGATATTTTCAAGGAAAATCAGGAAAAAGATAAGTCAAAAATTTTGCTCATACCTGCACACCTCCGATTACTCAATAATAACCTAAGTGCGAAAACACTAGAGCATAATAATAGTAATAGTGATTAAAACTACTAAGGCCACTATAAAGCCATTGAAAACAATATCTCATTAAAAATCACGAGTTGGCTCATAAATAACCGGCATAGGTAAGATGTAGAATCATTTTTTTATATTTCTGTTTACGTAAATTTTATGTAATTGTAAGATATCAAGGGAAAATAACTAGCAACATTATTATACAACTCTTGTGTTTTTATAACAATAAATAATCGCCTTACTGATATTGCATTTCATTTATGCAACATAAACAATCCGTGCTGTATGAATAATCTTTCAACGATAGTGGTAGAGTGCAAGGTCTGTCCGGAAAGTAACGTCACCAAGTCTACAAGTATGAAAAAAAAAACTCCATTGGTGTAGGTAAAATTATGACGTACACAGGGATCTGGGGGACATGTATCAGCGGCTCATCTGTTACCTCTGGCATCTTCAGGGAGTTACATGAACATGTTAGAACTATTCATTCTTCCCTGCGTGTTGGTCTCAGATGGCAGCATTCCCTTATTTTACCTACATGATGGGCCGCCACTCATTATGGACTACAGGTTCGTCGTATCTGGATGAACAATTGCCTAGTCGACGAATTGGCCTGCCACCTCACTTGATTTATAATCATTGCACTTTTATCTGTGAGGTCACGTACAGGCAATGGTATATAGCGAGAAGATTAGGGGTCTGGATCATTTTGAGCAACGTATAAAGGATGCATTTGCAAAAATCACACCTGAGACATTACTCCGTGTTCATACAGCTTGAGAGATACATATGCAAACATGCATAGCGCAATTTCATGGCCAGCACATTGAACACACTTTGTAAGAGGTACTCTGAGTTTCATGTGCTTCTAACTTCAACGGTATTACAGTTATACTGAATCTAATTACACCACTGACTTTCTCTTAAATGTCTAGTGCTTTTTCTAGTATCAGATGACTCTTTTGCCATTTAAACTGTTTGGGCGAGATTCAAAACTGTGGGCAAGATGGTGTCCGTTTACTTGACACGCACCATAAAGCTTCCCCCTCGGCCTAACGTATCCCTACCTACATTTACCCATTGCAGCTATCTACACTCATTTTCATTTTATAAGGGGTGGTAAGGGACTTTTTACAGCTTATAATATACTATATAAGGTATCCTAGGTATATGCATTACTTCTTCAAGTTTGCTTTACGTTGAAATATTGTTTCAATGATTAGTGTTTTAAAAAGTTTCCTTGTTTGAAAGAAAACAAAACTTTCTTACTTCCATTCCAAGTATTTTATTTTACACATCTTAGACTTTCGGGCTTACTTCTTTTATAAATTATGGAAAAGCAAGATAATATCCAACGAATAGACAATGTATTCAGGAATGATACTCTACTAAGAAACATAAATGGGCAATATTGTATGTAATTATTTCAATCTTCAGAACTCGGCAAAATGATTTTTAAGAAATGGAAGAAAACGCAAATACTTGTTAATTGATGATAATTCATTCTGGAGAGAATCTATCGTTTTACATGTGGGAAATTACAAATTTTATTTACATTTGCAGATATCTTCCAATGGAACACTTGCTCTTTACCTCGTATTTTCTCCAACATATACAAAAGATGAGCAACTTTAAATCACTTTGTCATATAAAATAATTTGTAACTTAACACTAAAATGTTAGATTCCAATGTTACTTTTAAACAGCACTTAGTTATCACATCAAATTCATAGAGAGGATACCGACCGATCACAAAATTATAACATTCCTCCAAATGGTGGACTCCACTTTCTTGCCACGTGAGTTTTTTTTTATAACAGTGTTCATCCTGATAATGCTAGGTAGTCGGTCAGCAGTGTGAGTTCGCACGTGATGGGTAAAAACCAAGATTTATCAATTTTTGCTACAGGTCAGACCGTAGGGTCCCGAAGGTGGAAAACGGCAATAGTGGAATGTTCGAGCAAATGTAGAGAAAGTGTGTCACATTGATTGTCAGAGAAACTGTTGGCATATGACATACTTACACGTACGGACTATTCCATTAAATACCACCCCCTCCTCATCCGCGTTCAGCAACGCCATTGACTTGCTTGAGGCAATAAACATATGACTGTCGAGAAGGTGGTCCGCAGTCGCAATTTTTACTCCACTCCGTGGATGATGTGTGTGTGTGTAGCGGAAACCTCACAAGGCACTGCAATATGGCGGTAACAGTGCAGCTTAAAGCGGTGGGTGTACAGTATAAATCATGTTTATATAGTGATAACTAGGTCCCCTGATGGTTATACACAAATGCATGACTGGTGTTCAATATCGGAATTACCTATCTGTCAGGCTGCACATATCCCACCTTACCCGATGGTGATGGTATTTTCCAAGGCGATTATGCACCTAGCCATGTCCTGTGCAGCAACGTTCTCAGGAAAAGTACGACCTCCAGTATCTTCCCATCCTCCCAATTACCCGGGTCAGAACCCTATGGAACATTTGTGGGGCGCCACCGAACGACATATTCTATCTCTCGAGATTCACTACCTGTATCTCGGTAATAAAGAGTGCATTATACATAGCGTGGTTGGCCACATCACCGGATTACTACCAGCACCCCATTCAATCCCTAATGTATGGTAGGAAAAAATGAAAAACTACAGGCAGGTGGTAGTAAATCAGTGATCGGTCGGTGTATAACCATAAACCTCCAGTGAAATTGTTTAATTTAGAAACAAGTTTCAAATATATGAGTTTTATACTTAATTACATTCTTCATCAAGTTCCTGATTGCTTCTTTCTCTTACGTCAACATCTACTAATATACCAGATAAAATAAATCCCCCTCCTCCACTCATTGAGACATCTGGATGAGTTCTATTTGGAAGAACTTGGTAATTTCGTAGCCATGTTTCAGTTATTCTCATACCAACAACATTTCCACGCACTTTTAATGTCAAGTACAGGTCAAGAAGAGGTTCCCGAACAGAACAATATACTGCAAAAGGTCTAGACGGAGCCAAATACGGTAGCAATGATAGAAGGATATTTGTAGGGTGTTCACGTGCCACAATCATTAAACTGTCCACTTTCGACGTCGATAAAAACGCAGATGTTTCTTCTAATTCAAGTTCCCACTTCGGCTTTTTTGATACATCATCCATCTGATCCGAACATTTCCTTTTTCTGTTATCGGTATGATTCGATTCTTCATCTTGCTGTGACGAAACCAGTGTTTCTTCACAGTTATTTTCGTTTGAACTGGCATCATTCCCAATCTCAATATTTTCTTCAGGATCAACACTTTGTAAGTTGTTTTGGTCCTCTACGGTAGACACACTGGAAGTTTCTCCCTGAAGAATTCTTAAAAGCGCGAAAATATTCATACTATACAACCTACACTTTTGTAGCTCTGTAAAATTCATAGCCAGCACTGCTTGCTTCTGAGGAAGATTATTTGGATACACATAAATAACTCTCCCACTATTACCTACTGCTTCTAAAACTGAAGCAACCACCAAACCCTGGCATCCACTTTCATATACAATAAAATTACCCCCACTATGAATATTACATAGGCAAAGTAACTGTGACAAAGAATCCATTCTTAAATTTAATATTTTTACAGGATCCTGTCTGAAGTAAATTTCAGACATTAATCGAATTGTCGGTTTACGAACAATGATATACTCAAAATACTTCCTCTCTTTTTTTTTAAGGTACTTATGTTGGGCATATTGTGTTTTGTTTTTGAAAGTCACACTATTTTCTATCAGTTGTCCAACGATTTGTTGTCCAGACATTCCACTTTCTCTGAAGCCTACTATTTCTTCAGTAGAAAGCAACTGAGATTTGCCATCGTCAAATATATTTCTATTATCACTACCGCTTCCTCCACCTTTTGTTAACTGTTCTGAGAAATACTCAATGCTATCACATTCAGTAAGAGTATAGGTTCTTTTAGAGTTGCCCTTTGCTTCCATTTTGAATGTTCCCCATGCTGGTTTTCCAATAATTGCATCTAACAATACCTGATCTTTGCCAAGCATTACTGCTCGTTTCGAATTCACTTTATGAAGCTTCATGTAATTCTGTCGCTGAATTACAACGTAACTACCACTTTCCACAGCACAGTCAAGCTTCTCAGACATTTTATCGTGTTTAATAACTGAGCTCTACGAAGTATTAGGGATACTCTTCTCCTTAAGTAAAGTATTATTATTCTGTACAAGCTGTAGATTACATTATTCTTGTAATTAGTCCATTTGTGAATCTGGGAACATCCTTAGGAATATAAACTTGAAAGTGTCAGGAAACAAGTCGAACCTGCTAAAGAAAGAAAAAAAAACGTTAATATGTTAATATTCGTTTATATATTTGTGCCTTTTATAATGTTACATAAAGTGAAACTAAGACAATTAAGATGTGGCCAAACAAAGGTGTATCTTACAAAAATGGGTATGTAAAATATGAATTATGTAGTTTCCTTTGCGAAAGTAGTTTATGAAGTTACCTTCCAGAAGATAACAGCATAACATATATTAAACACGAAAATGCACTAACGATCTACATTGTGCCGCTATTAGACTGCTGCGAATGAAAAATGAAATGAAATCTGTAGTTTTTACGTCCCACGATTATGCCGGTTAGGCTAAAGAAGACGGTGATGATGAGAGATGAGTGAAATGGTGAAATGAAGAAAGTGGGAGGAAATGGGTGAATCCCGAGAAAACCCACGAGCACGGTGTCCACCACAAAGTCCACACGGCGCGAGCTGAGATCGAACCAGGGACCCCAAGCACCGAATCTACTACTGAGCCACCGCGCCCCCACTGTTGCGAATGAAATGTCCACTTTGACATCTGGTAGTAAAACCTCCTCAACAATACAAAACAGGGAATAACAAACATTACGCGTTTAACGCCACAAATTCTCTAAGTGTCCAGCGAAACAAGCTGAGATATTAAAACAGGCAGGAGATAAACTTGGAAACGTCGTGTGAAAGTTCACCTTGAAGAATGCATAATTGCGGTTATATATATATATATATATATATATATATATATATATATATATATATATATATGAACTCAAACTAGGGCATTCTGCACAGTAAGCCACAAGAAACACATTACCAGTGATTTTGGGCCAGGATTGGCGATGAAACGCGCCATTCACCATTGGTTTGTCAAAGGGCCTGTGACACATCCATAAGATGTGTGGGCCACAACAACCGATTTTGATGAAACTTGGTAGACTAATAGGACACTTTGCAAAACTAATGCAACTAGCAGGAATTTGTCGAAATAGCTGTAGTTTCTGAGATACAGTCGATTCATTAAAGACGACATTTGTCGTGATATCTCGGGAACGGCTCCACGAGAAACAAGCAAACTTTGCAAGCCATAGTAGATACATAATAGCTTTAAAACGAAATTAAAACGAATTGTCTGCACCTTCGCAGAACTGCGCATAATGCGCATATCTCGAAAACGTGAAGACTGCGATATATTTTTCTCTTGCTTAGTTTGAACTACATGACAAGTATAACATAATGCAAGAAAAAAACTAGACTCAAAGGTGAGTGTTTTCAAGCAATTGAGGTGAAATGATGTTGGAGTGGTCTGCCCCCGGACACCCGCCTCTAGTTACGCACTCTGTCTGGCTTCTCAGTCATACATTTCCATTACATCTGTGTAGAAGTAATATAGTTAACGTTAATAGTCGCCATATTCGGGACGTAGTGATATCAAGTACTGTAAGTCATCAATGTTAGACAACAGTAACACAGTATTAAGAGAACGTAAGGATACACTATCAGGCCTATGGTCGCGGTTTATTGGAACATATCAGTGTGATGCAGGCATCTATGCTTCAAAGAAATGTGCCAAACGTGTAAACGGCTAGACAACGGTTGGATCGTGATCAACATCCAGAACGGTTTCCTAAACCACCTCTCCACCCATAGAAGATGATATTCCCAGCATTGTGGTCTATGGTAGGAATAATACACAGCCCTCCTTAGGAGAAGTAAGACTATCAATGCAGATCGTTACAGTGCTGAATTCCACAACATGCACCGCAAACTTGTCCGCACGTATCCATCAATGGACAATCATTGTGTTCTTATGTTCGACTACAATGTTTGCGTATATGTCGCACAAAGGACTGTGCAGGCTTCCATGAATTGCAGTAGGAAGCTACCAGGACGGCCGAGTTCTGCTCGAATAAAAAGGCTTAGTGATGTACCTACTATTCCTGCTCAGGCCTTTTGTTACCAAACAAGTTCACCTGATCTCTCTTCCACTACCAAATCTCTTCACTGACCATCACCATCTCGATCACTTATTGGAAGAGAAGACCTTCCCTCAAGATTGGACAGAGAAACATGCGGTAGAAAACTTCTTTGCATTGCGGACGGCAGCTATCCTAATTAACTCAGTATCGTAGTTTTTCTTCTTTTTCTTTCTTTCTTTGGAAATGACGCATCTGAAGTGGACATTTCATTCGCACGGACCTAGTACTAAGTTATTAGAGTACAGAAGACTAAGCGTAAAAATTCTTTTTCAGCTTACTCTTCCGCGAGAAGAATATTTCTTATGCATTTAATTAACCACGTTAACTTTAACTTGAAACGAAATAACTGAGGAAGGAACAACACAAGTGAAAATTTAGTAGTAGATGTGTAGCTGTATATAGAAATTATTTTAAAAATAGCGTCATTCCTTATTTTATTTTTATTTTACTTATTTATTTTCCTGCTAATATCTGACTGGAAAATCTGGCTTCCATTTTTATTTATTTAAAACTTCTACATTAGCAATTCTAGATTCAGGTGTTTTAAAATATTTATTTGAAAACAAAGATCGTATTGGCAGTGACAACAGTCATATATAAATCATCTCTCTCATGTATCAAAGTTTTTTAATAAACCTTAGTTTGGATTAACAGAAAAACAATCCAACCTTAATTTGGATTGTATTTAAAATATCACAGAATATAGACGTCGTCAACTAGATTGTTTATCCAACAGTTACAACACCCCATAATATTTTTTTTTCTAAATCCATTTACTTTCAACAAAATGATGGCGGCATTTCGTTCTACTGCATGTTACTTCTCAAACTATAAATTTCTCTTTACATCTTTAGCTAAGCTTTTGCTCTAGCCGTATATTTCTGACAAACATTATAGCCCTTTCCTGAAACCATCGAAAACACACACACATACACACAATCGCCTTCTTGCGGAAGGAATAAGTTGATATAATAATTTTCACAGTCTTTCATTCGCGCACATAACCATGTACAGCATTAAGAATTTTGCAGAAATTAGCCCTAAACTAATATTGAGCATGATAGAACTGCATAGAAATTTACCATCTTGCAAAGAAATTGATGTGTATATACATACTTGGAAAAGGAAAATTAAGTTTGTCATCCCTACATAATGTAAATGCATTTTGAAACCAAGCATTCTCTAACATAAACCATTACTCAACCACAAGCTACATTAATATTAACTTTCTCTAAATATGTAGTTCTACAATGTTTGGCCATTTTTTTTTTTTTTTTTTTTTAATTACAACCTTTCTATAGCATTTATTTGACTTAAAGACAAGGAAACAACAGTAAAGAACAAAAGTAATAGGTAAATTGAGTCTTCTTTTAAGAAACTTCCCTAAAGGAAGAATATGAAGATTTGGAAAAGTGGGCCATTTAATGCTTACAAAATGGAATACAAAGAAGTAATTAATGTTTCATAACCGTTCGCATACAGAAAGTGGACTTATCTATAAAAGTCTTACTTTACTGAGATTTCAAAATAGTTACGGTAGGGACTTTCACCTTACTCGGTTGGAATACAACCAAAATTCTACTTAAATGCTTTTTACAACTCAAATTCATTTATATTTTGGTTTATGTTTTTAGCAGAGTTTTACATTTAATACCTATGAAAGAGACACTGGAATTAATTTTTCTCAGCTTAAGAGTGATTTTATAGTTCTGTGCATTTAGACAGATTTTGGGACAAACCTGTACAAAAATAATAATAAAGCGAAACCACTTAGGTTAGGTTCAGAGTTTGAAAAGCCCGTTTAAAAACACCCACCTGACCCATATGGGTTTTCAGGTTTAATTGGGCTCTTTTCGAAATATTTTAATGTCTTTGGGGTAAAAGTGTTAAAATGTGATTTATATTTCAAGTTTGTCAGTGTTACAACTTGCAACTATTTTCTATTCATTGCTGTTTTGGAAAAATGGCCGCAATTTTGAAATTTTACATTGGATCGCCGAGAAAATCTATGCAGCAAATTTAGAATGTCTCGTGATTCTACCCTCAAAATTTCAACTTAAAAGTTCGAAAATTGCACCCGGTAGCGTGGATACCCGCTATTTTGAAATTTTACTTTGGATCACCGCCAAAATATATACAGCTAATTTATAGTGTCTCGTGATTTTGCTCTGAAAATTTCAACTTATAAGACCGAAAATTGCGCTTTGCACCGTGGATACCCGCTATTTTGGCGGCCATTTTGAAATTTTGTGTTGGTATGTAGCCAAAATCTATACAGGAAATTTAGAGTGCCTCATGCTTTTATCCTGCAAATTTAAACTTAAAAGACCGAAAGTTGTACCCTGTGGTACAGGCAGACAAACGAACAAAGGTAGATCGAGTCATCCCAGGAACCTCGCCTCAACGACGTTTGCCAAATATGAATACCAATTAATCTATTAAATTATATTAATTTAAAACAGTTATAATTTATGTTTTATAAAATAAATGTTTCAAAATGTCTTATATGAAATAAATACTTTCCAGCGTAAAATAAATGGTTTTATGGTTGAAGTGCACTTCCAACACTTTCAGCGTTCAATTACGGGAATTTCCCGAGCAAGACGGTTCTTTCCCGAAAATTAATTTCAAACAATTACCAAAGATATAGTTCATATTTTAGTCCCCGTAGGAAGAACCTACTTTCAAATCACACTTTTGCTTCTTACTACAGTCTTCAGACAGCCTAGAAGACAAGGTTATACTAATTGCTGCATCATCCATAGAAGCAGGAGCTTGGCTTAAAGCTTTACCTTCGTTCCCTCTAGACCTTCATCAGTAATAAGAGTTTTCGAATAGCAGTTGCGTTACGGTTGGGAGCAAATATTTGTGAAGCTCATAAATGCCAGGCATGTAAGAATCCAGTAGATGAAAAGGGACCGTATGGGCTCTCTTGCATAAAATGTATCGGAATATATCCCCGCCACTCTAGTATCAATGCCATTATAATGAGCAGTGGCGGCTGGTACTATATGTTGCATGGTTGTGCAACCGGATATTTCTTTAATACTAAAGATATTTTTAAGTATTAAAGTAGTGTATCAGTAAAAAATAAGCCTTTGCTCTTGAGCGCAAAACAGTATTGATGCATTTCTAAAAAAATTAATTTAAAAAAACTGAAAGAAAGAGAGTGATATACAAATCCAGTGGCAGCAAGCGTTGCCACTCGAAGCAGTAACATTGAGCATATGGCAGCGAGCTCCTATCTCTTAGCATGAGGAAGTGGATTTATTCTTGCATCGCTGCTATCCTCCCGTATTACGCGTTTCCAGTTGCTATTTCGTTGCAACTGGTATATAGTCAGCTTCTGTAGTAGTTACGAATTCCTCCGTTTGGCAGCGCTTGACTCAATTGATAGATTGATTGAGATATAGACGCTTGGAAGAAAGAAGTTAGGACCAAACAGAAACTCGCAAAGAGCAAATACGCGTCTGGTGGTATCAGGGGCGGATTTAAGCTGAATATTTGGGGGAGGGTAGTCGTTCGAAGTCAATAGATTTTATTTTACATTTATAATACAAAGGTAAAAATTCTTAGGATAGATTTTATTTTTAAAATAAAAAATATCCTATTCTGGGGCAGAAGGGAGGCGATCGAGACTCGAAGAAGAGAATGTCTTACCATTGGTCTAATTCCTAGCTGTGTGTCGCTCGTGCACATAATCCCGTGTTTAATTTCCGGCGGAGAGCATAAAAAATTAATTTCAAATTATTCACTTTCAATACTTATCTGTCTTCTTTAGCCTAAATTGCTGGAATGTTAAACTATTATTTTTTTTTTTTTCAATTTCGAAGGAAAAAATCTTATATTTCATGCTTCTTTATAATAGAACAGCAGACAAAAATACGTAGTTACTGAAAATGAACTCTTTGTCCCTTATATTCATACAAAGAAATGCTAACAAAATGCATATTGTCGGAGGAGAGAGGTGTTTCTGTACCTTAAAGAAAATAAAGCGGAAAATATCTGCAGTAGCGATGCTTTCTATTCAGAAAAACTTGACGAGCAGCATTTCAGATTTCAATGAAGTCATAGAAGAATTTGAAGCTCGAAAAGAACGAAGAAAGACCTTCCGTTTTAAAATAATGCATAATTTATTTAATTAAGTAATTTTGTTTAACTGTGTACATGAATATATGCAATTTTCTTGCTTTTTTTCTTCTTTTTCGGTTAACGATATCATTCATGACTTACAGCACATGCTATATATTCGATTTATCTCTTGTTCAATAACATGAACGTAGAAGTTTTTATATATAAATAGTGTATAAACGAACATTGATAGTGGTTGTTTGAAAAAAAAGGAAATAATTTATATATTAAATCAATATTAGAGAATACACTTTAATCAATAAATATACAAATGGAGCTTATAAGGACTTTCCTCTTCATATTTCCTGAATATTTTTTGGATAAGACTCAAGAATGCTGGGGGGAGGGAAACACTTGCGCGTAACTACATACCTTTGATAATGCAACACTGCAACCGGTATTTCTACAGACCACGAAGTGCTACTGATAATGAGAGCTCTCATTTCAGCAGGTACAGTGCGCGGCATAGAAATCGATACACAAATTCTTGACAAGTTTTCTTATGCATCCAGAAATACATGTCTCAATCGATCAGTTGCTTCTAGTATTCAATCCAACTCCTCCACCTTTTCTTGTCTAAAGCAGTGTGTGTGACGTAGTACAGTCCGCGGCTTAGAAATTGTTACAAAAATTCTAAATCCAAATTAATAACAAACTCTTGCCCCGTTTTCTTATGCAATCCAGAAATACATGTCTCGATCGATTAGTTATTTCTTGTCTTCAATCCAACTCCCTCCCTCCTCCACCTCTCCTTGTCTAAAGCAGTGTGTGTGACGTAGTACACTCTTTCCATTAAGACGAAAAAAAAAAAAAAACAGGAATCAACTTTACAATGTTATAGCTCTAAAACAGCCTTTTTCATTCGTTTGTTCTGAAATATCTTTTAAGAGCCTATTTTTTTTTTTAAAAAAAAGTCATACAATCTTCCCATAGCTTCATTAATACCTTTAGTTTCATTCTTTCCCTTCTTTAAAGACTGCAAGCTAGTAACATGCTCTAAGAAATCTATGGAAATTGCTAATAACGGCAGTAAGTTTTGTGCTTCCTAAAGTCTGTAATGCACGCACAGAGCTCGAGAATATCTACTGACAGAAATGAGTGTTATTCAATGATCCATTTCATTTCTTTTCAGTAATTGCAAGCAAATGTTCCAAGACAGTCATTTGGGCAGGACAGGAGGGTGTAATTTCCCCTCCCTTGAGCTTCATAAATACATATTGTTTGAGCAAATATATAGTAATACACTAATAAAAAAGTGAAAATTTTTTGTCGGCGGAGACTCCCCCCCCCCCCCTCTTACCCGGAATAAAATCTAAAATGACGCTGCTTTTAGCAACAAACCTATAGAGTTACGATAGCACATTGCTAGAGAGCTTACATTTGGTTTCAAGAGTCGAAGGTTTGATCTCAAGCCATATGAGTTCCTGGGCGACATTGAGAGAGAGATTGAAATATGGAGAGAGAGAGGAATGATTTATATACACAGATTTAGAACTGGGGGAAAATGATCGGACAGCATTCGTATTATGACGAAAATTGTGATTTTGTGATACAGAAGAAGAGAGGGTTTCGAACTGCGAGGATCACATTAGGCAGTTGTCGAATTAAGGTGGAGAACACTTTTGAGAGCATCAGATGATTAAAAATGGAGAGAAAGATCTTGAGAACTGAGGAATTAAGAATTTAAAAAATCTGCAGCTTCCGAGACGGGTTTCGAACCTTGTAGTTATCGAACCATGACTTTATCCATTCTGCTACGGAGAACTCTGTACTCATGCACATACGTTTCCTTTAGCTACGTTGAACGCTAACTTAATGGAATATTCCAAAAGTTGACTTGGTGGATGCGTTGTTCTAATAGAATATAAACCTCTTGTAACTTAGTTACAATGTGCATAATGAACTTCTTCTTGTTCAGAACACCTTTTAGGGCAGTAAAATTTGTTATTATTGTTAATTAGGTTACATTTGATAGAACCATCTGATAAAGTAGTGCCAAACCCTGTGCGTCATTGGCTGTTAGGTGAATGGTTAAGGTAAGTTACACCTACGTGTATAGTCCGAGCTTCGAATCAAGACCATTCTTATTATTTTCTTTGAGCTACGCTCATACTGTGCATTCCACAAGTTCAATTTCGAATGTAGTCTGGTCACCTACTTTAATTCGAAATTATTTTCAAATATGATATTTGTTATTACATGCGTTTCTTTAACTTGCGATGTTTCAAACTTGATATTAAATCTTACAACCTTAATGCAACTAATTTCCCTATGGCATATCATCATGAATGTTTGCACAACGACGACAGTCAGGCGTTAATACAAAATTTAGTTCTTACTGTAATAAATGTAATATATTTAGAGAGTTTGATTCAGAAAAAAACGTACAGTGCAACACTGACTCTTGGACGAATTTCAAACGAATTTACTATACTTATAAATTACCATCACAACAATCTACTGTGGGGGCTAAGACAATGAAACCATTCCAGGGAGGGAAAGGGGTATAAGTAAAAAAAAAAAAAAAAAAGTAATAGAATACGAAAAATATTGGTGTCAAATTCATAGTTTTCTGATTCGACGAGATGAATAGTGGTTACCAGATGGCACTCCTCACTTGTTTGTAGCCTTGCATAAATGGAAAATTGTTTTAAAAGTATATTTTACATTCAAGTATGATTGTTTAAAAAAAAAAGCTTGTCCTTCAACATTATGTTTTATAATTATTTTCTATTGTATTTCTTATTTATAATAACGTATTTTCCATATATATTGTATTCTATGTTATACGTTTCTTAATTACATTTTACGTCTTACATTTGAAGAGGAGCTTATGACAATTCAGAGTAGCAGGGACATACACAGAATGCAGGCCTTGGCAATCCAGAGCTCCTGCCCCACGAAATCACTACTTTTCTGTAAATTATATCTAATTTTAGAGATGATGATAGACATTTTAGTAAAACATGCCCTCAAAAAGCCTTGTCTACGACCCTGCAAAGCAGTGAAAATTTTAAAAAGTGAGCAGTTAGTAATGTTTCCCCAGAAGTTATATCTCCGATTTTTCCGAGTGTGATATCAGTATCTGTGCATTATCACTTTTCACCCGCAGTGTATTGAAACGTACTAATAAGGAACAGTTCTGAAGTCTTCACTGGTTCCCCCTATGACCTCATGCCGATAGGGTCAACCTTGGACATATCCACATCTGAAATATCACGTTTTATTTCAGTGATTCCGAAAACTATCCATTCGACACAAATATAGGATATTTTCGATTCTTTTTGCCTGTCACTCTCCCATTGTCAACTCTATGCCAACCAAGGCTTGATTTGGACTTACACAGCATCCGCAGTGTCGCTATTCATCTTTGCACATGAATTCGACACTAATATCGTTGGTATTTGACGTCTTTTACATGTCATCTTCACCTCTTGGTAGGGGTGGTTTCAGTGTCTCGCCCCCATAACTATGGAGAAATTTCAACCAACGTAAGTATAATTATAAATTACCATTTGAAAAATAAGTGTACAGGTGATCTTTTTCGGAGAGGAATTCGTTAACTACTTTTTCGATATCAATGTATTGCCTTTTTTGCTTTCCATGGTAAAAATTGCCAAAGGGCTCAACTTCATCTGCACAATTGTGCTATGAATATAGGTTTTAGTGATTTCATTCACTGAATGCTCGCTTAGATGCTCTCGTCACAGGGAAAGTGAGATACAGTTATAAAAGAAAAATGAAATGAAATATTTAAGTTTTACGTCTCACGTTTATATTGATTACGCTAATGGTGACATTGATGCTGAGAAATGAATGAAATCGTGGAATGAAGAAGTGGGAGCGAACGGGAGAAACTCGAGAAAACTCATGCACACAGTGTTTGTCCATAATAAAGTTCATTCGGCGCTAGCGGGGATCGAACCAAGGACCCCATACACCATAGGTAAAGTTATAAAAGAATAGGCGTCTAAACAAATACGGAACATTACTATCAATGAGAGTTATATAAGATTAGCTCTTTAGCTATTTCATTCTAATGTAAACTTTCAATCAATCTTGTTCTTCATTACTGTTCGAAAACGTAAAGTTGTTGCTGCAAGGACGTGATAAATCTTTTCAGTAGACTTCACAGTCTATAGCTCCTTCACAACTTCTGTTTCATTTAAGGCTGAAGTAGTTGCATTTTAGACATTGAGGAAAAAGTGTGAAATTATATAAACACCTCCAAAGTGGTATTACGAAACTTCAGTGGGCTCCTTTTCGCTGTAGGACTCCCTCACCACACTACCATTAGTTACGCCGGGTGCATGATACAGTTTCGCTCTTTTAGGAATATTTTCTAAGGCAGTACATTTTTTTTTCTGCTGTGTGAACTGAGTTGTATTTGTTAGAACTGTTTCTTAAAGGAGACGAAAGATCATATACTCAAACACAAATCATGCCTTTCAAAGCTCTAATGGAAAACGAAACGAATCGTCGTATACAGGTTACGTTTTTGAAGAGAAAAAGAGCAAAACATTGATTGCACAAACGTATAATGGTATCATTTGCATGCAAATTTATAACTTATAAAACGTGTTGGCTTGTTAGATGAGGGGTTAGTAAACGGGATTCTTCAGCTGGTGGTCCTACCTTCGAATCTCGTCCATTCTTGTTGCGTTTTTCTTTTAGCTACACTGAATTTGTGCATTCCAGATTTTCAAGCTTGAACCAAATTTAATACCAGTTAGTGAATTAAAAGTAGCTGACATTTTCAAATACGAGACATTATTACATGCTTTTCATTAGCTTACAGTACTCAACTTTGATATCAACTCTTCCATCCTTCATTTAACTCATTTCTTGACTGTGTTGTTACAAAATTCATGAATCCTGACGGAAAAATTGCTTTACCAATTAACGGTGACTGCTTTGAAAGCAAGTGCAAAATATTAAATTAATTAAATGTCGTGAATTAAATGTCATATCTGTAGTTTGGTGTGGAGAAGAAACAAACTTGTGAACCAAAGGTTTAAGAACAACTCAAGTTATTAATATAAACTTTCCCGAAGATTATTCACTTATATCATCATAAAAGAAATACGAAAGATGTTCTGAAACGAAATACAACATACAACTTTGCAAGCGGAGGCAAAGAAACCTAACGTAACAAGACTAAAGACGATTTATTTACGGCGTAGTGATCGTGGTTGAGTGGTCAAGGCATTCGATTAGTAATCTTGAGGTTCGTGGTTCGAATCCGCATCGGGCACTTTTTTTACTTTAGGATTTTTGATGGCGATTGATCGACGATGACACACGTTTTATTATATTCAGATATTTCAATACTCGGATGTTTCAATACTTGAACTATAAAATCTTCAGGGATAATGATAGTAATAATAATACTTATTATTATCTCGTAGAAGATTAAAAATCTAGGAGCTAATTATCGCTCCGGTCATACCGTTACAATCAGAAAAGTGACATTTGGCAAGAATATTTCTGTTTTGTTTAATGTTGCCCACGAGAAGAGAAATTTCTCATCTTGTTTCTAAAACAAACAAAATAACATGAGAATTAACATTTTACATTCGAGACGGGATAAGGGTAACTCAAATTATCATGTCGCTTTAGAGATGAGAATCGAGACGAGATGAAAAGTATCGTAAACATTTCTCGTCTTGTTACGATTCTCGAAATAGTGCATGTCCATTGTTTAAGTAACAATTGCTCTGTAGACTGAATCTTATAAGCTTTTTGTTACTTTGTATTTTACAGCTCATTGAATTATGGTCTGTGTAGGTATTTTTTTAGCAAAGCTTTTGTACTTACATCTGCATATCCTTAAAATTAGTATATTATGTGCCTTACTGTTGAGTGATATTCAATTATTTCTATTACAGTTATTTTTCTTAGAACATACAGTAGAACACTTTCTACATGAAACGTTAGTGGAAAGCTTTTGTTTAAAATGTGGGTAGTTGCAGAGGTGTATCTTGAAGGTACGGAAACCCTTCTCCGAAATCCCTATGTTTAAGTAAGTTTTTCCAAATTTTAGACCTACTTTAAAACTTTTAGTACCATTATTATTATTATTATTATTATTATTATTATTATTATTATTATTACTGAATATTTGACACCTAAATATTACGTCTTATTCCAATGCAAATAAGCATACTGAAGTTAAGAAAAATCAAAAGAAATTTGTTGGACCCTCTATAAGGATGAATTGCCTTATAAGAGATACTTTGGAAGGAAAAGAGGTGGAAAAGGAAGGTGTCAGCTACTGGAAAATATGAAAATTGAACCTTTAAATGCCTTAACAGAAACTAAGTAGGATTTGTCTTCATCACGATAAATAGTAACGCCCTTTCTTTGGGTAAAAGACATTGGATTAAGTTTTCGTTATATTGATATTTTAACAAAATATATATACAAAAAATTAGTTCGTATTTACCAACTTTGGTTGAACGAATATATGGGACATGTTGGAAATGACGAGAAATATTATTATAATTTTTAGTAAGAGTGGAAGAACTTAGAAACAGTTCCGCAATGTCGTTTCAGACAAATTTATGACTCATACTAGACCTTAAGGATAACCGTTTTGTATTCATAAATTGTTTGCGAAACACGCGAAGTGTTCAGAGAGTAGGAATCGAGAGTGTAGACTGTGGCGTCATGTTAGTTTTCCCCCTGTGAAGGAAGTCGTTTCAACTCTAACTTGTAAGAACGAGAGAAATTGACTATGTTTTAAGTTATTATACATCAGAAATATCAACTTTGTAAATTATAAAATATTTCGGAATTTCGTCGGAGGGACTCGAACCGCGGACCCCTGACTCACGAAACGACTGCTCAAGCCACTACCCTAAGACTGCTCTTCTAAGTAAAAGTCAAGAAACACTCGTCTATATAACAAATTGCAAACGTTTATGATTGCAATATTTTATTAACGATGAAACACTGATTTCGGAGATGATAAAACACTACAGTCCACAGAATTTGTAATTTAAAAAAAAAAAAAAACAAAGTAGCTCCGTAACTTACCTCTATTATATTCGGTTATTCTCGTTTTACATTTATTTCCAGTCACGTTCAACGACAGGGACACGAACACAAATACATCGAGGACATTTAATATTTCAAAGGTTCTCCCATCGGGAATCGAAACTGAGACCCCGCCAACTGAACTATCTGATGGGTGGGGTGCCTGGTTCGTTCTCAAGGCAAGTAAACTTGAGACGGACAACATCGTGCTCGTGGGTCTTCTCGGGACACTTCCACTTTCTCATTCTACCAATTTGTCCATCATAGTTCACTTGCTTTAATCATAGTCTTCCTCAACCTAACATGCATAATCGTGGGACATTAATCGTAAAGATTACATTTTCTAGCTGTTAACCCAAACCAATCCGAATCAAAAAGCAGTTGCATATTATTGCTCATTAAAATGTTTTCACAAAAAATATGTAGAAAAAAACGGGGAATCGTAATCGTGTTTCGTTTTAGCTGAAGGTATTATGAGTCTGCTGTTTCACTTTGTAATGGAATTACGATTGTGCAGTTATCCTGTATCACATAGTGTCTGATAAAGCCAAAGAGTTAGTTGGCGAAACTGGATCACGTGTTGAGTTTTAACGAAAATATATAGTTTTGCTCAGCAAATAATTAGTTTATATTTAATTATAACAAAGCAAAGCTTCTACTTAAAGAAAATAACAAATTATTTTATTCCTATTTCTCAAATACAAGTTTCAATAGGAACTGCGGCCTAACAGTTTAGGAAATTGCAGCGACAAAGTGTAGTGCGGTGGCCCTCACCTTTTATAAAAATCAAGGCTATAACTTCTCCCTACTCCTTGTTTATCAAAGCAGAATTCTGTCTTTAATATTACACAAGGCGATAATTTTAACATTTTCATTACCGTTTCTGTTGTTCTCTTAAGGTTTAGTTCACAAGCATTAAGCATTATTTTTATAATCATGCATCAAATTAAGCAATCATGTTGTAATTTTCAGCCGCGGTCGTGAGATTTATAATCAATAAAATCCTACTGGTGGTTTTCATTGCATCTAAATCAGAGACATAGCCAAGATATATATTTAGGGATTTCGACTTTATACTGAAAATAAAAAGAGTTATCGAACATACATTACACTGTGAGTTACAATCCTCGCCTTACTAATGTATTTCCAAAGTCCTGACACGTTTGGTGGTGACGTCGCCGGGAATCTATCTTGAAGCAGCTTTGAAAATTAGTATTATATACGATATATACGGTATACTTGTATATCCTTCAGATTAAAGAGAAAAACACTGTCAACGTTTAACACTGGTCCCTTACAGTGTGGAGCGGAAACAGCTGGAGCGATTGGAATAAATCCGAGATTTTAGATTGAAAACCTTCTATTTCCAACAACTTTCCTTTTTCTGTTGTATCGTTATCATAACAAAGTTCCGGTCTTTTGATGTACTCAGTATACTAGACCAGTGATCTGCAACCGGCGTACCGCGCCGCCAGAGTGTCAGGCAAGGTGAATAAATGTGATGCAAAGTTTTACACATCGTAAGAAATTACTTTTTAAGTTATTATTATTGTTATTCAAGTCTATTATTATTCCAGTTACTATGCTTCATACGCTTGTACAGTATTTCGTTCTCTGTCGTATTTTATTCTCTATATATTAATTTGATGTAAATTTAATAGGGAATGATAGGAGAACAATAGAAAGAAATGCAGAGATCTTATTAAACGCTTGCAGGGACATGGGTTTAGAAGTAAATGCAGAGAAAACTAAATACATGGAAGTGCGTCGGGACCGTAATACGGCAAATTATGGATGCGTCAAAATATTAAATAATACTTTTGATAAACTGGATACTTTCAAATATCTAGGATCAGTATTAACAGAGGAAAATCATATTCACGAAGAAATTAAATGTCGACTAAAAGCAGGGAATTCGTGTTACTATTCGGTTCAAAGTCGCGAATTCTATCGAGGAATCTGAAGCTTAAAATATACCAAACGATAATCATGCCTGTTGTTCTGTATGGTTGCGAAACATGGTCGCTTACTCTGAGGGAAGAACATAGACTGAAAGTATTTGAGAACAAGATCCTGAGACGAATATTCGGACCCAAGAGGAACAGGAATGGGGAATGGCGGAAACTTCATAACGAGGAACTACATAATTTATACGGGTTTACCCAACATTGTTAGGGTCATCAAGTCTAGGAGGCTTAGGTAGGCGGGTCATGTAGCTAGAATGGAAGAAAGTAGAAACGCTTTCAAAGTCTTGACTGGAAGACCAATCGGAAAACGACCATTAGGAAGACCTAGGCGCAGATGGGAGGACAATATTAAGATGGATCTCGCAGAGATTGGAATACAAAGTAGAAACTGGATGCAGTTAGCTAAGGATAGAAGTCAGTGGAAAGCTTTTGTGAACGCGGCATTGAACCTCCGGGTTCCATAGGCCATAGAGTTAGCTAGCTAGTTAGTTATATATTAATTTCATCGTATGTTGGAACAAAAAACGAAGACGTTTATGACTGCTACGCAGTGACGACACTAGAAGGGACCAGGGGGACGGGCGCCTTCCGATCACATCGGGTCCGCCTTCTGTCCTCGTGACTCCCCCCCTACTCCCGCATGCTGTATTATCATACAGCAGTTTTTCGGTACACAAAAATATAACTGGATTTCCAAAAATGTATCTGCCTATTCACACAGGCATCCCTCCCCCAAGAAAGTAAAGCTCGTGTCGTCACTGCTCCAACGGTGCGTGTTTCGCAAAAAAGTACAGAAAGATAATTATAAGTAGAGATGCAAGGGCTGGGAAAAAAACCGGCTTTTTTGGAAAAAAACTAGGTTTTTTCTGCTTCGCTTTTTTGCTTGGGAAATTTTGGGCTTTTTTCAAAATTCTGCTTTAAATTGATAAAGCAGACTTTGTTTCGCTTCTCGATAACACA
The DNA here is from genome assembly GCF_964235325.1 of Thermobia domestica. Lineage (NCBI taxonomy): Eukaryota > Metazoa > Arthropoda > Insecta > Zygentoma > Lepismatidae > Thermobia > Thermobia domestica. The sequence goes on from NC_137460.1 coordinate 176,709,863, forward strand.
AAAAGTCATTTAATTACTGGTTGATGCGGATAATAATATAAAACCTCGAAAATAAACCATGAATTTCGAAAAGATATTTCAAACAATTTTACTTCAACATATTCACATTATGAATTGCAAAGGATTAACCAATGTATATAATAAGAATTCTTTAACCTCCTATGTACAAAAGTAAGCAGGGTTGGCAAGAACCATGGTTGTTTTTGAAAATGCCAAAAAACCCTTTTTGGGGGAAGTTTAAACCAGTTTTTTTTTTTTGTTTTGTTTTGTTTTGTTTAAACCAGGTTTTCTGATTTAGATATTTTGCTTTATGTATTTATATTACATATTCACAGAAATGAGTTTGTTTCGCCTTGGTGCTATTATGCAACAACGGGGTTATGTTGGAAGAGGTCCCATAAACTTAAAGAAGTCCGGTCAGTAAATTTCTTAAATTGAGAAACTCTCGCCCTAGCCATCGGGAAAATCCCGTCATTACTTTAAATGTAAAAAAATAACGGGAAAATCCTGTTATTGCTTTGCATGTAAATTTTAAAGGTCAAAGTATCATAACCAGTATGCTAAAACTGAGGTATTAAATTACAAATTTAGTATGTAGATATCATTGAAAGTTCAATCCAAGCTAATGTTGGAAGCTACGTAGGCAATCGATAAATTTTGCCAATTGCTATCAATATATTTAAGCAACGTTGGCTTCTTTATAAAACAGGCATTCACGCATGCAGAAATATATAATTTGGTTTCGTTTCGTATGTTTAGGCTTAACATCCTTACGTAATACCGAGGTTATCAAGGAGAGGGCTTTCGCTTAAAGTGACATCCGAACCGCTACTTGGTTTATGCATGAAAGAAGGGTTGTGGTTCGACCGAGGATCGAACATGAGACACCTTGATTAAAAGCTGAAAAGTAATAAAACTAATGCAGATGGTTTGATATGTGGAAACGTCACCATGAAGTTCACACGATTCGCATTTTTCGTTCTTTTTATTTTTTGGTTTAAACCAGTTATTTTATTTATTTTTTTTAAAGCTGGTGTAAACCAGCCAACCCTAAAAGTAAACACTTCTTTAAAAAAAATACACAAATAACTAACAAAATTGTATGTAGTATTTTTATTTCAAAATATTCCATACCCTCTTTTTGAAACAAAATAAAATTAAAATAAAACATAAGAGAAATACTTAGATTTATATGATACAGTTAAAGGCTGCACATCTAGAGCTTTTGGTTCTGTATATTCTTGTAATTCTACAGTTAAGTTTTATATAACCACTGTCACGGTTTACCCAATCTTCAAGTTTTCTGAATTTTTAACAAGAGGGAATCAACATATCATTACGGACCCCCCGCCCCCCCCCCCAAAAAGCACTACGAAATATAATTGAGTTAAGCTAAATACAACTGCACAACAAACATGACTGAGTGGTTAGCTTTTGCGCTTTTATCGAGAAGTCCGGGATTCAACCCAGCATTCGACCATTCTGACAAAGCTTTTCTTCATTCCATCTGTGAATGTAGAAATAGTGCGTGTACTGTGAGCTGGCTGACTTCCTTTCTTATTGCTGTTAAATCGTTATTATTACAAATTACCAGCAGTGACGGTTTTGCGAAGGTTAGGGGAGCGGTCTTTCGGACTGAAGCCTGTTCCTCAAAGTTACGGAATGTTTAAAACAAACGAAATATCTATTAGTTATGTATTTATTCATAAACTTTAAGCTCCCGTCAAATAGAAATTACGAATGTTTAGAAAAACTAAACATTAGTAAGAAAAACCCCTCCCAAAATACTTTTTTTCTAAATCCGCCACTGATTCTCAGTATAAAATGATCTTCAAGGTTGTATCTGGAAGATTATTGCTAAACATATAAATGAAACGAAATATTAATTATGCCTGTACTCATAAACTTCAAGCACCTCCCAAATAAAATTAGGACATTTTAGAAAACGAAACCATCAGAGAAACCCCTCCCAAAGTACTTTTCTAAATCCGCTACTGATTATTTGTGTAAATTAGTATTCAAGATTGTATCCGGAAAATTATTGCTAAATCATTACACAGCTACAGTATAACAGAAATGTAGAAGTACGGTTTGACGGATATATTGAAAAACGTACGCTTTGACGGATATATAGAAAAACGTAAGTTTAACTTTTGCGCTAGAAGTTAGAGTACTAAACTCTTAGAAATAAAACACGGATGACAAACTAAAATGATCTAGAGAAGAAAAAATTGTCGATAACTCAAAAGTTAAAATAAAGTTAAATAGCCTCTAAAATTGCCCTCAAATACTACATTCTTCATCTAAGCTTTAATTCGTATAACATGTGCTCCATCCATCTTGATGGTGAATTTCAGAGCGAAATATGGCATTTAGGTCATGGAATTCTTATCTAACCATAGAACATACTATAAGAAAGCTATTTGGATAGAAAAATAATGAAAATGAAAAAAGCCAAAATTTCAAAATTTCCAAAATTATCGTTTTTTCCCAAAAAAGCCGGCTTTTTATGTGAAAAAAACATCGATTCAAAAAAGCCGGCTTTTTTGCATCTCTAATTATAAGATATCCGAACTTACCGTTAAGACCAATAGATCACACACAACAGCTGAAACGTTGTTTAACGCTACTTGTAAAAAGATGGTGAAAATAGTCTTAGGCTCAGCTAACAGTGAAATTCCAAACTTTCTCTCTCAGCCGACAATCAGTCTCCGAGTTCGTTTTCAGCTAGGTAAGGGCACGAAAGATACAATTTTGTTATTTCACGGACTCAGTGAACTCTAGTTCGTAGAAGGGCCTATAACAGAGGCCAGATGTTGCATTGATGTCATTCTCCGTTATGTTCGTTTGTTTCTTGAAGCTATCGGTCCAAAATTTCGTTTTATGAATGTTAATGCTTGTCCGCATCGTACAGCTGCCGTGGCCATCCTCCTTGAAGAAGAGGATATTCATTAAATCTGATGGCCAGCGTATTCCTTGGAGTTCAACTTATAGAGCATGCTTGGGATGCTCTAGAGAGACGTGTTGTCGAGCGTATACTTTCACCAAGTACTCTTCCAGACTTTCGACAAACTCTCACGGAAGAGTGACAGGCCCTGCAACAAGAACTGCTTGCCAATCGTTTCCAGTATGCTACGTCGATGTCAGTAGTGCGTTTCAATTCGAGGAGAGCATATTCCATACTGAGTCCTGCATATGAATGCTCTACTGTCCTAGTCTTTTTTGCATTCTGGACATGAGGTTCGATGTAAGATAAGGTTTCCTTAAATATTGGCAGTATTTGATACACTGTTTTAGTAAAGTCATTCCATGAACAAAATGACTATAGTGTTACCTCATGTATGCTATTGCTGACCCTAACCGACATTCATGAAACCTGGTATATGAGGGTCCCTTTAAGTTTGGGGCACGAATGTATTATTTACCTTACAACTTTCTAAAAGGATTAAAAATTTGGTGTGTACATGAAAAAGTAAAAATGAAAGCATGCATTAAATACATACGTACACATAAAGGTAAACACAACTGTTAAAATAATGTCCCATACAAAATGATATGGATGCAAGATTTAACCTTACAGAAATAAAACAGTAAAGAATGTCTTGTAATCATGCTACAATTGCTTTAAATCCAAGTGTTACGGTTACTGTAATCTATGTCAAAAGCTTCATGTTGTAATATACTTTATGAATGCCATGTTTCAGTGGTGAGCAGGGACGTCATTTCAGATCATGTTAGATTTTAGCGATAAGGGGTGGAGCAAGATCGTTCATCGACATATATAGTATATTAGTATACGATTTATTAAATGGTCTGTATTTGTAAAAACTAGAAGTGACCCTCTATGCCCTCCCAAAATGTCGTTCCTGGTGGTGAGAATTTTTTTGTCTTCTAAGTCCGCAATTTTTTTACGAAGCTTAAATTTTGATAAAGTCACTTAAAAATTTGGCTTTCTTAATAGATACCATTTATTATTATTTTCGTTTACATGTTATTAATGACCAGAGTAGACTTAGTCTCCTCTTAAGAATATAGAACAGAGTAGAACAATGAATATTTATAGAACACTCGTATTCATGATACGAAGCTAAATCTGCTGATACTTCAGTTGATTAAGGTTCCTGTGCCCTCCCCCTTGTCCGAGCACTTCGTCTTTTCGCCACCAGATGCTCACTTTTTCATTTAGCAATCACTGCTGGCACCTCTACTGGGAAGAACTGAAAGATCGTACCGCTCAGTTTGAATGTGTCCAGGATATCCACACTTGAAGTGGGCGGTGAGAGGAATCCAACAGTTTTTTTTTTCTTTTTTCGTGCACCTGCAGACAGTCAGAGTCTATTTTCACAAGCCGTGTTGTTCAGCCGCAGGGCAAAACCTCAACCATTGACGGGTAACATAAATCTTTTCTTTTTGCAGGTAGGAATAGAGTTTTTGTAGGAAAAACGGGAATTAGGTTGCAGAGAACGTCATTGGCATCGCGTTGACAAATTTCCTTTCGTCCGTTTATCACATGAAACTCTCTTCTTTTTTTTTTTTTTTCGATTATTACCAGAATATGAGATGAAAAAAACAAACTAAATGGTTCTTTGTATACAGAAAACAAACAAACAATACTAATATTTTCTTACATATCAGTATTATATGATTTTTTTTCTGAAGTGTATGATGCATGAAAAATTGACGGAATTAATTTTGACTTTTCTATTTGTCCCCATCCTTCTGAGTAGAGAGAATGCTGTGGCGCAACTAAAGGACCTGCAGGGCCCGCAACATTGAGAGGCCTAGAACAGAAAGAGGCCCATTTCAGTTTCGAAGTTAAACTTTATAATATTAGGATGTTAAAAAGTATTTGATGTTCCAACTATATCTCATTTTTACCTATGAAGACGGTAATACCTGAGCGATTATTTAGTAAATTAAATGCCAACAAAACTTATACTGACCAGCGAAAACATTATGGCCACTCACTACTTTTTGAACGAAATCATCGGGCTGAGATAAGGGCTACAAGGCATAATACAACCGCGGCCAAACACGAGAAGAATCTCACTCGATTAGTCAGTGTGGTGCTTGTGCCTTGAATGGGGAAGGACGACGATATATCAGGGTGACTAAATGGCTGGGAGCTTCATTTAGGAAACAGCGCGACTTGTCGAGTTTTCGCGATCTGCCGTGCTTATTTGTTTCAAAGATGGGAAAAGGACAGTGAAACTAGCATCGAACCAAACAACAAAAAGTGGGACGACCACACCTCATTAAAAATGTCGGATGTTGTAGACTCTCGAAGTTGGTACAGCAGAATAGACGAAAACTATAGCGCAATATAATAATAATAATAATAATAATAATAATAATAATAATAATAATAATGTGCATTTTTTTGCATATGAGCAAGTTGTGACTCACTAGATAGAACATAGAAAGTCAAAACTTCTCTGTAAATTTTACGTGACTCATGAATGTGGAAAGAGGAGTCCGTTTAACATTTTTGCCGGGAGGCCCATTCGTCCTTACTTACGCTACTGAGAGAATGTAAGGTAAAATAATAACACCTATATATATAAACTTCTGGCGCAACAGTCCCTTGTGATCTGAGTCTGCAGCGGGCTTATGTTAGTGGTAAGCGCAACTACACCCAACGTCGCCGGCTGTCTAGATTGAAGTCCGCTATCTTTTAGTTTCCCAAATTTTCTCTCGATATTTGGTCAACACAGCAATGTTTGAGTGCCACACCGGGAATTAAACCCTGAACGATGCACACCGTATCACTTTCGCTAATCATTTGGTAAAATTCAGGTTAGGGTGGTACTGAATTATTTTTGAAATATGCCATTTCTCATAAGGTAAAGTTCAAAAGTATTGTGACATAATTAAAAAGCTCATTATCAACCACATATTCTTGCCTCTAATATCTCTAAAAGTTTTCGAGGTATGTGTCAAAAATGGTTGAAACACTTGAAGTTAGTTTAGTAACTTGAAGAAGACAGTGGACTTATACATACATGATTAGAATTGCTTCAATTTTTATTTTTATTCTTCTTTCTCGTAAAGAAATACAAAATCATAATTTCAACCATTTTGGTACATTTTTCATAATTTGAAGCACGAACAGCCGGTTTCTTTCCTTACGTTTTGAACTTGGGATTTAGATTCTCCTTGTCACTTATCGTGAAAGTCATATAATGACATGGGTCCCAAAGCTAGAATACATTATGCGACAGAGGTAATGACAATTTTTGTCATATCATCTCTCAAGATCTGTTAAATTTGATATTTATTGAATGATACCGGTTTTATAATACGAATAAAGTTTTCGCAATAAGGTGCGTATAGTGGTCTTAAGAAATGACGAAAGCTACCACTGACCTTTATAGTTTGACTCATGCTTTTTCGATCATGGTATTCCCCTTAAATTTTGTAAAGGACAGTATCATTTTAATTATCTTAACCTAATTTCCTAAAGCATCTCATTCGTACGCTAAAAGAAAGATTTCCATTTTTTATGTATAAGAATTCAGCGAATGCAAATTTATTCAAAATTCCTTTACAATTAAAGTCGCCTAAACAGTTATTCCTTCGAGATTTCTGTATTTTGAAAACAAATTAACGATTTCAGTCCTTTGTATTTACTTGTTTCCATGTTTTTTATATCAATGCTGTATGATCAGTTCCCAGAATTATTTTAGTTCCCCAGTAAATCCATTTATAACAAGCTCCAAATACTGCTACAATTTTAATGTGATTTCAGGAGAATCTGCATATCTCATCCTTTTGTTCTCTCTATATATTCATCTACTACGTAAACAAAATCAGTGAAAGAAAGAGGCTGAGAGCTAACATGTGCTCCGTGAGGAACGTTGTCATTCCTTTCACTGATATATCTAGAGAGTCTGGTGTTGCCACGAGACGAGAGTCTGGCTGTGTCGTCTCGTCTAGAAAAGATGTGCCCGTCTCGTCTCGTATCGAATGGTTCTGTCGCGTCTCGTGGCAACAACCAGAAAGGCTGAGGCCCACAAAAAGAGCTGTTATACCAAGTAGTTAAAATTACAACTTTTAACCAAGTTTGGTTAACAGCACAACACACAACACGACTGCAATCTTCCAGCAACGACTGCTTAGTTTCGACTGAACCCGTAATTACTTCGATAGGAACATTTGTCAATACAGTCGAAAGGCAAGATTTCCCCATTTATTCTGATATCCTTTTTTCAGAACCCCTGGCGCCACTCTAACAAATAAGGAGGCCTATGTAACTTTCTCATTTAAAAAATGGTTTATCTTCGAATAACATCATAAAAGGATGAAAAAGATAAATTTTATTGTCAAATCAGAATCTTTTCAAAACTCAGTATCGAGAAAGGCTGACACGTTTCTGTCTTGGTTCGGAACGAGAAAGACCATGAAACAATAGTTAGTTACTGATAAAATTGCCACTTCCACGCGTACTTGTACTTCTATAACAGGATTTTTATACGTAGATATCTCCACCAGCCCCGGAATAAGATCTTCTGAAACACTGATCTCAATGAACGCTTTACATTGTACTTGAATCTGGAGCACTATCACAAAATAATTAAACTTGAATCGATTGAAAAATGGAAGTGAAAGCTGTTTGTAAGAATCATTTTTAAAAAATGATTTAGGTATTCCATGTTCTTTGTAGGATTTGAAACATTGAATCATTTGGATCATTTGAAATAATAAAAGATGGTATACATTTCGAAGGCAAATAATTTATTCCGAGTTAATAAATTTTTAAGCAAATTCAGAAATTGTGTTTGTATTTTTCGAAACACGAGACGAGACATTTCACGAAACGTTTCGTATTGTATCGTGTCTCGCTTCAAAGAGTCCTGTCTCGTCTCGTTGCAACACTAAGAGGGTCTTACGCATTCTCTTTGCAAGAAAATGAGCTAGAAACTTAAAAGTACATTCAGTTAATTGTTATCATAGAATATATTATGGGCATAGCCACTGATGTGTAGAAGGTGACACAGGCGGAATTTGTTTTTGGCGAGTTGGAGCCATGGGGCTCTATTATTTGGATTGGAAACATTGGTTCAAAAATATTTTACATTTAGCATACATACATATACACACATATATATACGTACACACACACACGTACATGTGTGTTACATATACTTTAATTAATGTGTGGGCCTAAGGACAAGGTCCGGTTCGCCCGCCCAAAAACCGCCTCTGGGAGGTGGATTGGAAGCGCACCCCTGAAATAGAATTATGCTAATCGTAATCTTCTGAGATAGACTACCCCCCGAGGAATAAGTAAATAAATAAATAAATAAAAATAGTTTCGTAATGTTTATCTTCCGTATACGAGTAATTGAACAATTTTAGTGTCTCAACAATGAGAGCCGTATACAGGTGATCCTGCTTCCTGGCGGAACTTCCCTAGTTCCGGACAAAATTTCACACTATACCCCCTTTCGGCTCTCTCCCCCACGGTAGTTTTAAGAATTTTTATCTATTATCTACTCCCTTGGAGTAACTGTTGCTCTGTATTTTCACGGGCTTGCAACCGTCAGAATTAATATCTTGACTGCTTTCCCAGTTACCCATTCAGCATGCAATAGATATATGCAATAACAATCAAATCCCACACAAACTACTCTACCCATCAAATATTTTAACATGGAAAGTTCTTTTACGCAACGTATTTCGTTTGTTTAAAATGGAAATAGACCTAAATACAACTTTTTTAAAAATGTTCTTCTGGAGATTCGATAGCGAGATCGCTCACATCAAAAAATGAGAGAATTAGTGCTCTGACAATCTGGTAGATATACAACATGCCATATATACATTACTGTGGTTACATTGCTATTTATTCAATGATTATTTTGCTTAGAGCTTTCTTACTCTCCAGGGTACTCTTCGAGGGTATACAATTACTCTTCACTTATGTCGCGAAAAAATATTCAGCTTGCAAATTTATTTCGAGAACTTCTCATTCCCTAATACATGTTTATTCTCTCAATTTGTACGTACAGCCGACAAACTTACACACAATCTCAACAGAGTTCAAATGTGAGGTGTCTGCTGTGAAACACAGGTCAGTTATATGGGAGGGGCTTTTAGAGTGCAATTCTAGGAACACTGTGGGCTTTTAGAGTGTAATTCTAGGAACGCTGTAGGGGGCCATCCAGCTACACCTGAGACAAGAAAAAGAAAAAAAGAAAGAAAGAAAGAAAGAAAGAAAGAAAGAAAGAAAAGAAATCTGGCGGCACACAACTAATTCACACTGGTTACAAAGCAGGCCAACAAAGTTCTGAATGAAATATGTTTATTTTTTTTGGACTATTCCATTTTCCGAACAATAACATTTACCGATGACTTGTTAGCCCCTCCACCACAGCCACCATGAAAACAAATTCAATCGGAATTTGGCCCGCTTGTTTGATCACGAATAATTATCGTTTGATCCCAACGCATAATGACGTATCACACACAATTTGGCTAGGGCTTGTTAGCCCTTGATAATCGACATGTACCATTCCATAGATATTTCAATCGTAAATAGGTAAGCAAAGTTTGGCCAGTTTCTGGTAAAAAGTGTGGCTGATAAAGATGATTGTTTATTTAGTAATGGTTTCCTCTAACAATAAAACTAACAACAATATGTGAAATCGACACATACCATTCCATAGACATCTTAATCGTAAATGAGTCTGCCAAGTTTGGTTAGTTTGTGGTAGAAAGTATAGCAGGTAAAGTGGTTTGTTTATTTAACAATTTAGAAATCCATCGATTGTGTATTTAACAAAGGTGGTCTTCAGCAACGAAACTAACAATACATGAAATCGACACGTAGCATACCCTAGATATTTAAAACTTAAATTTGTGTGCAAAATTTGGTCAGTTTCTGGTAGAACGTATGGCAGACAAAGTTGATTGCTTATTTAACAATGGTAGCCTATAACAATGAAACTAACAACAATATGTGAAATCGGCAGGCACCATTCCCTAGATATCTCAGTTGCAATCCGATGGGTGTGCCAAGTTTGTTCAGTTGGTGGTAGAAAGTGGCAGATCAAGTTGATTGTATATTTAACGATGGTGGCCTTCAACAATGAAACTAACAACAATATGTGGAATCCACACGTACCATTCCCTAGATATCTCAATCTTAAATGGGTGTGCAAAGTTTCTTCACTTTCTGGTAGAAAGTACGGCAGATAAAGTTGATTGTTTACTTAACAACGGTGGCCTCTAACAATGAAACTAACAATATGTGAAATCGGCACAAACCATTCCATTGATATCTCAATCGTAAATGAGTGTGCCAAGTTTCGTTAGTTTGTGGTAGAAAATATGACAGATAAAGTTGACTGTAGATTTAATAATTAAGGAATCCAACGATAGTGTATTTAACAATGGTGGCCTTCAACAATGAAATTAACAACAATATGTGGAATCCACACGTACCATTCCCTAGATATCTCAATCTTAAATGGGTGTGCCAAGTTTGGCCAGTTTCTGGTAGAAAGTATGGCAGATAAAGTTGATTGTTCATTTAACAATGGTGGCCTCTAACAATGAAAGTAACAATAATAAGTGAAATCAACACGTACCATTCTATAGACATCTTAATCGTAAATGAGTGTGCCAAGTTTGGTTAGTTTGTGGTAGAAAATATGGCAGATAAAGTTGACTGTATATTTAATAATGGGGAAATTCAACGATTGTTTATTTAACAATAGTGGCCTCTAACAATGAAACTAACAACAATATGTGAAATCGACCCATACCGTTCCATAGATATCTTAATCTTAAATGTGTCTGCTAATTTTGGTTAGGTTGTTGTAGAAAGTGTGACAGAAAAATTTGTTTATTTATCAATGTGGCCTTCAGCAATGAAACTAACAATATGTAATATCGATACGTACCATTCCCTAGTTATTTCAATCTTAAGTGCGTGTGCAAAGTATGGTCACTTTCTGTTAGAAAGTGTGGCACATAAAATAGATTTTTTATTTAACAATGGTGGCCTCTAACAATGAAACTTAACAAAAATAAGTGAAATCGAAACGTACCGTTCCATAGATATCTCAATCGTAAATGAGTGCGCCAAATTTGATTAGTTTGTGGTAGAAAGTATGGCAGATAAAGTTGATCGTTTATTTGACAATGTAGAAATCCAACGATTGTGTATTTAACAATGGTGGTCTTCAACAATGAAACTACCAACAATATGACAAATCGATACATATCTTTCCCTAAATATTTCAATCTTAAATGGGTGTGCAAGATTTAGTCAGTTTCTGGTAGAAAGTATGCCAGATAAAGTTGATTGTTTATTTAACAATGGGGGCCTCTACAAGGAAACTATCAACAATAAGTGAAATCGATACGTACCGTTCCATAGATATCTCAATCGTAAATGAGTGCGCCAAATTTGATTAGTTTGTGGTAGAAAGAGTGGATGATAAAGTTGATTGTTTATGTAACAATTTAGAAATCCAACGATTGTTTATTTAATAATGGTGGCCTTCAACAATGAAAGAACAACAATATGTGAAATCGATACATACCATTCCATAGATATCTCAATCGCTCATGAGTGTGCAAAGTTTGTTTAGTTTGTGGTAGAAAGTATGGCAGATAAAGTTGATCGTTTATTTAACAATGGAGAAATCCAACGAATGTTTATTTAACAATGGTGATCTTCAACAAAGAAACTAACAACAATATGAGAAAACGACACATAAGTTTCCCTAGATATTTCAATCTTAAATGTGTGTGCAAGGTTTGGCCAGTTTGTGGTAGGAAGTATGGCAGATAAAGTTGATTGTTCATTTAACAATGGCGGCCTCTAACAATGAAAGTAACAACAATAGGTGAAATCAACACGTACCGTTCCACAGATATCTCAATTGTAAATGAGTGTGCCAAGCTTGGTTAGTTTGTGATAGAAAGTATGGCAGATAAAGTTGATTGTTTATTTAACAATGGAGAAATCCAACGATTGTTTATTTAACAATGGTGGCCTCGAACAATGAAATTAACAACAATATGTGAAATCGACTGGTACCATTCAGTAGATGTCTCTGTGCTAATTCGATGGGTGTGCCAAGTTGGGTCAGTTTGTGGGAGGAAGTGTGGCAGATAAAGTTGATTGTTTACTTAACAATTGTTGCCTTCAACAATGAAACTAACAACAATATGTGAAATCCACACGTACCATTCCCTAGACACTTCAATCTTAAATGACGGTGCAAAGTTTGGTCAGTTTCTGGTAGAAAGTATGGCAGATAAAGTTGATTATTCATTTAACAATGGTGGCCACTAACAATGAAACTAATAACAATATGTGAAATCGACACGTACCATTCCCTAAATTTTGTAACGTCCATTAACCAGATTATATCCATTTTTGCTTAATTTTCGAATTGTTTATTTTATTTTTGATTGTTTTAATTTTATTAGTTGCGTATGTTAACATTGGTGACAGTGGCGCCATCTATCGTTTTAGACACAAACTATTTGGATGTTATGAATAACCTTAAGTTATGATAAAAAGGCAACTGAAACTTTATCCAAAACGAAATGATCAACAAAACTTTTAAATAATTTTTTCTTAGGTATTCTTGTGTTTGAAAATAACTGAATTATCCAATTCGTCACAATGGCCTAACATTTTATGATAAAGGGAAACATTCCTGTAAACACTAAAATGAGGAAACGTGTGAGCACATCGTAACACGGGTTCTGCTGAAAATGTAAAAAAGTAAAAGAACAATAGCTCCTCATAACAGACAAAACGTTACCGGATGAGCACAGAATAACTCCATATAAGCATGGGCGTCTCCTGAATGTTATAATTGACGGATACAATAAAAGCATTATAATGCTTGTAGACTTAACTAAAGTTATGTTGAAATGGTAAGGCAATTGGATGGATATTTGAATTAAAAGCTAGTGAGTTTCCATTTTTAGACTTCCAAACTGCTCTACCCGTCCTTCCATTTGTCGACGGGGATTAGATCAAAAATTGTGAGATATATCTAGAAGTGGTTTTCGAAAATCGATTCAGCGTCTCAAGAATAGGCACCACCTTATCCTCCGTTAATCTACTATTTAAGTCCTAAGTGGTAAAAGTCAACCTTATGTAGTCTCAACATTGATCGCCTTAAAACTAACACAGTAATAACAGCAAGGGTGGCTGGTTTAAACCAAGGTGGTTTAAACCATGTTTTTATTAAAAAAAAACTGGTTTAAACCAAAAAAAAAGAAAAAAGAAAAGAAAAGAAAAATGTTCGTAAAAGTGTAAAAGTGTAAGTGTTCGTAAAATCTTGATGAACACACATTTGTGGGTTATCACGTTTCAGTCCCGTATATTATTCGTATTATATTCAGGTCTAAATTCCCCATTTATTACTCAAAAAGATTATACTTCAAAAGGAACTTTTTTTTAAATTTTATTTTATGAATCTTTCTTTTGTGATTTTTTATAGTTTATTATTGATATGCAATTGCAATCAAAGAAAAATTCTAAATATTGTTTCGTTTTAATACTGTTTACTATTGATAAAATACATCGAAATTCCGTATTTTTTTTTTTGGGGGGGGGGGTCATACAAAACCCACGAGAGGCATTTATTGAAATCAGAAGTACCTTTGGTATCTATTTATGTATAAATGGGTAAGAGCCAAAGTGGACTTAAATAATTCGTATCTTTATTCGCTTTTCTTACTGATATGCAAGTTAAGTCGTCGTATTTCTTTAACTCGGACTAATAAAAATCTTAGTGAACTAACTTGGACTAAATTAGTTCTTCTGTAATCTGCAGTATTCTGAAATTGTCCATATGTAATTCTGTATAATGGCTTCAATTGTGCAACTGTTTTATCTTTTTGTCCTTCTGAAATGACTCTTGACAATTATATTAACAAGTACGTAAAGATCAATATAACGTATTTTTTACCAGGAGTCCTTCGTGAGTGAGTCGGCAAACGTATCGCTTTTGTGGCCACTTAGTCCTGGTTTCGAGTCCAAATGGAGGGCATTTTCTCTCGGATGTAAGCCGAGAAGCGGTTTGGATTCCGCTTTATGTGACCCTTCCAGCATAACCCGATTGTTGCATAATAAGACCAAGGCAAAACAAACTTATTTCTGGCCATGTGTAATATAAATACATAGAGCAAATTATTTAAACCATAAAAAGCTGGTTTAAATAAAAAAAAACTGGTTTAAACCCAAAAAAACCTTCTTTTTTCAATAAAAACAATGTTTTTTGCCAGCCCTGAATAACAGTAATAATCAAAAATCTTTTCAAATGACAAGTTACATGGCCTTGAGCGGACTTTATGCTACATCCGATAGCAGTGAAGCATCGTTATCATTTTGGGGCAGGTATATAGACACAAGGACTTTTCGCACTACTATGATTATTGTCAATGCCAGATGAGCTACCTGGAAACATCTCGTATCACTGGCTACCGCTCATGTAACTTCTCACTTGAAAAGAGCTGCAGAACACGTTGTTGTTTTCGGGAATCAATTCAATTTTTGAAAGATTTTAGAACCTTCATCCATATGGTATTAAAGCCGAAAGCATTATAAATTTACTATTACTTCCGGTTTCAATATTGATATCTATAGAAAAAACGGTAAGATATATCGAAAACCAGTTTCTTAAATGATTCAGCGTCCCAAGGTAGATTCCTTTTTACTCCGTTACTATCCTGTTCAAACAGAAATGGTAGAAAATAAGCATAAAAAAAGCTGTACTAGATATTGATAAATAGTTTCCAGAAATCGATTCAGTATCTCAAAAAAGAATCTGTATTTCTTTACTATAATCCGAAATTGTAATATTTTACTACTGTTTCCGGTTTCAATATTAATCTACATAGAAGGAGAGGGAGAGAGCGAAAGTAAGATATAGAAAGATGCAATTTCTGGAATCTATTATACGGCTGAAGAATAGATTAAATTCACTCTGATAAGTCTCTATTCAAACTGGAAGTGGTAGAAGTCAACCGTATACGGTTTAAACATTAATTGCCATAGGAAGTGGTCAAAGTAGACAATTTAAATAGGAAGTGGTCAAAGTAGACAATTTAAATAGGAAGTGGTCAAAGTAGACAATTTCTAGTTTTAACGTTAATCTCCATACAGCAAAAATGGAAATATGAGGGTCATTCGGAAAGTAAAGAACGTTTTGCGCTAGCGCGTGTTCCCCCACCCCCACTGCCGCTGGGTTATTGACCTGGGCATGCTTTAGTCTCAGTCTGGCACCAGCTGCGATCCGCTACGGTCCGTTATTGCTTCGCTGTGCGACTGTAAAATGTGCGATACAATTACTGATCCCGCCAAGTGTGAGGTTCGTAGTGTGACAAGATTTTTGAATGCAAGAAAAGTGCGTCCGATAGAAATTTATAGACGAATCACTGAGGTGTATGGAAATGTAATGAATGAAGTATCAGTTCGTAAGTGGTGCATTATGTTTAATGACGGACGGACGAATGTGCACGATGAGGAACGCTCGGGCCGGCCTTCTGTTGTGACTGACGAACTCAAAGGAAGAATTGAGCGGAAAATTCAAGAGGATAGGCGATTCAGTATTGATGGGCTGCACGAACTCTTTCCTGAAATTTCAAGAACTTTGTTGTACGAAATTGTCAGTGGTGAACTTGGTTACAAAAAAATTAATGCAAGGTGGGTGCCTCGACTGTTATCGGAGGAACACAAAACCAAGCGAATGGGAGCCGCATTGACTTTTCACAGCCGTTACCATAAGGATGGCGATGAACTTTTAAATCGTATTGTTACTGGAGATGAGACGTGGATTTCGCACATCACTCCAGAAACAAAGCGCCAATCCATGGAATGGCACCATTCAAATTCTCCGAAAAAGCCGAGAAAAGCCAAACAAATTTTGAACACCAGAAAGGTTATGGCTACGGTATTTTGGGATCGTAAGGGTGTTTTGCTCGTTGACTACATGCAGAGAGGTGAGACCATAAATGCAGCTGCCTACTGTCAGACGTTACGTCGACTTCGCCGCGCGATTCAAAACAAAAGGCGCGGATTGCTGACCAGCGGCGTCATCCTCCTCCACGATAATGCTAGTCCTCACTCCGCAGCATTGACGAGGGACTTGCTTCAGCAGTTTAAGTGGGAAGTTTGGGAGCATCCACCCTATACTTCAGACTTAGCCCCCAGTGACTTCCACCTATTCCCAAAGTTGAAAGACTTTTTGGGTGGAAGCCACTACGGCAGTGATGATGAACTTAAGGAAGCTGTTAGTGATTGGTTCAACAGTTTGGCGGCAACTGTGTATGCCGAAGGCATAGAAAAACTTGTACAATCCGCGGCAAAAAGCTGCAACATGAGCATACAAGTTTATTGTGAAATGACGAAGTCTTTTGCTCCAAAATAAGTGTGCACGGGAGGACGCCGAGTTTTATCCTGGTGTGATTCGTCCCACTTAGACATTATGCTCATTCCCTGTGCTGTTAGGCGTAGTTTCACAATTAACTTACATCCTCATGTTGCAGGTTTTTTGCCGCTGATTGTACCACGGTATGACAAGTGTTTAAATTTACACGGCGACTATGTCGAAAAGTAACTTAAGTATCACATAGTACGTAACACAAATTTCGCCTTTGTATATCAGTTATTAAAGTGTTTATACAAAAACGTTCTTTACTTTCCGAATGACCCTCGTAGATAACGAAAAGTTGTTTTCTGTATTCGATTCATCGTCCAAGAATATATTGTTTCACTCTTACCTCGGCACTAAAAGCGAAACTAGTAAAACCGAATACTACTTCCGGTTTCATTATTGATCTCCATAGAGCAAAAACAATAATATATAGAACTTTTTGTTGTGTATTCAGCGTCCGAAGAACATGTTATCTCTAATCTTATTCCTCCATTGTAATCGAAAGCTATATATATCGTGCAACCAGTTTTAATATTGAATGTGCATAGTTTCGAAGTCTACCATATTCACATTGTGAAACGAAATTCAGTTGTTGTCTGTACTACAGTATTATAGCTGTTTGTCATCTACACTTGAAACGAATTTTCATCGTTGCGATTCTCAGCAATTTTATCGTCTTGATATGCGAATTGTCAGCTTTAATACAACCATAAGTTGTAGTATTTGTCCCTTTTCCTCTCCCATGTATTACCGCCTCTCCCACAATACAATTTTTTCAGCAGTGATGGCCTAACCTATTTTTGTCTCCAGTTATGTTCTTCTTTATTATTCCCTATGGGCTCTGGTGAGTGGGATCCCTGGTTTGATTACGTCAAATAAACTTTGTCGTGGACAAACACCGTGTGCGTGGGTTTTCTGTTTTTTTTTTCAGTTCTTCCTCCCCCCCCCCCACTTTCTTCATTCCACCATTTCATAACCATTACTGTCTCCTTTAGCCTAGCCGGCATAACCGTGGCACGTAAAAGTGAAAGATTTCGTTTCATTCCCAATAGGCTTTTTGATTTTACGTTTTGCATAGCTGTGGTCGCATTTTTTTCAACACAAACATTTTGGATAATTTTAGTTTTCTTCTTTAGTTCCCTTGTAGATAAATCACTGTCGTTACTGTCTTCGATGCAGAAAACCTGAATTCTAAAAACATGACTCATATAACTCAAAAACTAAATTAACCAACGCTACTATTACGTATAAGCGCTACCTACAAATAGCTTTGTAGCACCACCATACGCAGACAATCAGACGGCAAGGCCATTCGACAAGAAATACCGTCACTCATGGTGCAAACACAGGTCGAATGCCTGCATGTCCCAGGTATGCTTATCGTTTGCATGAACTTATATAGAACTACCGAGTAGTCTTTTCTTAAATTTCATAAATAAAGAGTCCAGGGGAAAAGGGGATGTCCATTTTTACAATCTTTCAGAAAACGATTTTTAAAGTTCAAAACATTTTATTTCCGAAACTAGTAGTGGAAAATGCTTCAGGTCTGGTTTACACGTTCTTTATTATATTGGAAACTAGCTTACAAAATGTTATGTTAAATGTATATTATTGTAAGTAAAAGAATACAAGAAAACTGACATGAGGTTGGTATATACTGGGGAAAAATGGGTCTATTGCAGTTAAAATAATGGAAAAAAAGAGACGATTATTTTTCAGATTATAAACTATATTTTTAAAAATAGCTTGCTTCCTTCGTTTGTCATTTTTATTCTCTTTTACTCCGCTAATTACTTCTTTGGGAGTTTCGTATAGAAGGCTTGAGCATATAGGCTGCATAAGACATTCAAAGTATGCTGACCCTACCATTTTTTTCTTCCTAGATAGGCAACTTCCCTTTAAGAAAGAGGAAACGATCTTGTAAATCACAATAATAATTATGATGTTGGTCATAACATCCTATTCAAATTGTTCTCAACCGATTTAACTCAGTTCTTTAATGTACAACGAAAATCTTGGAAATGTACTTTTATTCTCTAATCAGTATCAAGTATGGGAGAGTGGAGCAAGGAGAACAAGTGAGGTAGAAAGGTTTATTGACTTTGTTGACCTAATAGTCAATGTCTTACAAACGACTATTTGACATTGCTTACGAAAGATGCAGTTGCTTAAGCAAGTTTAGACATTAAAATTTAAAAAATCGGGTTCTAGGCCAAGAGTTATATATTTTAACTCATTTAATAATAATTCAATGAATATAACTGTATTGTACGCATGCCCGTGACAGAACAATATCACGGATGTATAATATGATTTTTACTAGAGATGGCCACAAAGTTCTGGTTCCGGCGGAACCGGTTCTCGGATATCCGGTTTTCAGAACCGGTTCTGTGACCGGTTCCAGACCTGGATCCAAAAACCCGGTTCTAGATCTGGGTCCGAAAACCCCCAAAGACCCGTAAAGGAGGCACAAAGTTCATCTTTAAAAAAAATGCAAAAAGGACCATGCGCTTGTGCCTTCCCCGCCCAGATCCGCTTGTGCCCCCAGAAATAAATTTTGGTCCACCAGTGGGTGTTTAGTTGAGTTAGGATGAGTTGGCCAGTTTGCCTGTGTTAGGCCAAAGAGTTTGCCGGTTACCCAGTTTATTTAGCCAAATGAGACAAGCTGCCGCCGCCTGGGCACCTGCCTCTCGCTTCCACCATTTCATGTAGCACGCTGTTCACAGCATGCCAGCAGCTCGGGTTTAGCGTAGGGATGGTCACAAAGTTTCGGTTCCAGCGGAACCGGTTCTTGGAAATCCGCTTTTCAGAACCGGTACAAGACCTGGATCCGAAGAACAGGTTCTAGACCTGGATCCGAAGAACCGGTTCCAGACCAGGATCCAAAACACCGGTTCCGGAATCGGATCTTCTAGAACCGGATCCGTTCAGACCCGAAAACCGCTTCCACCAGGAACCGGTTCTGGTTATTCCTAATTATTACAATCCTGGCCTTCTTTTCATTCGATTTTTCTTCTTATTTCATAGTAATGTATATGCGGTCCTTTGCGCATTATTGCAAATAGTTATTGTACTAAATTACATTAATACAATTTTTTTGTATAAGCGTCCACCTCTCCGACGCGAGTCATTTCTGGATTAAGAATTCTCCCTCCAATAAATCTGGTCTTGATGGGCCATTTCTTAAAAGTAGGAGAATCACAGAAGAAACCAAAGTCCATTATAAGTCTCCCTACGTATCACAAAACTTGGGTCACTTTTCTCTATTCGAAGGTCATGATTAGCCTAGAGTGAAATGAGCATTTTTTCCTGTGAAGATTTGTAACAGCGTTTTAATGTCTTTGCTCTGTCTGCAGGATGCTAGGTTGGGTGAGCTTTTGCATTACCTACTTATACCACAGGTGCGGGAAAACTTTGTATTCAATGGGTTTTCTCGGTGTTCTTCTGTTTCATAACGGAGACAACTGGACCTTAAAATACCTGATTACCAAAAATGACGACATAATAACGGGCACTGGCACAACCGGTATGTGTCAGCACAGAATCTACTGAAAACAGGATATTTGAGCCTACAACGGCACAGAGCCGTCGACATGTTTCACTGTTGACATTTTACCAAAGCGTCATGGTCCATTATGAAGGCCATTCATATCAGGTCACATTCATGTCATGTAACTTGGCAGACTGATTGTCGACGCCGGTTGAGGAACTTACTATATATGTTTCTCAATTATCTGCTCAGCAGTCATACGAGGATTCAGAGTGACAATACGCCGTAATGCTTGGAGAGATATGTCAACGACGGTTTTGTTCCATCCACTGTTTCACTTCGCGGATGAGAATTTGCCGTCAGTTTTGTAGGTTGTAATCACTTTGGACACTCTTCTTTGCGGCACACCTAACAGACCTGTAAATTTCGTCGCGCTTGCAGAACTTGACGGAGCAACCATTTTCCTTCCTTGCAAACTAGATAGAACTCTCATTTTACACTAACACTGTCTGCTCAGCTCACTGTCCATTCACGTTCTACTACCCCTCACGTAGTATGGAGTTGGCCGTAACACGCCACTACCATCGGCTCAGATCTGCGGTGGCCGCGTGGTCTTTGGTGACCCAGATATGACGTGTTTCCAACTCCAGATATGACCGTTAAATAGGTAAGCATTTGTAGATCTGGAAGAACAAATATTGGTACGTTGGGTATATGGGCATTGAGTGGAAGTGTATTTAGTGAATTCGTTGATAGCCCATAGAAAAGACAATTTTAATTTCGGATACTCTTGGAAAGACTTACTGGATTTCCGCTTTCATATTCCCAAGTGGCTACATGGTTAGCATGCGCGCCTTAAGTGCGTGAAACCTGGGTTCGATTTCTGGTGGGAGCTCATGTGGTTAGGATCCCACGTTAAGCTGTATTTCACGTTTCCTATAGTCTCGGTGCTGTATAGGATGCTAAGCCATGAATCAACCAACAACTCTTACGTAAGGATCTGAAGAAACGGATGAATGTGATGTTGATATGTAAAGAAAGAAAGCTGAAGACAAAAACTACCAATGATGGAGTAAGGTTGGGTGTTCGAAATCAAAAAGTTGCAAGTGTGAAACTAAGATATTTTTGTGAGTGAAAGATATTTTTGTGTATTGAGAAAAATAGAAACTGTCCTGATGATTTGCATGCAAAGTAAAACAGACATGAAATACAGGAGAAAGAAGAGACATAATAAAATAAATATCACCATTTAAACACCAGAGTCGGCTCGGGAGGGAAGTCATGTCCGTAAAGCTTCAAAGTTTTGTCGCATCAAACTAAGAGAAAAAATGTTACTTAATGTTCTTATTTTTGTTCTCAACAGTAAGAACACGAGAAAGTTTTACGTCTGTTTGTTTTACGCAATACCGCTTTATTTTTTTACTGTCGTATTTTACCTTACAAGCCGCCTTTGGTAGACACCTTTAACATATTGTGCTCGTTGATTGATTGATTGATTTTGAGTTTTACGTCCCGTTCAGCAGCGAGGCTATATGAGACGTGGACCTACTGATTAACGTGGAATCCGAACCACATGAGCTCCCGCCGGGAATCGAAATATTGTGCTCGTATTTTGATAGTTGAACAATACTAATATACACAGTGCACTAGATAACAAATATACTGAAATTCACAGGTTTTCTTTATTTTTTCGATTATAAAGCTTCGGCTTATAAACATAAACTACTGTCTTCTTACGAAACGCCATTTGTATGTTTTATAGCACTCCAATTTAAAAATATATAAATTTGCTTTTTCTACGATGCAAATACACAAATATATAAATTTGTACGATTGCAGATAATTACCTGCGACTGAAGAGGTTAAATAGAAAATATCAAAATATTGCGAAACATGAACATGTTAAAGCATTAAAAGTATCGAAGAATCGTAATATCGTAATACTGAAAAATAGCGAAATATTGAAAAATATTGAAATATTAAAAACATCGATCTTAAGTTTTCGATACTTAAAAATATCTATCAATCGATATATCGAAATATCGCACAGCTGTACGTGGGACCAGTCACCGAGGACTTTCTTTTAACCACTGTCCTCTTCGAGGATGTTATTTCCCCATAAATTTTGTAGAATATCATCACTTTGACCGTCACCTAAATGTTGTTACTCGCGACACACTCAGCATATTACCACTTTCACCACGCTAACACCATATATCCGAGCTTTAATAATTTGGCCTCTTTGAAAATTAGAGTTAACTTATTTTACTTTATGACCGCTTGCTCGATACAGGCACACTACTATTCTACTGAGACTCACAGAATACGTAGTTAGCCCTATCACCCCCACCAACAATCAAGGGCTGCGATCGCTGCCTGTCCTTTGCCAACCCAGACATCTTACGTGTTCCCTACTCCATAAGTTTGAATTAATTTAATAAATCTGTATACGACATATTGGGAAACTACGGTTGTTTTTTTTATTATTATTATTTGTTAAAGGTTAAAATAAATATTTAGTTTATTATTATTTTTAAACTAATGAGTTCTGTTTGA
Organism: Thermobia domestica; assembly: GCF_964235325.1. Taxonomy (NCBI): domain Eukaryota; kingdom Metazoa; phylum Arthropoda; class Insecta; order Zygentoma; family Lepismatidae; genus Thermobia; species Thermobia domestica. Next base: position 176,732,321 of record NC_137460.1, read on the forward strand.
CAAAAAAAGGAAATAAAATAGTATGAAAGTTGGAACATATCGTATGTAGGTATGTATGAATCTATGATCTCCAAATGTGCTTGTAAGTCTACAATCTTAGACCATTCTTGTGTACCTCTAAGGATAATTTCTTTTTGCTCTTGTTCAAATGAATTAACTTTCACTCCAGACACTGGTCCCAGACCTTATCTGGAGCAACAAAAGGTCGAACTATGTGTGTAGATAGAAACAATAATTGTGTCCCGGTAAGATCATGCGCTGTGTATGTTTTACGCTAGCCTCTCTTCCATTCATTTATCACAACATTTGTCTCTCTTTCCATCGTTTCTGGAAGTACGAGTTGTAAATATATGCATATACGTTCCTCCAAACGTGATCAATGCCTTCCCTGATTTCAACCCACTTTCTGCTCTTTAACTGTCATGTGACAGGCAGGCTACTGGGAGTCGACGCGACTGCGCAAACGAAGATTTCAAGGTTGTATCGGTACCAACAAGCACTGTACTTGTGCGTTTATTCCCCCGCACGACTCTTCTCCTCTTTCCCCTTCCCTTACGTTTCTCCATCCCGTAAGCAGTGCAGTGCCAATAGATGCGGTATGCGTCATATTTACCGTTTCTTAGTTAAGCTGTGAAACCACCAGGAGGCAGCTAATTCGGCAGAGCATACACACGGTTTACACACATTCTCACATTTTTCTATAATTATTGGGACCTTCCCGAAATTCGGCCAGGAGGCCCAGGGGGTCGCCACGAAGCCCTTGTAGGCTTAAAAATTGTTGGCACCGGAAAATGTCCCAACAATTTTTCCGGTCCCAACTGGTAAGGTGTTAAACCATATGCAGGTACCAACAAGGATAGGAATGCGGGAACACATACACACACACACACATTATATATATATATATTATCGGGTGATTCCGTTAGTCCGTACCAGGCCTTTAAATCGAAAACGGTCTGTCATCATCATCATAGGTATTCTGCCTTTACTGGCAGGTCACTTGCCGCAGCTGAGAAGCTTCCATGCTCCACGGTCCTCCGCTAATCTTTTCGTCTTCGCGTATGATCTTTCTGTTATAATATTATCCATTAATTGTAGTCTCCTTCGCCCCCTCCCTCTCTTTCCTGCCACCATACCCTCTAGGACGTCCCTCATGATACAATCTCTTCTTAGGCAATGTCCCAACCAGTTTCTTTTTCTCTTCCTAATAATATCTGAAAGTGTTCTTTTCTCACCCACACTCTCATTCGTTTTCCGCTCTACCCAACTAATTCTTTCCATTCTTCTCCACACCCACATTTCGAAGGCTTGCAGTCGATTTTCGTCACCTTTACGTAATGTCCACGTTTCCGCTCCATACAGTACAACACTCCACACGAAGCATTTTATGAGTCTTTTTCTCAACTCTTTATTCAAGGTCCCACAAAACAGACTTTTCTTCCTCCTAAAGGCTTCTTTCGCCATTCCTATCCTTGCTTTTATTTCACGTTCGCATTTCATGTCATTACGAAGAATACTACCCAGGTATCGAAAACTATTCACTTGTTCTATTTTCTCCCCTCCTACTTTTATATTTGACACAGACCCCTTCGTTCCAATCACCATGGCTTTTGTCTTTCTAACATTTATTTTCATCCCATATTCTTCAAAGCCCTTTCTCATTAAAAAAAAAAAAAAAAAAATATTGATTTTCTTTTTAGATTCTGCAAGAAGCGCCATATCGTCCGCAAATCTTATGCATCTAATCATTTTACCTCCTACCGAAATGCCATCATCATCATGTAGGCTCTTTTTCACTATCTCTTCTAGATAGACATTAAATAGTGTTGGTGAGAGGCAGCATCCTTGTCGAACTCCCCTTCCAATTGCACTCTCTTCCGTCAGTTCTTTCCCTATCATAACATTTACTTGTTGGTTCATGTATAAGTTTCTTATGAGTCTTCTATCTTTCCATTCCAACCCTACCTTTGTTAGAACTCCCAACAACAATTCCCAATTCACGCGGTCAAAAGCCTTTTCTAGATCAATAAATATAACATACATCTCTTTCCCTTTTTCTATAAATCTTTCACCGATCGCCCTTAATAATCCAATAACATCTCTTGTGCCTTTGCCTCTTCTGAACCCGAACTGCTCCTCCCCAACTTCTTTATTTGTTCTTTCATATAACCTTCTGTTCAGTATTCGGAGCAGAATTTTAGCTGCATGAGATATGAGACTAATAGTTCTATAATCCTCACATCTCTTTGGGTTCGATTTCTTAGCCATCGGTATCATGATCGTTTTCAGAAAGTCTTTTGGCCATTCTCCTGTTTCATATATTTCATTGCATAGTCGCAACAATTCTTTCTTTCCCTTGTCTCCTATATTTTTAATGAATTCGATTGGTATATTATCTATTCCGGTTGCCTTTCCATTCCTAATCTCGGATATAGCCTTTTCAAACTCATCCCTAAGAATACTAAATCCTTTATCATCCTCGCCTGCTTCATTTTCTTCTTCAACATTTAGGCTGCACGGTCTATCCCTACTCTCATATAAGTCTTCAACGTATTCTTTCCACCTTCCTATGACCTCTTTCTCTCGCTGACTACCTTCCCATTCTTATTTTCAACTGCCATCATAATACCCCCTTGTTTCCTCCGAAATTACATAGATTTCACCTCATTGTACATTTCCTCATATTTCCCAACCCTTTCTAATTCTTCTATGTCATCGCATTTTCTTTTGTAAAACTCTTCCCTCGCTCTGTCTCTTTCTCTTCGTAATTCATTATTTAACTTTCTGTACATCTTTCTGCCCTTTTCTGTATCAACCTGTTTCCACATCTTCCTTTCCCTCATTTTCTGCAACATCTGCTCTGTAACCCATGGTTTTTTTAGCAGTTTTGTGTTCGCGGTAACCTACTGCTTCTTCTGCAGCCTGCTGTAAGCAACGTTTAATATGTTCCCACCGTGCGTTACTACCTGCGCCTGTCCTTTCCTCGTTTGAACATTTTTCTTCGAATTTTTCAACGAAAAGATTTCTTATTTCCTCGTTTTTCAACTTTTCAGTATTCAACACTTTGTTACCTACTTTTCTTCTGCCTACATTTTTCAGTTGAATATCTACTTCGGCCAGCACAAGATTATGATGAGAGAAAATATCAGCCCCGGGAAGGGTCTTCGCGTTCTTTAAGCTATTCCGATACCTGTTCTGAATCATAACATAGTCTATCTGATATCTTCCGCCGTCTATTGGTGATTTCCATGTATATCTTCTCTTGTGCTGATTGAACCAAGTGTTCCCAATTACTAGTGAATTCTGTCTACAGAAATTCACTAGTCCCTCTCCCATTTCATTTCTTTCGCCTAAACCATATTTTCCTACGATACTACCTTCCTGTTTTTATCCCACAACTGCATTGAAATCTCCCATTAGAATTATACATGCACCCTTCTTCTCCCTATCTATAATTTCTTCTATTTTCTCATAATTTTCCTCTACTTCTTCATTTGCATGCGAAGTCGTCGGTGCATATGTCTGTATCACCACTAGATCCTTTGTTTTCCCTTTAAGTCTTAACATCATAACTCTATCATCAATAAATTCTACTTTCACTACCTTCTCCTTTAAGCGCTTTCCAAGAATTATTCCTACGCCATTATGACCGCCCTTTTCATTACCTGAGTAAAACATTCTATATCCTTCGCTGTTCAATACCCCATTATCTTCCCATCTAACCTCACAAACGCCTACCAAATCTAAATTATTTTATTTCATTTCTTCTTTAAGATTTTCTAATTTTCCTCCCTGTAACATAGTACGTACGTTCCATGTTCCTATCCTAAACCTTTTGCTCTTCCTGTCTTTCTTTCTCTGTCTGTCTTCCCCCCATTATTACTTTCTCGTCCAATAGTCCTTCCCAAGCCATCCCCCTCCCGGAGATCCGAATGGGGGGATATTTTACCTCCGGAACTATATTTTGACCTGCAAAAGACCATGGTTCATATGTTATACTTTTGCTGCCAGCAAACTAGGGAAAATAGAGTGGTGGTTTCCCGTTGCCTTCCACCCCGCAATATCCCAGCCGTTAAAGTCACTCTGACCACGCCTGGGACTAATGTCCAAGTTGCCGTACCAATCACTATGATTTCCGCCAACTTGGCTACTGGAGAACTGCTGCCTTCTCCCAGAACACTCTTCGTCTGGCTACTCCATTTAGACCAATTCGGTAGGGGTGGCCCTTCTGGTAGTGAACTACCACCGACACAGCTATAAATTTCACTGTAGCACGCAATCCTCCCCACCCGACACATAAGTGTCTTCGTAAAGGTGGTGTTTATGTATTGTACCGAGATATGTACAAACTGAAAAACACGTATCCCATTAGTTGCAAAGGACAACAGAGCGAAGTAAAGAGTCTCGTCCCAGAGTCCCCCGCAGGGTCCCAGACGGGGTCAAACTCAAAATTGTCAAATGGAAAGAGGGGTCAAGTGGTATATCGCTTGAAAGCTCTGGTAAAAAAAGAGAAAGAAACTACAACAAGTCCCGATTCTCCACGATCACCCTATGCAAAATGGCGGCGGGTCAAAATGTCATCAAAATTTGCATTGAAAACAATATGGCCACCCCTATAAATCTGAATCGGGCAGCCAGACGTAAAAACTGAAAAACAAGTGTCTCATTATTTCAAAAGTAGAATATATCACGGTAACCAGTTCTAGATATCCAGGCAGGTCCACCTCCAAATTAGCAGTTGTTTGATTGTGCTGGAGGGAAGACCCTGAACATTTTGAACAGTTATATTTCCTTGGTAACATACGTTTTCCGAGTACAATACTACAGAGACTGTTCAGTCCTCTTTCGTGACACTACTGAAAAGTGTTGTCTTGTCTCGTCTCGTAGTCAACACTGGCAACATACACAGTATGGAAATGGAAGCGTTATGGTGGACAGGTAAGCATATTATATTGAAACGTCTAACGTTGTTCTAAGAATTAATTTACCATCGCATAACGTACAGAGGTGGAGACGGCTGCTGTCCGTTATGTAACGGATGTGCACTTCACACAGCACGTTTTACATCACGTTTTACCGAAATTGTCGTCCATGTACAGCAAGACAACGGTCCAGACGGCGATAATAATTATAACCCATAGCTTCAAGCTCTGCCTCTCGTATGCTTCGAAATGTGGTCATTATACGTTGCCTCATATCTTCTAGTGTAGTTGGTCTATTCGTGTAAACAAGCTCCTTGAGTCGACCCCAGAAATAATAGTCAATGAACGTAAGGTCTGGAGAGCGAGGAGGAAAAGGAGTATTGGACCCTCTTCCTAACCAATGGTGCGGAAATAAAGTTTTTAATGCACCTCTGCATATACGAGCAGCATGTGCTGAACAACCATCGAATTGCATCCACATATTACGCCGCACAAGAAGTTGGATGTTTTCCAGCAGCTGCGGTAGATGTTCTGTCAAGAATTGATGGAACAGAGCCAACGTTAAATTTCCATCAATAAACCAGGGCCCAATTACATGTGTTCCAATGATACCACCCCGCAAATTGATGCTCCAACGTCTTTGTCGGTCGATCTGTAGTGTCCAGTGCGGATTCTCCGCAGCCCAATAATGCGCATTGTGTAGGTTGACATGACCATCACTTGTAAATATTGCTTCGTCTGTCCACAGCACGTACACATTGAAAAACGTTGGGTTTGTCCTCAATTTCTGACGGGCACAATTACAAAACTGGAGGCGCTTATTACGGTCGGCATCTGTTAGCACCTGGCACAAGGAGATATGATACGGGTGGCGTTTATGCTTCCACAGTATACGCAGTACACTTATTTGACTAATTCCGCGATCCCGGGCAATATCTCTTGAGGATGCATTAGGACGTACGTCGACAGCAGCCAAAACATCAATAACGACATCGTTGTCATCTACAATTGGAGCATGTTTGTGACCCCCATATTGAGGAGGTATGCGCCCTGTTTGTTTCAGATGATTTGCTAACCGTCGAAGTACATTATGGGAAATTGATTGTCGCTGTGGGAACCTTGCGTTATAAATTCGGGCTGCAGCTCTATAGTTTTGCCTACATTCCCCTAACACCATTAACATGTCAAATGCCTCCCGGTTCGTATATGGCATTGTTCCAATACAATGCTATCTTTAGCTGACACTGCACTAACACACGATATTAGGGTAGTACGTGCCACCTTCTACAATGAAATGGAAGCCTTCGGACACACACACACACACACACACACACACACACACAACTCAATTCGTAGCGTCTATTACTTTTGCACAGCACAAGTACTTCACTGCAATTCGTACTAACGACCCTTCAGCAAAGCCTGCTCAACTTACTGTGGAACAAACGGTGTTCCAGCGTACCTCACGTTTGGGCCTTTCAATTCAAGGTTGTCTGCGACTGTTTCTCTCGAAAGGCGTATGTTTTGTACAAGAAACATAAACCGGCAAACAGCACAATCCAGTTGCAGTAATCGTTATCAAAGATGTGTATGTTTATTCATTTCGGTATTTCATTTGAAGTTATACGTTTCACGACATTCATGTCTCATGAATTTCACTTTTACACGACGCATAGGGAAGAAAAGGGCAGGTAAGGACAGGGCTGGAACCTTGCGTCAATCCCATTATTCGCCTGTTGTACTGAGGAACACTGAGCTTAAGATAGGTATACAGATGAACGAGGCTGTGACATCATTCAAACCTAGGTCGGGAATTGGGGGGGAAATGCATTCTCGAACGGAAATAACATAATAACGCGGAGAGAGTCGCAACGTGACACTCTGGGATTGGCAAAATTTATACGTCATTGGATAGCACACGGCAAGTCCAGAATACAGATCTATTTATAACGCCGTTTTGGGGTCTGGGCTGAACGCGGGCAAATGGTACAAAACAACATGTCCCAGGGGAATGTTCTGTATAATTGCTGTACCCTGGAGAGTTATGGTGTGCATCATGGAAACAAATCATCGCGTAGTGAACACAGCCGAAATATTTCGTCCGTTGCACTGGCCAGTCGGGAGGATACAGTGTTCAATTTCCTTGATCCCATAGTGTCGGAGGTCTGGGAGGGGAGAGGCCACCCTAAGAGGCAACATCACAACTACCGACAAAGGGCTTTCAAACACACATCCTGTGCGGACACCAAGGTCAAGATCTGGGAAGAGCCCCAGATCTCTTACAAAACAGATGCAGGAAACATTGGTAGAGCACACAGCACACGTCGACAACACACACACATCTCGTTCCACATCTCGAAGAATTCTGTGCAAGCAAAGTGAAAACAGTTGTTTTCTCCCTACCGGCTAGTGTGATTGACTCAATATTTCGGCTGTGTGCACCACTCGCAGATGTGTTTTTATGATTAACACCACAACTCTCCAGGGCTACCGGGCACTGTCTAGCAATTATACCGCCACTACCACTGGAATATGTGTTTTTTCACATTCATTTCAATGCAACTTTTGATGACATTTTGACCCGCCGCCATGTTGCATAGGGTGATCTTAGCGAATCGGGACTTGTTGTAGCTTCTTTCTTTTTGCAAGAGCTTTCAAGCGATATACCACTTGACCCCTCTTCCTATTTGACAATTTTGAGTTGGACCCCTCCTGGAACCCTGGCATGAAACTTTTTACTTCGCTCTGTTGTCCTTTGCAACTAATGGGATACGTGTTTTTCAGTTTGTACATATCTCGGACTGTTTTCGATTTAAAGGCCTGGTACGGACTAACGGAATCACCGGATATATATATATATATATACACTGCCGGTCAAAAGTTTCCGGACAGATCAAAAAACAGGGAAATATTAAGTTAGGCTTGTAATACGATGCAATTTTGGACAGGATACTTGATAGTTTAAAAACACAGTGATAGTTATAACATCAGAATAATATAATGTTATCCAAAAACGAAAATTGGCAAATTCTTTAAACGTTCTTCTCGTCAAAGAAACCGCCGTTCGCCGTTATCACTCGTACCAATCGGGGCATGCGGCTTCCAAGTTTTTGAAGATTTTCATCCGAATTATTATTCCAGACGTTTTGCAGAATATCAAAAACATCATCAGCAGATGTTGGACAGTCTTTTCGTACACTTCTGCCAAGCTCTTCCCAAAGAAGTTCGGTGGGGTTAAGATCTGGAGATTGGGGCGGCCATTCCATGATACAAATATCTCCTTTGGCTTGTTTCTTCTTAAAATAATTAGAACAAAGGTTTAACGTGTCCTTCGGATCAGTATCGTGCAGAAAAGTGATTTTGTGACCAATCAAATCAAATCCTGAGGGAATAGTATAGTTGCTTAAAATGGAATGATAGCCATTTTTGTCCAGATTTCCTTGTATTCTGTGAATACAACCCACTCCAGAATTTGCAAAACACCTCGAAAGTATCAGAGAATCTCCTCCATGTTTAATAATCGAGGTTACATAGTTAGGACGCATCTTTTCTGTAACAGATCTTCGAACATCAACTCGGTGTCGTTGTTCAAAAACTTGAAATTTTAACTCATCAGTCCATAATGCGCGTTTCTACTGCTTTTTTGTCCAATTTTGGTTCTTCAGGGTCGATTAGAGCCTCTGTTACTTGTTTCCACTGAACTATTAACTGTTTTTGCACAGCAACTATTACCCAGAGTGCAGCTACACTCAAATGTCGATTCACAGTAATAACTGAAATGTTTGTAGGATGAATATGATTAAATTCTGATTGGAGTTCCACTGCAGTAAGTTTCAAATTTATTTTGCTGAACAATACAATACTATGATCTTTCGCACGTGACGTAATACGAGACCTTCCAGCTTGATTTTTGTCAACTTTCTTTCGTCTTCGCTGAAAACGCTTGATGGAGTCACCAAAAGTAGATGAAGTCTATTTCAGTTTGAAAGGTATTTGACGAATAGAAAAGTCCACAATATGACGCGCAATGATTCCAACCGGTGCCTTTTCACTTAAGATCTTACCTCTGTCCGTGATTTCTAACAACAACGGCAACAAACCCTCAGAAAAGGCAAAAATTCCACACAAACATTGTTAAAAACGTCACTGTACTCTATCTTATAATATTGTTAACTAATAATGTAAACTTCTGACATTATTTGTGTCTGATAAGGCCTGTATACTAAGGAATTATATTCCAGGGGTAACTATAAAAAGGAATTAACTGCTAACGTTTAACCGTACTTCGATCAGGCAGTTATTGTGTGATCCTGATCCCGCTATTGTTAATTAAAATAATCGCCGACTACAATACAATAATTCAATACTTCTTCTTTTACTACATGTAAACATGTTACAAAAACGAAAAACGTCTATTATCCTCCTGAGACGTTATAGAGACTTAAACAAACAAAATATTTCGAATTGGTGGCTTTCCCTATCGAATATAAATTGATTAGCTCATAAAAATGTAAGTTGAAGCGCCTTTCCAGGAACTCTTGACCGGCAGTGTATATATATATATTTATATTTATATTTATATATATATATATATATATATATATATATATATATATATATATATATATATATATATATATATATATATATATATATATATATATATATATATATATATATATATAATTCTGTAAATTACGTTTTAAGTCAAAAGTAAAAAATATTTAATTTGTTTACCTTTGGAATACCAATATCTGGTCTAAATGATCTACACACAAGTATTGTAATATTTATTTATTTATTTTGTATATTACTGTTACGCACACGCCTAAAATGCCATGATTTGTTCTTTTATTTTCCCATATATTTCTTAAATTTTTTTTTATATAAGTCACATTTCTTATTTTGAAATGCAAAATATTGATGATAATGCTTTTACAATAATTTTGTGTTCCTTCTGTCGTGTCTTCTTTTTTCACCTCGCAAAAGTCAAGATTTAGGATCAAAAATGGTTGGAAAATGAAAATAGGGAAAGTTCACCCTGTTTGACAAGTCTTGTTATTCTGACAGCGGCCAGTCTTGCCTCCCGCAACCCTTTCTTTTTCCGAATCATATAATCAGATTGTCAACTAACATAACTTTGAAGATATCCATTCTCCACATTATTAGATGAACGATCTTTCTCATTTCGTAACTTGTTTCCCCTCCTCTTAATTCATTCGTCACCCTTTCATATACATATCACAAGGGAAGAACAGGAGTGATGATAATACCAGAAATTAATAATAATAATAATAATAATAATAATAATAATAATAATAATAATAATAATAATAATAATAATAATAATAATAATAAATGAAGCACGAAAATACAAATAACGTTTTAGTCGAAATACTAGTGAATATTTTACTGGAAGAGAAAATCGAACAATGCTACAAGCCTTATGCATAGTCATTCTTAGCATTGTATTAAGAATTTGACTAACGCGTGATGGTGACTTCCGTATTTAGAAACAAGTTAGTGAAGATAACAAGGATTTATACCGAAAAGGTCCAGTCACTACTTTCCGCAGGGTTGTCCAAGCACATTAGAACAAATCAAGGTAAAATAGAATAATTATTGATTAATTCTATAGAATAATTATTGATAAATTCTATTGCGTTTGAACAGCGCTGCACAAAAGTCAAAACTGTCCCTTGTGAATATACTGTAGGTCGTTGCTAACTTTACTAACGTATTTTAAATCGTAAGTTAGCTTCATGCGTCAATCCAACTCTTAATAAATACTGACAAGAATTCTGCATAGGGCCCAATGTATTTCAAACGCAATTTGCAAATGTGATTTAATAAAATGAAGTGTCAAGTGTATAATATAGGGGGAATAGGGTAATCCATACTACATGAGGGTTAAATTCACCGCTCGTTCTTGAGGATTTTAATCCCAAGCCATAGGGATGATGGAAAAGAGTCAAAGGAAATGTACATCATACTGAATCGAAACCGACTGAATTGTAGAAAATTTATCGTTGAGCATGTTATAAAGAAAATATACACCAATTTTTGCCATATAAATATTTTACATAGTATATATTGAAATATTGTCTTCCATGTACATGTGTAAACTTTCAACATGAGATTGATTTTACCAACTTCCTTGTCCTCCTTTTATACCTGATGAATTGCAACCTCAAACAATAGCATTATTCCTGTAATTAAAAGGAAGGCACATAGCACGTAACCGGACTCCGCTAGTCTACCGTAAGCTTTTCCATTGTCTGAAGATACTGAGTCAACACCGGAAAAGTACTTTAGGTCCCATTGGGAATTGAAAGCAGGACCTACGTGGAGATCCACCGGATTCAGATTCCTCCCACAAAACTTCGTAATTCGACAAACATTTGTGAACTTTCTTAACATAAGTATACTTGTTTAACATCGAAATGATTTATATAGCCGAAAAATTTTAATATCTCTAGCTCTATCATTTTAAATAGGAGGCACTAATTAACAATTACCTGTCGTCTTTTCGAGTGTTGAATAGCACAGGTTCAATACTACATATACGTATTAGGCCCGCAAAAACCTTCGGATCCCTCCAAACAAAAAAAAAAAAAAAAAAAAAAAAAAAAAAAAAAAAATTCTGGGCGCGTGCCTGGCGTGCTCTAAACATCAATAATGGAAAAAGGAAAGGAGACAATCACGCAATATTTTCAGATAACATCCCGACATTCACCTTGTGGAACAGCGAAGAATGCTGGTAAAACCGGTCAGGGTAGCAGGCCACAAGCTTTGCACCCAGGATCTCCCTTTTGCGAAGAAAAAACGCTAACCACTAGGTTCACTAGAACGCTCGTTAGACATAATAATAATAATAATAATAATATAGTTTGAAATGAAATGAAATCTTTAAGTTTTACGTCCCACGGTTATGCCGGTTAGGCTAAAGGAGACGGTGATAATGAGAGATGAGTGAAAATGGTGGAATGAAGAAAGTGGGAGGAAACGGGAGAACCCCGAGAAAACCCACGAGCACGGTGTTTGTCCACCACAAAGTTCACTTGGCGGGGGCTGGGATCGAACCCGGGACCCCAAGCACCAGAGGTGAACGCTCTACCACTGAGCCACCGCGCCCCCCAATAATATAGTTTGACTCAATATAGTGAACCAATTGCGGATCTGCCTGGATTAAGAATCAGCAAACTCCGGTGAAATACCCCAAAAATAATGCAGATTGATAGCCAATGATGTGGCCATGCATCACGCAATTTTCTAGCTATTTTGTGGGTTATAGAACCGTAAAGTTTTGTTTTAATAATAACAAAAATATGATTTTCACAGGCTTGCGCCCACCATTCATGGAACAGTCCTTACATCAATTAATCCTATTCTTGTTGTGGACAACGAAGAGCCCTATGAAAACAAAGCAAGATGAAGAATGAAAGACATTGTCTATTTTTCCCTCCCCTTTACTACTTTTGTTTCACTCTGTGCTTCCCCCTGACCCTGCCACCCTCCCACCTGCCTTTTTCCTCGTATATGTGACTTTCTCCTACGATATTCACAGAAATTGATCGTTTGATTTCTCCCTGTCTCTACTTTCGATTTGCAATAACAACATATGAAAGTGAAATTTCGTTCTGCTTCACCACCTGAAGAACGAAATTCAATGTCACCCTCTGAAGAACAATACAATTGATACCATGCCCGAGGAGCTCTCCAAAGATCTGGTAAGATCTGTAACTGATGAACACAATACCTTTAACAAACTCGTTTGTTCATCTGTGTTATTGATGTGGCAAATAGTATTTGTAACAAAATAGCTTCTGCTTTGCTCATATTCGTTCAATTAGATACCCGCAGAGGCCAGAATCTCATTGTGCTGATACCAGTTCTTGATTTTTCAGCCACAAGCGCGACAAGGAATATCCGAAACAGATTTGTTCCTTCAATTAGTTAGGTACAATAACGTTACATGCTCGAATAACGCTACGGCATCATATCGAAAATTGGTGTTATATCTTGTACCTACCTACATTAAATAACCAATAATATTGTTACAGAGAGCTATTTTCGTTACGTTAAGTTATCCACCCCTGGGTTAAAGACAAATTTTAAGGCGATTTTTGACATTTCGGGAAAACTAATGTTATGCACGTTATTAGTACCATCCAACGACATTAAAAAAAGAAAAGAAATCAGATAAACATAAAGTTGGTCAAAATTTGATACCCAGTGTTATGTGCAACATTTCATTTGAATATATTTCAATGATATAACTTTTCAAAGAGAGGTCCCACATCTTCACTTCGCGTGCAAAGTTGCTAGGTTTGCCCAGCGTTTTCGAAATGTACTGAACATATAAAGACCTGCTCTTTTGCACACTTGGCTAAGTTTTAACAATTATTCAGAATATGTTACTAACTTTAGCCGTTTAAGTTACCTCAGTATAGATACAACTCTTGAAACTTGTACTCTCCAGTTGCCACTCTCCAGGTAAATACAAAGATACATACTTGCAAAGTTCTAGAAATCTCATAGATGCAATTTTTGGGTATATTCGGAGGGCAATATTTTAACTGTATTCTCTCCAATCTTATTTTTCTTGCCACGACTGGAAAGAGCATGCTTCAAGCTTTAAAAGCTAAATAGTTGTTTCACAATCATGTGTCTTAAGAAACAACAAGACCCCTCAGAAGGACAAAATGTTAGAACATCTCGACATGTTGTAGAATATTACGTAATGGTCTGGATATTCCATAATATTCTAGAAAATTACAGAATTTGTTAGGAAATTATAGAATATTCTAGCACATTACATAATGTTCCACAAAATGATAGAATGTTCTAACACATTCCAAGGTGTTCCAGAAGGGTCATTCTAGAAGAATGTTCCACTTATTGTTTACTTTCAGTAGTTTAAGAGTAAAGTAAAATGTTTCAGAACATTTTAGAAAGTTTTAAATATGTTAGTGTGTGCTCGAATATTTGTAAAGCAAACTGAAAATATATACAATGTTCTGATTTTAGAAGTGGCTGCACTACTAATCGTATTCATGAGTGACCTAATGATAAGCTGCTTGCTTGTGACAACGTTGTAGATAGTACACTTGTGTCCATTACTAAAGATTTATTAATCGTTGCAGCAAATGAATCAAGAGACTCCTACACCCTACTGTCTTGAAAACGCAAATATCACTGATGTCATGAGCCATCAATATTTCATTCCGGCAAAAGTCAGCTAAAGCCAGCGAAAGAAATGTCACCAATGGGCAAGGAGTTTTTACGACACAAGTCTGGACTTCACTTTACTGAAGATGCTCTGATTTGTTACTATCATTATGTTCTGCTGCTAACCAAATTTCAACTCCTACAGAGGACTTGCTGCAACACATTTGGGAAGGAAAAGCACAGTCAAGAGGGGTTAATAACCAATCACCATTTCAACAGAATTGGCAAAAGGGATTCAATGGGTTACATTAGTGCAAAGTTCAGAAAGCCCAGGACAACATTACTCAGGTGATTGCAGCAGCTGCTGCTGCGAGTAAAACTGCTATTGTTAATACACAAATGGAAATCAAATGCTAATAAAGGACATGGATACTCACATTCAAGAGTTCAGTGATTGCAGCACTACAGCAATTCCAGAACAAAGCATGAAAATATAAGATGCTATAGCTTGCATTTATGATAAAAACTGGTGGACTGGGAAAACTGACGAAACAACTGAGGAAAACAATGACCTATTTATTCCCTTTTTCCTTTTTATCCACATGATCCCATAACTTCTTTCCAAAATCTCTAAAGGTAACAAAGTATGAGTGCTCATTAGTAAAGTCTTACGGAAACTATCACGATTAAAATTCACAACTGCTACAGGCCGAAGCCTCAATATTAGTGAAAAATTATGTAGAGATCAGTCAACCTTTTTCAGCAATGTTATTTTAAGAAGATAAAAAAGGGGTGGATTAACAGTTGTTTGTGTTGTTGCTTAAAGTGCAAACTTAATAAATAAAGAAATATTCTAGTAGTGTTACTAATGTATTACTTCAATTTACAACATGTTGTTTATTAAACTTACACAGTGCACCACTTCTGATTTTGCCACATAAAGAGCAACCACAAATTAAAAACTAGTCAAATCTCGGTGTTCAAATTTTAATTACTTGTTACTACTACTTCAAAAAAAAATGTTTTGGGAAAATTTGAGATTTTACAAGTCCTCCCTTTTGAGATACCTCAGATTGAACATACCTGATTTTCAAAAAAATCCTAAAGTTTGGAGATCTACAAAAAACTTTCAAGTACCAAACTTTATTTTTTAATTCCTTACATTTTTAATTTCAGAAACAACAATCTGTGTGTCTCTAACTTTAACTTTCAACATTTTTTTATAGGTTATTGTAGTGGAGTAGGTTTAAATGTGCACTGACTGAATGTTAAATGTTGTACATACAATTCTCTTTCAAATGTGTTTTGCTTGAAATCAACATCTTCAGACATAACTGAGCTTCGACGCTTACAGCAAACCTTTCTGTTATATATATATATATATATATATATATAAAAGAAAGAAAGAAAAAATGATCGCTCAAAACAGAACATTAAAGAAAATGAATGAATGCTTGTCTTCAACTCCATAAATAGAATACAATTTTGTGAACAAAATAATAATAATACATATTTTCAGCGACCTTCTAATCTGAAATTGGTTGATTTCAAATGGATTGACCCCATACCCTTATATCAATAGACAAAAATACTTAACCTCGGAAATCATCGAAGTACAGTTTTAGTTTGATGTTTAATTACAGAAAACAGCCGTGGCGACCCGACAATATACTTGTAACTTCAGGTTAGCAAACCTTACACCCATTTTCAAAAGTTATTACCAACAAAGACTAACAAAATACACGAATTGTTCTCTGTATTATTCCAGAGAATTAAAGTAAATATTTCAGGGAAATTCATTCATTTTATTTTCATTATTAAAGATTTTCTGCGGAAGGGGAGAGGGAATAAAGAGAAAGGTGCATCTACCAGTTACCCGGCGGGCTAATCTAGGCCTGTTCTCAATACTTTGAAGATTTGGGGTTTGACGTTCTTTTACAGAACCGGAGCTATGTGAGACAAAGCATTCTGCTTAAAGAATATAAAACAATAATTAGCAATGGAGTTGTCCACAAAGCAAAGTGAAACAATTTTCGTTGCGAGACAGATGTCTTCCAATAGAAAGAGATCCATTTCGAGAAGATGAGACAACACCTTTCCGAGAAGAGACAGCCTAAACTTTTGTTTTTAGGCAAGCCTACTAAGGAACTTTATTCTAGATTTTATGATCCACCTGAGATCGGAACGAGGATGACAGACACATGATGTGTGCAGGTCTCCTTCTCAGCCACGAAGATACACTTCTACCTGGAATGCTATCCGTTACAAAATCAGATATTTGCCGAAGAAAAAGATGTGTACTTTTGATTCTCAATATTTTTCTTCCTTTTGTTTTTCTGTTTTAAGCATTGTAACAGTTTTGTCGCAAAAAATTCGAGAAATTGTAAAATTTTCAAAAATCGCCATTTTTGGGCGCCATTTTCTCGAAAACACCATCTTTTAAAATTCTGAAATTTTGTCAGATGGTTCAACTTTATATGAGTAATAAACACACCAAATACCATTCTCGACCAATGCTTCATGAATTAACACAATTCTATAGTATCTTAAGAATTTACATGAAAACAACATGTTTCGTCATTAATCTTTTTTTTTTTTTTTTAAAAAAAAACAGTTTTAAATCATTATAGCACAAATTGTTGCATGTTGTATGTAGATATATAGTGAGTGTAACGGTTGCAAAAGGCCTCAGATCTAAGGCGTCTATCGGTTTTAACAGGTCACACTAAGTAAAGAAGTACACTCTTTATTATGTATTTTTAGAGCCACATCCTCCAACTGACACAATAGTTTTTGTGTCCCCTCTCAAAAGTTACATTCCGGTCACTAAATATTTTTATACGTCTTGTTTGAAAGAATCTTCTTTTATAATACTATCAACATTTTGCATTGGCATTGAAAGTAGCGATGCAAAAAAGCCGGCTTTTTGGGGAAAAAAACGAGAATTTTGGAAATTTTGGCTTTTTTCATTTTCATGATTTTTCTACCTAAATAGCTTTCTTATGATATACTCTAGAGTTAGACAAGATTTCCATGACCTAAATGCCATATTTCGCTCTGAAATTCACCACCACGATGGATGGGCACCTTTTAAGAATGAAAGCAAACATAAAGAATGTAGTATTTGAGGGTAATTTTAGAGGCTATTTAACTTTATTTTACCTTTTGAGTTATCAACATTTTTTTCTTCTCTGGATCATTTCAGTTTGTCATCCGTGTTTCATTTCTAAAAGCTTAGTAATCTAGCTTCTAGCGCAAAAGTTAAACTTATGTTTTTCTATATATCCGTCAAAGCGTATATTTTTCAATATATTCGTCAAACCGTACTTCCACATTTCTGTTATACTGTTAATGTGCAATGATTTAGGAACAATTTTCCGGATACAACCGTGAATACAATTTTACACAAATGATCAGTAGCGGATTTAGAAAAGTACTTTGGGAGGGGTTAGTCTGATTGTTTCGTTTTTTAAAAAAATCCTTATTTTTATTTGGGAGGAGCTTGAAGTTAATGAGTAACTAATATTTCGTTTTGTTTATATATTTAGCAATAATCTTCCGGATACAACCTTGAAGGTCATTTTAAACTGAGAACCAGTGGCGGATTTAGAAAAGTATTTTGGAAAGGGTATTTCTTTCTAAGGTGCCTTCCATTTCAATTCAGGCAGAGCATGTACCATTACCATCTCAGATATTGTTGAAACTTTTTTTATAGCAACTAGACATGTTTTTAAGAGACCCAATTTTTTTTGTTTTGTCGAAAAAAGTTTTCCCGCCAAGTACTGGGCCATCAAAGACTGGGAGTAAAATTTATGAATTGTAGAAGACATGGAAAATGGTCAACTTCGGAGCCTCACCATTCGGCTATGGAGACAGGTAGAGTTATAATTCTTGTTGTGGTATGTACATAGGGATATAAATAAACTATATTTTATTATAGTTTGGTTTGCGCATGCGTATCTTTTTGAACATAAATTAACAAATGAACGTCAATTTATCTGAAAAGTCGAAGTTTGCGAATTTTCTTCGAGCACTTCCGGTTCGAATTTTAAAATTCTGTTTTCACGGTTGGTAGTAAGACCTGGTTACCCGCTTTCCGAAAAAAATTTTGTATCGCTTCTGTGTGCAACCGTTTTGTCGCAAAAAATTCGAGAAATTGTAAAATTTTCAAAAATCGCCATTTTTGGGCGCCATTTTCTCGAAAACACCATCTTTTAAAATTCTGAAATTTTGTCAGATGGTTCAACTTTATATGAGTAATAAACACACCAAATACCATTCTCGACCAATGCTTCATGAATTAACTGCAGCCTTTTAAAGTTAGCGAAGTTTCGTTAACTTTGATGTCACAGTTAGCAACACTGGGAACAATAAAAGTGCAATGATTTGATGATGTTTGTGGTTCACATTCATTAAATGAAGAATAAAAGGTTTTCTTGACTGTTTTTGTCATTATTTTGATCAAGAAGGCTCTCTGAAATAGTAAAATGAGCCTCCCCCTACTCCTTCGTTTTCTTAAACCGAAATAATCTGAGGTGGAAATTACGATTACGAAACACACAAATTTTAAGTTTACTTGAAATGGCCATCCAATAAATTCTGATGATCTACAAAAAGCCTGAGCTATTACCTCAATGATGATTTGGAATGCTCCAGATAAAGTCTCAATTAAGTGCGATGTCATTACAGTGATCGAAAAAGGACAAAAATTTTAAAAAAAATCGAAACGTTTTCTTACGCGTTCCAAAGAAATTTACTGACTTTTTAAACAGAACAATCCCAACATAAGAATGGGTCACTCGGAATTTTACAGTATTCGACTAAAGTGGGTCAGTCCGCAACCTGCGAGAGAAGTGTGTATGTGTGTGTGTGTGTGTATTGTGCAAATTTTAAGTTAGCTGCTACTGCGTTGCTACAAATCAAAGGTGCAGCCTGTATTGAAGCTGTCATGAGTGACCTATTTCCTTTAGTAGTATGATCCGTAGAAAATGACAACTGTCTTCTTCAAGAATGTGGTGAATGTTCTGGAGTGGAAGGAATAAGTGTGGAGTCTTTAATTATTGATCCTGATGAAAATGAAAGTGTTACGTATGCCATATGGTAAAACAATAATCTCGTTAAAAAAACTGACACTTTCTGTTTTCCTATCGTACATTGCTTGTTTAACTGTAAGAATTGTAATTCATGACTACACCAAGAATTAATTGCTACCGAAAAGCATTGTATAAAATTTCAAGATACAAATTCTATTTTACTTCATGTGGACTTCGCTGAAAACTGGACTGTTATTCTGCAAAGTGAAATTCAGAGTTATCACCGGAATATAAAACAACTGACAGTTTTGTTGTAATAAACGACGATAAAACACACGATTCGGCTCATGTACTCATAGCCATAGACAAGATTCTAAAAATACTCGAAGAAAAGCGAAAATATACTTTATAGAAAAAGGTTTGAATACGAGAAAATAAGTGTCTACAATTTACCAAACCGTATCAGTGATTTCTGATGGCGCTGCATCCCACTTTAAAAATCGATTTAAGATGTTCGAGATGCAGACAGGTCCAATAAAGCAGTGGTTTTGCAGTGAAACTGGCCATGCATGGTCTCTGCGACGCACAGTGGGGCGAAAACGCAAAAAGCTGGCCAAAATATGATAACTATATTCAGATTGAATGAAATTTAGTATTAAGGAGTTATTGAGGTTGCTGATTACGATTCTGCAACTAACGTTGAAAAAAACAAAATGGCGGAATAAAATTGGCAAAAGTCGAAAAAGTCGTAGAAATGTTCTCAAAAGTGGCGGTAAAGGGGTTATTGAGGTCGCTGATAACGATTCTGCAACTAAAGTTCAAAAAAACAAAATGGCGGAATAACAAGAATGTCAACATACTTCGTAATTTTCACAATGTATCTTTAACAACATTCACTTTTTTCACATATTTTGATGAACAATTACTTGTTACTTACGTTCTTATTTATTAGAAATGTATTATTACTTAAATGACACACATTATTGGTATTTGATTCGGTTATGGTAACTGCAACGGCTTGTCACTGTAACACTAATGAGCAATATTTAACATCAACACGCTTCGTAATTGGCACATTTTGGCAGCTACGTTTTTGTCGACAGCATTAATTAATTTTCAAACTACATTCTACAAAATATGAGCGTGGTGCACAAGGGTGCACATAATGTTTTCAACCCTTTAAGTTAATAAAATATATAAACAATGTGAAAATTTTGCCTGACTTGCGATTCAAATTATAAATTATTACATCATTATTATTAATTTTTCACTTCATACACTTATTCTACTTACCAGTACGATATAGGAAAACTTTACAGATTTAAAAACTATGAATGCGTTCGAAAGTTACAACCGTTTAAACGGACGCTCACAATTCTTCTATTGTTCTTTACGCACTTGATCTGCTGAAGGGTCTACTTAAGAGTGGCTCAGGTAGTCGGAATAAAGTAAAAACCTTATTCTATTTATGGATCTGGGCCCTTCTAACATCACTCTAGCCAACTACATAAAAAAATTCCTATATTACTAACTTTCGTTTTTTTACTTTTGGCCAGCTTTTTGCGTTTTCGCCCCACTGTGCGACGGTACTGAAGGGGGGGGGGTAAAGAATGTGACAACGCAGCATAACCTTAGGCAAATGCAGATACACAGTATTAAAACCGCAGGAGAAAAAAAATGAAATGAAATCTTTGAGTTTTACGTCCCACGACTATGCCGGTTAGGCTAAAGGAGACTGTGATTATGAGAAATGAATGAAATGCAGAAAGTGGGAGGAAACGGGATATCCCCGAGAAAACCCACGAGCACGATGTTTGTCCACCACAAAGCCCACACGGCGCGATCTGGGATCGAACCAGGGACCCCAAGCACCGGAGGTGAACGCTCTACCACTGAGCCACCGCGCCCCCACTAAAACCGCAGAAGAATTCGTGAGTATAGTGCAAGTACAAACTCCGGGTATTACTCTCGTTTTGTTGCCTGGAACTGAATTCGACGACTTCCGGAAGAAAAAAAGGGAAAGTATGCGACCCGTAACTGGTATTCAACGAAGTCGTCTTTGGCTTTCGGAAAATGGCAAAGTTTTTATTGCAGTAACGGGTCACCATGAACTAACTTCATGCTTCCCCCAAAATCGAACTTCTGCAATTCAAAGTGTAGATTTAAGAAATCTGCAAAAAGGAACTTTCGTTACATACATATATGTATGATAACCAGTGGTGCGTAGCAGAAATATTATGAATAAATCATGAATTACGTGAAGTTGAAGTGCTGTTTATGCTTCCACATGGACGTTCAGCATTTGTGACTATAGACAATGTGCTACGCAGGGGCGGATCCAGGACGGACTTCTAGAAGGAAGGGGGGGGGGTATACTGCTACTTAGAGCTAAGAGCTCCAAACTCTGAGATCGGTTTTATTTATATATAAAATAAAAAAGTTTCTTCCCCTTAGATCCTCTCCTGGACAAGTTGTGAGTGAGCCAACACCTATTGGAGCACCTGCACGGTTACATGATATTAGACACCAATCAAGCAAATGATTGGTCCATGTAAAAAATTTTAAAAATTTAAAAAAATCAGTGAAATTTTGTTTCCGAAGACCATTTTATGTAAGTGAACTTGAAATTTGTGTGTTTCGTAATCGTAATTTCCACCTCAGACTATTACGGTTTAAGAAAACGGAGGAGTAGAGGAAGGCTCATTTTACTATTTCAGAGAGCCTTCTTGATCAAAATAATGACAAAAACAATCAAGAAAACCTTTTATTCTTCATTTAATGAATGTGAACCACAAACATCATCAAATCATTGCACTTTTATTGTTCCCAGTGTTGCTAACTGTGACATCAAAGTTAACGAAACTTCGCTAACTTTAAAAGGCTGCAGTTAATTCATGAAGCATTGGTCGAGAATGGTATTTGGTGTGTTTATTACTCATATAAAGTTGAACCATCTGACAAAATTTCAGAATTTTAAAAGATGGTGTTTTCGAGAAAATGGCGATTTTTGAAAACTTTACAATTTCTCGAATTTTTTGCGACAAAACGGTTGCACACAGAAGCGATACAAAAATTTTTTCGGAAAGCGGGTAACCAGGTCTTACCAACCGTGAAAACAGAACTTTAAAATTCGAACCGGAAGTGCTCGAAAAAAATTCGCAAATTTCGACTTTTCAGATAAATTGACGTTCATTTGTTAATTTATGTACAAAAAGATACGCATGCGCAAACCAAACTATAATAAAATATAGTTTATTTATATCCCTATGTACATACCACAACAAGAATTATAACTCTACCTGTCTCCATAGCCGAATGGTGAGGCTCCGAAGTTGACCATTTTCCATGTCTTCTACAATTCATAAATTGTACTCCCCGTCTTTGATGGCCCATTACTTGGCGGGAAATTTTTTTTTTTGACAAAACAAAAAAATATGGGTCTCTTAAAAACATGTCTAGTTGCCATAAAAAAAGTTTCAACAATATCTGAGATGGTGATGGTACAATTTTATATTTTTTTGCCTGAGTTGAAATGGAAGGCACCCTAATATTTAGTTTTTCTAAGAAGTCCTAATTTTTATTTGAGGGACGCTTAAAGTTTGTAAGTAAAGGCATAACTAATAGATATTTCGTTCACTCAGTCATGTTTGTTGTGCAGTTGTTTTAGGCATATTTCGTTTTAAGGTGGGGAAGGGGTTTTGTAAAGATATGAAGGGTGTGAGGTAAGAACCTGGTAACCAACAATGCTGAGTTATGCAGCACCAAATAGAGAGCAACGCATACCGCTTCGTTTAATCCTTCATGTATAGTCTTACGTGAAAAATTATCTTTCCGACTTTGAAAATGAATTATGCACCAGAAAAGCTCTAATTTTTTAAAATAGTAAAATTGTGGGTAACCATGTTCTTGCCTCATACCCTTCATATGTTGAATTCCTCTTGTTAAAAATTCTTTTATTCTAATTTAACTTTGTTTCAAAAAGAAGCTATTGAATATTTTAAAGTAAAAATACTACATACAATTTTGTTAGTTATTTGTGTATTTTTTTTCAAGAAGTATTTACTTTCAAGATTGGCTGGTTTATACCAGCTGGTTTTAAAAAGTGGTTCAAACCAAAAAAATAAAAAGAACGAAAAATGTGTCGTGACTTCATGGTGACGTTCCCAAATATCAAACCATCTGCATTAGTTTTATCTCCTTTTCATCTTTTAATCAAGGTGTCCCATGTTCAATTCTCGGTCGAACAAACCAAGTAGCGGTTCGAATGTCACTTTAAGCGAGTCTTCTCCTTGATATCCTCGGTATTACGTAAGGATGTTAAGCCTAAACATATGAAACGAAACCAAATTGTATGTTTCTGCTTGCCTGAATACCTGTTGTTTTATACAGAAGCCAGGGTTGCTTAAATATATAGATAGAAATTGGCAAAATTTATCGACTGCCTACGTAGCTTCCAACATTAGCTTGGATTGGACTTTCAATGATATCTACATACTAAATTTGTAATTTAATACCTCAGTTTTAGCGTACTGATTATGATATATCGAACTTAAATTTTACATGCAAAGTAATAACAGGATTTTTCCGTTATTGTTTTACATTTAAAGTAATGACTGGATTTTTCCGATGGCTAAGGCGGGAGTTTCCCAATTTAAGAAATTTATTAACCGAATTTCTTTAAGCTTATGTGACCCCTTCCAGCATAACTCTGTTGTTGCATAATAACACCAAGGCGAAACAAACTTCTTTCTGTCAATATGTAATATAAATACATACAGCAAAATACTTAAACAACAAAACCCGGTTTTAACAAACAAACAAACAAACATACAAAAAAAACCTGATTTACCCCTCCCCAAAAAGGGGTTTTTGGCTTTTTCAAAAACAACCATGGATCTTGCCAACCCTGCTTACATTTGTATATAAGAGGTTAAAAAATTCTTATTATATACATTGGTTAATCCTTTGGAATTCATAATGCAAATATGTTAAAAATTTAAATTGTTTGAAATATCTTTTCGAAATTCATGGTTTATTTTCGAGGTTTTATATTATTATCGGCATCAACCACTAATTAAATGAGTTTTTGTGTTATAGAGAAGCGAAACAAAGTCTACTTTATCAATTTAAAGCACAATTTTGAAAAAAGCCCAAAATTTCCCAAGCAAAAAAAGCGAAGCAGAAAAAAAGTTTTTTTTTTCAAAACAGCCGGTTTTTTCCAGCCCTTGCATCTCTAATTGAAAGAGTATATAAAAATTGTTAAGGAGATAGAAAATGAGATTTCATTTACACTCATATAACATAAATTATGTTCGCAAACTGCTACATCATTTTCAATGTTAGAAAATAATATATTTCTTCGAAAACTTATAAGACACAGTATCATTAATGTGCCATTGCACATGTATAACTAATGATGGAAACGATAAAATATGTAGCTATAAATGTATAACAACAAAAATTGCATTATAAGCACAAAATAGAAAGAGTACTCTAGTATCTACAGAAGTATCCTATATTTAAAAATTAGGAGTCGGATGAAATTAGTCAGGCTATTTAATGAGTACTGAATCAATTCATACGCTGATATGTAGCTTTATCGGCAGTTTCAGTAAACTGATAAGCACTTTGAATCATGAGAATTAAAGCGCATTACAATGAAAACGCATAAACTAAACTATAGGTAACAGTATTTCAAAATCTTTTCATTTGCGTAATTAGCTACTTCACTTAATACAAGACGGCAAGCTTGATAAAATCGAAATTAGTGGGAATGGAAACGGAAAAAGCTGGAATTATGCGTGCATGAAAATGAATTTACCATTGGATCGTTGATCCAAATGCATTTTGTAGATGATTCACCAATATGATGTTCCACTGCCCAAGTGAAAGTAAAAACTGATGGGTATAACCACAGAATGTAAGTTTTGTTATACATCAATAGTGGGAAACATGGGTAAGTTTCTAAAATTGAAGTTGGAAATTAAAAATGCAAGCACTCAATCACATTTGAATCATTTAAGAATTTTCATTTGAAATGTTTATAATATCTCATTCTTCAAATTTTCCCAACTTTGCACGGTTTGTTGCCACCCTAATTTAGATACAAGGTTCTAAAATTACACTATATAGCTTCTAATGCTTGAAGCATGCTTTCCTCTGCCAGCTCTTTCAATATTATCTTTGAATATCACAATTTACAACACTGAACAGCTGAAAAGTACTATTTCTGCGCAGTAATACGATTTGAATGCATATGTTGTTAGTGAAAAAGAAAGAAAGTTGGAAATTTACAAATATTTCCTACTACACCTAATTACAACTGAAACAGGAGTAATTCTAAAAAAGGTATATTAGCATAAGTAATTAGGAATATAACGTTTAAAATATCGGCTATGATTAGTTGAAGAGGTCCAAGCATTTAAGAATGGAATTGTACTACACGCTGTATAAATGAGAAATGCAAGATGTTGTAGACTATAATGTACTTAGCAGAAACGCATATAAGGGAATATGAATACAAATACGCAAGTAGTTAGTCTTAACCTAACCTAATACGTATTAATAGAAATAAACAAATTTTTATCATTCTTTCGAAAATAAGGCTGGACCCCTTTAATAAACGGGTTCATTCGAGCAGACGGTTCTACCAAATAGAAAATTTATAGGTAATGGGGCGTTTACACTTAGTCGATTCAGTTGAATTGACGTCACTTTCAACTTAATCGACCGTGTAAACGGGACTTCAACTTAATCGCTTGTTGATCGAAGGCGATTAATCGACTGGCACTGAATTGAAAGACGTTCTATTTGCTGTGGTTGAAATAATTGAACACATCCATCGATCTGATTCGGCCTAGTTGCTTCGATTTAGTGGCAAATGCAGCGAGTCGATTTAGTCGTGCGACTAAATCGACCAAGTGTAAACGCCCCATAAAATATGATGTGAAACATTTTTCGTGAAGGAATGATAGTGTGAATATAAGTAATTACTGTCAGTGTGCAGCATACTGAAATGAATTTTGAGTGATAGTGAAAGTATTAAGTGTGCTCTTCCATTATTCTAGTTTATGTGTATATCCCCCTTCGCTGATGCCCTTGCTCCCTACGGACGGACTCTATCGCCACCGCTCGGCTCCCCCCTACTGCGCTCCCGCCCTAATTCGGTTAGATAGCATTCCTGCTTTTTAATGGCCACCTAGTAGGCTTACAAGTTGCTTCGTGTTTTATGCACAGTAGGTTTTTATGACATACTCCACACTGTATTTATATTAAGCCTCTTGTAGTCAATGTGCAAGTAGTAATGGAGCTCCTCATTTAGTGCACGTTCTGCTAAAAAAAAAAAAAAATACAAAGATCTAACCTAACCTGAAAATGTAAGAAATGTGTCAAAATTTGATAGAATCACCTGCTCGAGTAATGCCAACTAAACATCGGCCGAAACAGCTTTATCTTTCACCGATCACAGAGAGCCATCAATGAATGAATGAATGAATAGGGGATTAATTGGGACGTCAGCATCGAGGCTATATGTCCTCGTCATGATGAACACGGTTGCTGAGTACTAAAAGATTAAAAGAGAAACAGGCTAAAACGAATAGAGGTTAATAAAGAAAAGGCTGCTAAATGAAAGAAAAGGAAAAAAATAGAAAATAAATAAATAAAATAAAATATATAACAATAAAAATATATAGAAAAACAATAAAAGCTAAGAGAAATATAAAAATTTAGCAGCAATAAAACAATGACAACAGACTAAAAGAGCTCAGAGAACGTGAGCAACCCCAGAAGCATTAATTAACTCAAGTACCCTACCCGGCTAACTATACCACTTGGGCAAGAGTTTTCTATAGCCATTTCATTCGTTTTTTCGATTCTTCGATTCAGTGTTTTGATCTGTGGTTCCGGTTTTGAGAGCTTACCTGTTCCGCTAACTTGATTGCTGGTACTAAGTCAAGTGGTACGTGATGTGCTCTTGATGCTTTTTTTTTTTTTTTTTTTTTTTTTTTTTTAATGGGAAATTATGGTTATGGTGTGACGTTATCTTGTGAGATCGTCTTCAATGCTTCACGTGGTTAGTTGTGGCTGGAGGTGGTTCGTTTCTTAGATCTGAGTGTGTTGCTGCGATATATATATATATATATATCTCCAGATGGTGATCAGAAAAATGGAAACACCTGAACGAAATTGCAACTTACCACATTACCATGGTGTCGGGCCACCTTTCTCCTTCAGAACAGCCTGATGCGACGTGGGATGGAGGCATAGAGGTCGTGAATGGTAGCAAGTGGAATTTTACACCATTCCTCGTGCAGGGCATCGGCCAGTTCTGTGAGAAAGGATGGAGGTGGAAATCGTCGTCGGAGTCGTGTTTCCAAGACGGACCACAGATGTTCAATTATGTTGAGATCTGAGGATTGGGCGGGCCAGGGGAGGTGTTGAACTTCATCCTGATGTTCCTCAAACCACGCTGCAACAACGCCAGCTGTGTGAATGGGTGCATTATCATCCTGGAAGATGGCGTCATTGTCCGGGAACAACATCCGGACCATAGGATGCAAGTGGTCTCCTAAAATTGCGACATAATCGTTGGCAGTGATTCGTCCGCTAAGTGTGACCACAGGACCCAATGGAAACCATGATATTGCGGCCCACAGCATCACCGAGCCGCCGCCATGTTTCACAGTTGGGCGGAGACATGCAGATCATAAGCTTCTTTGGGCGTTCTCCATACATAAACACGGCCCGTGGTTGGGAATAGGGTGAGGGATGACTCATCAGACCATATCACACGTTTCCAGTCCTCAACGGTCCAAGTTGCATGGTCGCGTCATCATTTGCGGCGTGCGAAAGCGTCATGGTCCCTGATGGGCGGTTTGGCTCGTGCAACACGACCCCGTAAGTTCATGTCATGTAATTCGCGGCGGACTGTGATTGTCGAAACAGGGTGGGGAAGGTGCTGATTGAGTTCCTCCGTCACTTGCTCCGCTTTGGCACGACAGTTCTGCCTGACAATGCGCTTGAATACCCGGCGTGACCTGTCACTCATGATTTTCTTCCGCCCACTGTTCCGCTTCCCCGATGTGGTTTTCCCATGTGTTGTGTAGGCCGTCATCACCTTCGACACTGTCCCACGCGACACACCTAACACAGTAGCCACTGCCGTCACACTCACTCCACATAACCGCGCACCAGCAATTTGCCCTCTTTGAAAATCCGAGAGGTCTCCCATTTTACACTACCTCCGTCTGCTGCAGCCACTGGACACTGCTGTTCCACTGCGCCTGACGTAGTATGGAGACCGACCTAACACACCACCATCACCGATCCGGCGCTGCGGGCGCCACGACACCACTGCCAACCCATACATCTGACGTGTTGCCAACTACAGGTGTTTCCATTTTTCTGATCACCATCTGTATATATATATATATATATATATATACGAAACCAAAATTTTTTTATAGTGTGCGATACTGATATTGATGCTTCTAGATTTTATTTTTCTGTGAAGTCGCTGCTCCTTAAAAAGGAGTTGCAGTGTGTGTTTAAAAGGGCAGAAGCTTTGAGTTCTACATAATCGGTTAAAAGTGTACTTTGTATTTTAACGTGAGAATCTTTTGCTTTGTTACATATTTGTGTCTGCAGTTACGAAGTACACGAATATTATTTATGTATGATTATTTGGCTCTTTTTTAAGCACGGATTGCTGGAAAGTTTACTCGTCATTACCTAGTGGTCAGTGCAGGCATTTGACTGTGAACCATACTTATAACGTTGCAGACCTTTTAAGTGGGGCATATACGTAAAGTATTGAGGATCTTTGGTGACATTTGAAGAGGAGTTTGAGCTGCACGTGTGGGTCAGAAGGGACGATGTTGCAGTTTGGATATTATATATCGAATATGAAATTTTGTTCCGGATATAGCATTGAGCAAGCAGTAATGAAATATCAGGTATTTACTTTCTATTATTTTTTCCGTAGTTGTAAAATATTTATTTGGTTTCGTTTGCTGTTGTTTCATTTCAAGTATATAGTTTGTGAAATTTCCACTGCGCATTAATTGCAGTTTCTGAAAGCGTAATGGGGTTAAAAAAGGATAGGAGGGCGTGCTTGGTAATAGTATACATGAGACCCCCTGATCTGCGTTTCTTCTGTGTTCTATTACCACTTCTATATGAAATACCATAAATTTTGTACGTAGTGCAATAGTAAGAAGTATCCATGTGCACAAGACATGCGATATGTGTTAAATCCCCCCCCCACACACACACACAGTCATAGATAAAGTACAAGGGCACTACACATGCAGATATAAAGTACAGGTACGTTCTTTTTTTTATTTTCGTATCAGTCGATAAGTAAATAAAAGTCGCTTTGTTACCCCCTTTGTAAGTTCGTACATACTCAATGAATAATCCCTAAAAGTATGAGCGTCCTGCTCCTACGGGAACTGATGCAGCTTCATGTATACTATATCCCCGTTTTTTTCCCTGCATATAAAATCCCGGGGAAAAAATATTTCCATTTCTTTACTTTATTTCCCAAATTATAAGAACCATATGATTAATCCCTTTATTTTAATTTATTATGATTTACTTCTAGGTTTTAAATAATTTGGAGATTAAAAAATTAAAATTCGCTGACTACTTTATATAATTAATAGTATAATTTTTTTAAGTTCCATTTCCATTTGCACTAGAAAGTAGCAAAGTACTAATTTATAAATGATGAAAAGGGACCAGTTTTTAAAGTAATCTTAAAATTCTGTAGAAACAGAGATGAAGTAACTTCAATACACCCCGAACCACAGTTTTCACTTAAGCATAAGTAGTAACAACAGTCTATTAGGATAAAGTTAGTCTTACCTACTTCTTAATATAAAATACACTTAAGTTTGTGGTGATTAATACACTTGCACTTGTCTTGCCTTGAGACCATTATCGGTCAAATGGATAGGTAGGTGCACCAGCATTAAAGACATGTGGGCTACAATTACAAAATCGTCTTATGTGTACCTCATACGGAGGATTTGTGATTCAAGAACAAAACAATAAAATTCAGAACACAATTCGGAAGATTAATATATTACGACGCTAGTGTGGTACTTCCCGAGTAGGTAGGAGTGCACTTTCTGCTTTATTTGTATGTAGATATGTTGTCGATTTAATATGGGTGGTAACGAAGATTGCAGATTGTCTAAAAGAAGGTTTAAATTAAATTTAAAAATTATAAAAGATGTTGCGTAATGCAATTTGACGGCGAGAAACCATGTTGATTGTTTACTCTGTAGTGGGTGTGTGCGCGCGTATGTGCGGAAGTTGTATTTCTGAAGTCTGACAGAACACTTAAGCTGGTAAGTAGTTCGTTGCTTCATGCGGAAAATTATATTTCATTGATTATTTTTCGTTGAAATTTTAAATACTAAATGGTACCGCGTGTTGTGAAGTATGAGATCCTTTTTTCATTGAAATGATTTTTAAAGTGTAATTACATTGGGCCTATTCCACCATTGAACTTTGCAACTTTTCACTTTGCGCTTTGCAATTTGCAGCAAGGTTTATGTTCCACGAAAAAAAAATACTCCTGCAAAGTGAAAAGTGCAAAGCAAAAATTTGCAAAGACTTTGCATAAATTTCTGACTTTTGTTCCACCATCATCTTAAAACTGAAAAGTGCAAAGCAAAAGTCTGCAATGTTGTATCGTATTTTGCAAAGAATAGTTTAGCTTTTCCTGAATGATTGACTAAGAGCCATTGTCATTTGGAAATGTTTCGGAGGTTATTATATTCAAGTGATGAATCAAGTGGGGATGAGATTCCTAAGAAAGTGTATAAAAACACAATCAACTTCCACGGTATGAATGTATTTCAGTTTAAAGATTGCTTTCGTTTGACAAGTGAGCAAGTAGAATTTGTATTAGAGCACATTGGACCGGCTTTGGAAAGAACAACAAAACGTAGTAAAGCCTTACAGCAAACCAACAAGTACTTCTTTGCCTTCATTGGTAAGGAAATGGTCCCCAAATGCACGGATTAGGACAAATGCACAGTGTATCAAAAGCAACTGTTTGTAGAACACTACATGGTGTTGTGAATTCTATTATAAACATTATGTTTCCAGATATAGTAAAATGGCCAAATGACATAAACAACATTGCACGAGATTTTTTACGGAAAGGTGGTTTTCCATCAGTTTGTGGGTGCATAGATGGAACACTTATTAATATCGATGCTCCATCACAAAATGAAGAGGTGTTTGTAGATAGACATGGGAAGCACTCAATTAATGTTTTGATGATATGTGGTCCCGATTATGTGTTATACAGTGCAAGTGCGAATTGGCCTGGAAGTGTACATGATAGTCGTGTTTTACGTAATTCTGCGGTAAGCTGTCTATTTGAAGGAGGTTGGAGACCGTTTCCCGGTGCAGTTTTGCTTGGTGACAGTGCATATGGATTGAAGAATTGGCTTATACCACCTTTGCCTAGGAATCCAGTAGATCCGGCTGAGCAACGTTTCAATAGAGTCCACAAAAGAACAAGGAGAATTATTGAGAACAGTTATGACATTTTAAAAGAGTGGTTCCCGTGTTTAAATCATATTCGAATGAGTCCACAAGAGGCTGGGAAGGTCATTCTAGCGTGTGCCACGTTGCATAATGTTGCATGTACAGTTGGACGGCAGGAGTTTCAGGAGATGGGTAATGGCTTGGAAGAGAACCATGATGGGACCGTCGATGTCGAGGAAGAGAATGTAGCCCAACGGGTTGCAATTGAACGTTTAAATAACCTTCTGAGATACTTTTCCATCTACACTCATGTCCAAAATTATTGTCGCACGCCTGTAAATATGTTGTTGTAGGAATATAATTTGATAACGAATTCACCAGGTATTTTTTATAAATGTTAGTATGTGTATAATCGGTAAATACATGTATGTGGAAAATTTCATGTCAAAAGAGCAGTAAATAAGAAAAATAAAACGAAAATAAAACTTTCTTGTCCATCTAGCAACATTTTGTTTTACTAATTGTAATTTTCGTATTTTTAATTATTTTCCTATGAAATTTACCAGAAATATAAATTTCCCGATTATACACATAGTGGCAGTATTAAAAGTGCCCTGTAAGATTATTATCAAATTATATTCTTACAAGTAGACAGTTATAGATATGCGACAATCATTTTGGACATGAGTGTACGTATGACAGAACCATTATATCTGTTGTTCACATTATTTTGATATAACAACCTAGCTAACCTAAACTGCTTAATCTTCGATTTCAGAGATTTTGTGTGTATTAAGTATATTTATTAAAGTGTTGGGATAGGTTAACTATTTCTTGTTTTATTTTATTTGTGCTGCATCCTGAAGTTAAGATTTGTAGTTCTGAACCATGTATTTTTGCATAAGCACGGTGCAAGCTCATCATGGAGCCGTTACCAATGAACAATAAAATCATATAGGTTGGTTATAAGGTGCACAGTAGTCCTTAGAACCTCCTTTAGCGACAATTGAGACAGTAGTAAGTGCGTTTGTGTCCCGTTAATGGAATGGAATTCTCTAGAAGTTCACCCAGTGGATGTGCCGTTCACAATGAACCTAAATCTCGTATAGCTAATTCAAGAATTTTCCATATCCGGGGAAAGACAATATTTGGTATCCTGACCTATTAATTTCAACTATTTTTTTTTATTACCGGTACTTAGATAAGTATAATTCGCTCTTCACTACACATAAATGTATTGCACGATTACTCGAAAACAACTGCTGGTAAATCTCTCCACATATTAGTTGCATAAATAGCGCGTACATTTTGTTTTGGAAAGATGACAACCAACGGCGCCGACTTTCCAAAATTTATGTGGGTGCGTACGGGACGTGTCATATGTTTTCAGGTAAGTTTTGATATTTGATTGGCTTATTTTTAGTTAAAATCTTATGAACACTGTCATAAAGGGCTATGCTGTGATAAAGTACTATAAAGTTGGGGCTGCCCTAGCTCAGTCGGTAACACAGCTGTCTTAAACGCAATAGAAACGGGTTCAAACTAGGATCCAAACTTAAAATCTTGTGAGTGCGCCGCACCTACAAGATTATTTGTGTGGGCGCTGGAGCCCCGGAGCACAAACGTAATCGCTGTGCATGGCGACAACTCTATATTGTAATGACTTTGGTAGAGTCAATAATGGACCGAGATTTATCCCCTTCACCAATTTATTATAAAATTTGTTAAATACAAAATGTCTTCGATTACAAAGAGTAAAATAATGTCTATCTCATTATATCCAGATGAGAGGAAAATAGGCGTTTGCACGGTGCCCCTTCTCTCAAGGCAGTCTCCAAGGAACCTGCCGGTTCTGGTGAGTCTTGAAGGATAGCCCCCTCAGCTCAAGGCAGCTTCGCGAGGTTTGGTTGTAGAAAGGACCCCTAGTCCAATGTGACTCCGGGAAGGATAGGTGTACCCCTAGTCCAGTGCGACCTCAGGGCGGTGTAGGTGGTTTGCTCAGTTGGACGACTGATGCTGGGTCCCTCGGTGGTTCGCCTTTTATCCATCCTCTTCCGGTCCTTCCGTGAGGTCCGTCTTCTTTCGGCGTCCCTCGGAGTTTTCCGTTTCGGCTTCTCGTCTGTTATGCTGTTTTCAAACAATACCACGTGTTGTGTTGTTATGTGCTCTTGTCATGATGTGGGGATCCTTGCAATATTTTTATTGGTTTATTGAGTAACCTATCAAACAAAAGTACCACTATACACTGTAATTTGTGACTCTATACCATGTTCTTTACCTTTCAATTACATTCATATCTCGAAACTATTTTTTCCCTGAGTAAGAGAAAACTTGCCTCTTACACGTTGAGATTTAGTTCCTTTCCGTTTAAATCAGCCAACCCTCCGTAACACATACAGAATGTTTCTAAAGGAGGATGTTGTGTTACTTAATGACGTAATAGGATTCATATTAATGATAATAGAAGTAGAAATTTTTGTACTAACTGAAGCATCCAAATATTAAGACAGCGCACCGACGCTACATTTCAATGACTTCCTCGTCACCTTCATCTTGAGTGACTCTGTAGCCGCTGCATACCGATCTTCAAAATAAATTAGCCAATAGGAAGAGAGTGGACGATAACAAGAAAAGAAATGGGAGAATCTAAAGCCCACGATTGATATTAAAACCAAAGATTAGCCCCTACTTCGGAATAATTAGTTGACATTGCAATAGACAACATTCTGAATAAATGTAATTCCCCAATAGTAATGGAAAAAAATTGGAGGCAGAGATGTCTAAAACAGGTAACGACGTCATAGGAAATAATGTTTAACGTATCCGGCAAAAAGTAAATTCAGGAACATGAATTAAATGAAAAATTACGTAACAAAAGTATGAAAACGTCCTTAGACACTAGTAGAAGAGCCAGCGCTTCCATTATTCAGATGTATACTTGGCAAATACACAAGTGGAAACACTATCCAAGTCCAGAGCAGGGCCACGCGTAGTGTAGTCGCTAACGCTCTCACCTTCGGTGCGAGCGGGTCCGAATTAGATTCCCGGTGGGGGCACTCGCTCGAAAAAGTGTAAAACGCTTTTCAGGCCAGCCACCCCGAATGAGGTTTTAGTGGGTTTTCCTCATTCACACTAGGCAAATGCCGGGGTGGTACCTAACTTATATATCTTAAGCCGCTTCCTTCCTTCCTTTCCTTTCCCAGGATAGTGTGCTCGCCGAGGGACGTCATCCCTCAAACGTGACGGGCTAAATGGCCTTAAGATGATGAGAGCTCAGAAATCTAAAGTCCCCAAGTCCAGAACACAGAATCAATCACTGAGACCCAAGTAAACTCATAATTTGTTTGTTGCAAGACACGGTAGTAACTACGGGTGTGTAAATAAATATTGTATAAAATGCATTCAGTAAATATATCCTTTTTAAGTTACTCTGTGCTTGTTCATAATAAACTAACATGTGCGTCATGAGATCGATTGTGAAATATTCTATTTGCAGGAATACTTGATTAAGGAGAAACACGATTCAAAACAAATAACATTTATGAAACTGATACCACAACATTTCATACTGACAATTACCACTAACTTGTTAAATACTGGACGTAAAAGAACTTAGTCTAAATGAAATAATAGGAATATATTTAGTTACTGGAACGCATAAATTAACTCAACAATTACTACTTCACAAAATCGAGCACAGCGAAAATAAATTAAATAAAACGAAAACAAGAAATAAAATAAATAAATTCACATCTGAAAGTTTTCAGTTACGTTAGCTGTTCTGTTGACTATTTACTATTTGGCAAAATTTAAAACGGAGTTTAGCATACTTTAAAAAAAGAATTATCATAATTTTAGAAAGTACTTTATTCATGCAAAATCTAATAGGAATGTATGTAATACATAATTCACACAAACATACTGTATAATCTTTCTCATAATAGAAACAGTAGTTATTCGTCACACATGGATTTTAACATAAGTATTTATGTAATGCTTGATGATTATAACAAGTGTAATCATTCTTAAATCAAAATCACACTATACACTGTAATTTGTAAATCTATACTCTATTCTTCAACTTTCAATATATTTATATATCTAAATTCTATTTCTGTTCTTGAATAAATAATAATAATAAATCTGCCTCAGACATGTTTCATTAAACGAAAACGAAATTTGTTCAAATTTCAATGCTGTCACACAATTAGGTTTAAATTATTTTCGTTTAAACAGGGCAAACCTAAGTAACATATACAGGATGTTTCTAAACAACTCCAACAACACTTGGGAGGTGATTCTTGACAGAAAGAAAAACAGTATAGACCAACCTGTGATCAAAAGTGCATAGTCCGGGAGGTATAGGCTGCCGAAAACGTAAAAAAAAGAGAACTTTATAGATAATTGTCGTAGTCGGGTCTAGACATCACTTAGGAACTAGTGTTCTATCCAAAAATGCATCTTTCAGAATTATTCAGTACTTGCGCTACAATTTCTAGAGATACAGTTCGGTAATATTTCAAATTTTCTAAATACTCTTTAACTGGCTCTATGAGAATAGTTGTGCAAGTATTCTGAAACACTGTATTTGGATAGGGCACAATGATGTCTTGACCCGACTGCGATGAGACACATAGTGGTGGAGCTAAGGATATTTAAAGTTCATTTTTCCACATTTTCGGCAGCCTGTAACTCCGCACATTTGACCACAGATTGGTCTATTAGTTTTCTCTTATTTTGGTGTCAGGAATCACCACCGGAACGTTGTCGCTATTGTTTTGAAACGCCCTGCGTATGAAAACAAGAATACTCCAATGTCTTTGCCAATATAACGAAAACAGGAATTCAAGGCAGATAATCAATCATATAACCGTGAGAAAAAGTTTTTACTTCTCATTTTCATTTGTTACAGGGGGCAGTTACAGTAGGTCCACATTTTCCGCATTTACAATTTGAAATGTTACTGATGCTTTTTGTGCCAATTCTTCCGCCAATTCTGAAGGGGGAAGACCCATCTCCCTTTCTAGTTTCAACGCCTTTAACTTCTTATGGTAAATTTCAACACGCAACAATTCGAGTTTCAACTTCCCTTTCTCGGATGCACTTCCTTCGACCTGTCTGGCATACTTTCTCTTCTTCAAAGGAATATTATTAGAAGTTGTAGGCACTGGATCACTCAGTTCAATTTCGGGCATCACAATTTTAGAAATAAGGAAATCTTCGTTTCCAATAGCAGGACTTTGATCTGGCAGCCGCGCTTCTGCATATGATTCTGGAAGGGACAACCCATCTATAACCTCATTGTCCTTCGCTAATATACTAAAAATAAATTCATCTACTGGATCCAGCTTAGTAGCTGCTCCGCCCTGACGTCCGGTCTTCCTGGCGTTGTCTCGTTTTGCCTAGGAAAAAGAAATGTATACAGTAAAAAGCCTTACTTGAGTAATAAAGAAAACTGCAGAAAATAGTACCACTACTTTATTAAAAAATATATAATATCCGATTTTTGGGCAAACTGACATTTTTTGTTTTCAGTCGAAATTAAAATATGGCACGGTTATGTGTGTATATATGTGTGGCTTCAATCTAAACGGGCCAACATTCCTATTATCTTCGTTTGCCAAAAAATCGTATTTTTGTCAATTTTAAATGCATATTTTCCTGTGCAAGAGGAGCTGTGTCAGCATGGACTAGTTTGAAATGATTTTCCGAATAATGTTTGAAATACATTGAAACAATACACTCAAAAAAAATTAAAACGCGTTTTACGAAAAAACGTAATTTTGAAACGCCCTTTTACATCTGTCACAAATATATTATTATTTTAATAAAATAATAAATTTTAATATAAGACAAGAAACAGCACTGCTTTGTTTTCCTCTGTTTCTATTGCATGAGACTACCGACCATCACATCTGAATATACGAGATTATATACCATGGTGGAAAAAAATCAAGTTTTTTTTAATTTAAATCGATAAACAAGCCGTTTCTTCTTTCATAATACGTATCGCAAAATTATAAATAAAACTGGGAAGTAGAATTAAGTGTAATTGGCCCTCGTTTAATTTGAAAACTTTTAAAATGAGGTTGAATTTACACAACATTATACTTGTTTGCTTTAATTTTTACTCAATTCATTAATTTAATTGTATACGTGCAACTTTTAGGAATCTCATTCAGGTCAGAATAGAACGGGTAAAGAATGCACAAAGAAGACTTCCATAAACACATTGGAAGGTATTATAATGAATTCTGGTACTTATCTGATGAAACTGAGGAAAAAACAAAAATGACAGTAAATTAGGACCAAATACAGTTGCTACTACCTTTAACACTAGTACTACAATAATAATAGTAATAATAATACAGAGCAAACTTATTAGAAACTTGCATCTAAGGTTGCCAGAATGTGGCATTTTAAAGCAAGGCAGGTGGACAAGATCTTTCGAACAATACTGTACTACACAAGATAAGGACAACCGCAATAACTTTCTCGTTCCCATTAATTAAATAAAATAATACATGTTTAAAATAATAAATGTTAATAATAATAAAATAATAAATGATATTACTAAAATATTTCTAAATAATGAGCAAAACTGCCTGTGCACTTTCTGAGAAAATAGTATGAAAAATCCACCTCCAAGAGTAAATCCACTTTTGCAAATTTTTCAAGCAAAAACAGCTTACCCCATATTATAGAGTTGTTAGTGAAGTATTTGTTCATCAAGTATGAACAAAACCGGCTCAGCAGTTTTCGAAAAACAATCTTTAAAACAAATCATCTCGACATACACAAGAGTAAAAAATCTTTTTCAGCGTTTTTCTTTACAGACCGTTCATACCACATTATAGCTTTGCTAATAAAACATTTATGGAGGTATGCGCATAAACGAGAATAGTAGAAGAGCACGCTTACACATACAATACCAGGGCCGGCGCTAGCAGTTTTGCCGCCCTGGGCAGTACTTTCAAATGCCGCCCCTTTAATCTGCAAACCTTATTTTGACAGAAGACGTTCAGGTATTAAGAAAAGTAAGATACTATACACCCTCCATTCCAAAAGAAACCAACGTTTTAAAAAAACAAAAAAGCAATGTACATTTTGAAACAAATCATTTTTATTAATCAATGTATTCCCCTTCTGCATCGATACACATATTTGCACGCTCCAACAAGTTGTCAAACGACTTCTCCATGTCCTTTATTGGAATGGTCTTTAGGACGGCGGTCGTCGCCTTCTCAATGGCATCAATCGATGCGTGCCACTTTCCTTTCATCGCCAAATGCAGTTTCGGGAACGGAGCGAGATCTGGTGAATAGGGCGGATGATGCAACCGAATAATGTGATTTTTGACCAAAAATTCAGTTACAAGTCGCGAACGATGTGATGGTGCATTATCGTCCAAAAGAGTCCAACTGCCGATTTCGCGATATTCGGGCCGAATACGACGAATTCTTGCCAGCAAACGCTTTATGACGCCCAAGTAAAACTCTCCAGTGACTGTCTGGCCGGGCTGAACAAATTCTTTGTGGATAATTCCTTTTGAATCGTAAAAACAAATCAGCATCACCTTAACTTTTGACTTCACCAAGCGACTTTTTTTTTTTGGGTGTTCCTTCATCCGGCGCTCTCCATTCAGCACTTTGCCGCTTTGTTTCGGGCTCATATTCAAAACACCACGTTTCGTCACCAGTTACAATCGATTTCAAGAAGTTTCGATCCTGCCGAGCACTTTTAACGATGTCTTTGCAATGCGCAATTCGATCAACTTTTTGGTCTTCGGTGAGTTTGTGTGGTACAAACCGCGAATTAACCTTCTTAAGGCCCAAAACTTCGGTCAAAATGCGGTATGCGGTTGTTTGAGGAATGCCTAATTCCATTTCAATAACTTTCAACGACGATTTTTTGTTATGTTTGATGAATTCACGCACTTTTTCGATGTTTTCTTCCAATAATCCGGTTCTGGGACGGCCTGATCTTTCGTCATCATCCAGCGTCTCTCTACCCGATTTGAATCGCCTGAACCACTCGTAAACTTGCGTACGGGATAGACACTCATCACCATATGCATTTTGTAGCATTTGGTGCGTTTCACTAAACGTTTTACCCAGTTTAACACAAAACTCAATTCCAGCTCGTTGTTTGAAACTAATTTTCCGACCGATGTACACAACACACTGACAGTTGTAACGCAATAACTTTGTTGCCGTGCATCCAAATGTCATGACATTTATACCAGTTGTCAATGAGGGACTACGCCATCTACCGGTAAAATAGTACAACAGATGGCACTAGTGGTACTATTTGTTTTCAAAAGTTTGGTTTCTTTTGGAATGGAGGGTGTATTTAAAAACATGTATGAAAAGGAAAATTAAACAAAAAATTGACTACCTCTCTCGAATGCTTACGTAATATTTAAATGACTAAATGACTCCATACATGACACAATATTCAGTATGATCGATTTCGCTGTACGTGATATACAGCAGGGCATACAGATTTTTTTAAAAAATATATATTTTAGTCCGACTAAGAGTTTTAATTTTTAAGCTTATTTTATATCAAAAGTGTTTCCAATATAGCATAGAGCAAAAAGATAATATAGTGAATCCAATATTACGGCAAGAGTAATTAGCTTAAGACTTATAATGTACTAAAACGCAATAGAAATACACAAATTTAACATACTTTAATTGAAAAAAACTTTTCTTGCTTTGGTATGAGCAAATTCCTTTATCACATTCGCGTAGTCCAATGTTTCAGCCAATTAATGTTCCATTGATATTATCACTATACCACTTAAACGTGTTTGAGATATGGAAGAACGTGGATAGTTTTTAATAAGCTTAGAATAAGTTTCGAAAAATTTCTTTCTCAACTTGCCACGGCTACTGGTAAGGTAAACAAAATCATAACTGCAACACTGACATAGGGAGCAAAGTCATATTCCTTAATTAATTTTAGTCTCTTTTGGTGAACTTTTAGGCTTAATTATAGCGGTTAATTGTTTCAGTTTGTCTTTCAAATCACTGGGGTTAATATCTTTCGATTCTTCGCGTATTAAAATGCAGGCACTTTTCAGACAAAAATTCAGGTGGCATATCTTTCAGATTACTTATATCGTAAAGAAAATCGAAATACTCACGGTGATGTTTAAGTTGCTCAAACCTTTTTCTTAAAGCTAACACAATCACGTCTAGAAGTTTGTAATAAAAATTGATCTTGTATTTTGTTATGTGGATCTTCAATGGCTTCATCCTCTGCTCGTACTGAAATCTTCTCTCCTTCTTTCGACTTCGAGCTTGCACTGCATTACCTATCCGTGGGTCATCCATATCTGATGCTGATGCCAACTCCATCACACCAACTAAGTAAAGTTGAACTTTACATAATTTCTGCTCCTCTCAAAGTACTTAGATATGTTTTGAAGAAACCCGACTGCGTCTAACACATGCGAATCAAAGCTTTGGAGACTTTTGTTTACTATGTTTATGTGGAGTGAAAAGTCATACCAGATTACGAGTGAGCAAAGGGAAGTAAAGCCACGCAGCTGGTTAGCTATACACAGAGCATCATGAGCGGTCATTCTATCTATTCTATTGTTGTTACTTATTTAAAGTAAGGTATCATAAACTTCTATTTGATATCTAAGTGGAGTCAGAGCATTAACTCGGCTCTCCAATCTTGTGGTGCTGAATGGTTTTAAAGTGAGGCTGCTAATATGTTCCTTTAGTATGTCCCAACGTTCAACTGACACAGAAAAAAAGGCATAAAGTTTTTTTAACTATACAAAAAAAAATGAAACGGTGGACTGAGATGATGTGACAGCATCGTTAACGACAAAGTTTAGTAAAGGAACATAGAAGACTTGGGAATTTATTTTTGCTTTTGATATTGGAACTATTGTCACACCTTTGGCCCTTCATGTCTTCGATAGAAGTTCATTTCTTTTAGCTGTTTAATTATTACTTCTGTCAGCTCTAGACCAGTGATGTCTTTTACTGGTACGAAACCAAGAAAGTGTTCGCAAACTTTTACAAGCCATTCTCCATTCCTGTATGTAATTTGTACAAAATTAACGATCCTTTGCTCTGTACCAGAAATATCTGGTGTACAGTCTAGCATTATAGTATAATATGTTCCAGCTCTCAACAAAAAAAGTGTTTTACTTTCAATTTACATACTAAGAATTGGAACAAAATTTTTGTGGACAACTTTTCCTTACTAATGGTGGTATTTATTTTGTCCTCCCATGGTTCTTTTAATGTGTTCGGCCATGACGCTGTCAAACTTGTATTGCTTAAATATGAAAGATACGATAATAAACAATTTGTAAATGGGTTAAAAACTCGCTGCTAGAACCTAAATGTCTCTAGATGTGGAAGGCTAGAACGGCCTGTCTCAAATGGGAGTGTACATTTTGCGTACTTGGAGTGGGAGCGTTAGAATATTGCTGAATAGAAAAAATATAAAAGACACTTGACAATCTGGCTTGTGTATAGCCCGCTCCCCCCAGTTCTTTGTCACCGGAACTGGAAGAGTCAGTACTACTACTACTTATATCGAGAACAGAACCAAACCAACCCCTGCGGGGCTTCTAACCCGTTCCTACTACTATTGCTACTAACTACCACCACCACTACTACTATTGCTACTAACTACTACTACTACTGCTACTATTACTACTAACCGCGGCTTGTGTATAGCCCGCTCCCCCCAGTTCTTTGTCACCGGAACTGGAAGAGTCAGTACTACTACTACTTATATCGAGAACAGAACCAAACCAACCCCTGCGGGGCTTCTAACCCGTTCCTACTACTATTGCTACTAACTACCACCACCACTACTACTATTGCTACTAACTACTACTACTACTGCTACTATTACTACTAACCGCGGCTTGTGTATAGCCCGCTCTCCCCAGTTCTTTGTCACTGGAACTGGAAGAGTCACTACTACTACTTATATCGAGAACAAAATCCA
The DNA here is from genome assembly GCF_964235325.1 of Thermobia domestica. Lineage (NCBI taxonomy): Eukaryota > Metazoa > Arthropoda > Insecta > Zygentoma > Lepismatidae > Thermobia > Thermobia domestica. The sequence continues at coordinate 176,774,946 of NC_137460.1, forward strand.
ACTAACCCCTGCCGTGCTTCTAACCCGTTCCTCCTACTACTACTACTATTGCTACTAACTACTACTACTACTACTATTGCTACTAACTACTACTACTACTGCTACTGCTACTACCGCTACTACTACTACTACTACTACTTATACTAAAACTTCCTTACCACAACATTTACATCTTAAATGTTTATAACATGCGATTCCGATTCATTATGAACTAGTATGAATCGTTAGAATCAATATGATTCTTTAAAAATCACTGGGGGTAGCGGGCTATACTCAATCCACTACGGCTACTAAAGCTACTACTACTAGTCAGTGTGCGAATTGAAAAATTTTCCCAGGGGGGGATGAATTTCACCCATATGCGCATCCAGTCCTCACACGCACACACACACACACACACACACACACACACACACATATATATATATATATATATATATATATATATATATATATATATATATATATATACTAACAAGTACAAAACAGTTGAGATGTGAGATCTTTCATAAATTTTCACTGAAGTAATATTTAGGTTAGCTACGCAAAGTAAGAATTGTTCCCTTTTTCTATTTTATCTTTATGTCCATTTAAAAATACTCCAGAGGGGGAAAAAGTTATCCCTGCCAGGGATAAAAATTTTTCTTCTCCAGGGTGGGAAAGATTTTTGTCAGGGGGGGAAATCCCTGGCATCCCCCCCGCCAATTCGCACCCTGCTACTAGTTATACTAAAGCTTCCTTACCGCAAGACTTACATCTTAAATCTTTATAACATGCGATTCCGATTCATTATGAACTAGTATGAATCGTTAGAATCACTATGATTCGTTAAAAATCACTGGGGGGAGCGGGCTATACTCAATCCGTAGTTTCATTTGTAATCGGCCTATGTTTAGCAGAAGGGGTCCAGCAATTGTTTCGGGTTATGTCGGACAGATGGGGGCCAAAATTAGGTTAAAGAAAACAGAATGTGTACAAAAGAAATCATTCCATGTTACGAAAGGGTAATTGAAGTGTGAGCAATGTGCGGTCGTAGTGATATCGAAAATCAGTGTGTGCAATTGGGGGTGGGAAATATGTGATAGACTATTTGCTCTTCGCGGAATAATACGTAAGGGTGTACGCATACACAAATTGAAGTTTGACCGTTTTGAGGTATCGGTGCGACATTTCAATTCTGAACCTAACCAATGGCGGGATCCTGTATCAGATGCGATATTTCAATTATGAACCTATCCTAACCGAACCTAAGGCGGGATCCTGTATCGGGTGCGATATTTCAATTATGAACCTAACATAACCTACCTATGGCGGGATCCTGTATCGGGTGCGATATTTCAATTATGAACCTAACCTAACCTGACCTGACGTATCCTAATGTAACCTAACCAAAAGTAACCTTAGTTTTAAAAAAGTACTGAATATTTACCAGGAAGTAACAAATTTTTGGTAATAATTGCTGGCCTCTATCTGTCCGACATATGCCATTGTTTCTAAAAGATGTTACAATTTCTGTTCATATTAGGTTAGGTTAGGTTAGATGAGGGCATATTTTTGGACCTGGGTAGCCGGAATATTTAACTTAAATTTCGTGATTTCTTGCTGTATGTTCTGTATCTTTTGATGGTGTAGGTAGATTAGGTTAGTTTAGTTTAGAATAGGGTAGGATATTTGGATTTGATGGGCCAGAATTCCTTACTTAAAATTCGTACTTTCTTCGTATATTTTCTGTTTCTGATGGTTTCGGCTTGGTTTTAGGTTAGGTTAGATTAGTTTAGGTTATGTTATGTTATGTTAGTGCTTAGTAATTGTACTTACGTAACATCAACTCATTTCTCCTGTAAACATGGTGATTTTACCTGATTTTGGCCCCCCAGTTCCAAAATTATCCTGGCGTGTTTAGGTTATTTTATGTTAGACTATATTAGTGTTAGGGTTCAGCATAATTTCCAAGAAAACGATAGAATTTCGCTTATTTCCACTAATATTAGGTCAGTTTACGTTAGTTTATGTTAGGTTAGGTTACATTTGGTTACGTTATGTTAGGTCTAAGTACTTGCATCATCCTTTTCTCCTGTAAATCCTGTTATTTACGTGCTTCTAGACCCCTTCTGCTAAACATAACCCTTGTAGTCCATAAGTAATTGCATAGAATGAGTACTCGACATTGTGTTCACTCGAGCAGGCGGTTCTACGAAATAGAAAATTTATAGGTAAGGTACGATGTGAAATACTTTTTGTGAAGGAATGAGAGTGTGAATATAAGTAATTACTGTCAGAACATAGCATATTGAAACGAATTTTGAGTGACACTAAAAGTATTGTCAGGGCCGGCGCGAGGGGGGGTCGAGCCGTGCCACCGCCCAGGGCGGCACGTTTAGTGGGCGGCAAAATTTGAAAAAGAAAAGAATACTATTAAAATATAAGGCTACGTAATAGTATCACATGGAAAAATAAAATTGTGTTCCCTGAGAATGTAATTAAACTTACTTCACTCACATCCAGGAAATTACTCACTCAGGAAATTCAGAGCATTCCCCCTCATTTTCAATTATCAAACTACTAGCCACAGGTATCTCGTTCAAGATTTCCCTTGCAGTGGCGTAGATAAGATTTTCAGCTAGGGCGGATAAGATTGTCGGATTGAGTATAGCCCGCTCCCCCCAGTGATTTTTAACGAATCATAGTGATTCTAACGATTCATATTAGTTCATAATGAATCGGAATCGCATGTTATAAAGTTTTAAGATGTAAATCTTGTGGTAAGGAAGCTTTTGTATAAGTAGTAGTAGTAGTAGTAGTAGTAGAAGTGGTAGTAGTAGTAGTAGCAGTAGTAGTAGTAGTAGTAGTCGGAACGGGTTAGAAGCCCCGCAGGGGTTGGTTGGGTTCTGTTCTCCATATAAGTAGTAGTAGTAGTAGTAATAGTATAGCAGTAATAGAAGTATTAGTAGTAGTAGCAGTAGTAGTAGTAGTAATAGTATAGCAGTAGTAGAAGTATTAGTAGTAGTAGCATTAGTAGTAGTAGTAGTATTAGTATTAGTAGTAGTAGTAGTAGTAGTAGTAGTAGTAGTAATGACTCTTTCAGTTTCGGTGACAAAGAACTGGGGGGAGCGGGCTATACACAAGCCTATTTTATAATTGACTTGACGATTTCTTGTAGAACTGCTAATGCTACGCTAGACATACACAGTATTTTCTCAACAAGGCGAACATTTCTTGATGTGACCATAAAAAAATGAACAAAACACGTAATGCAAACACACTTCAACTTCCACTTCTGGGGGAGAAGACACTCCCCCTCCTTTGTTCCAGTGGTGACAACTTGAACATGGGGAGTATTAAGAAAGGTAAGTACATCGGTGAATTGCTGAGCAGTGTGACAACCCAACAAAAATATTTCGTACTAACCTATGCAAAAAAAAAAAAAAAAGTACTAGATCTGGGGAAAAAGTACCAAAATTTAATATGTTCCCGTTTTACCCAATTTATGACATTTTACTATATTAATATCTTATTAGAAGGTTCCCGGCAGCTCCCCCTCCCCTTATGGTTGGGGAGTGATCCCCACATTATTGAACATCCGGCTTTAAATCTTTTACAATCAAAATTCGATACAAACCGTGCAAACCACTTACAACCTCTCAATTTTGACTTTATATCCCCAAACTAAATATCCTGGCGGAATCCCTGCTTAATTGGCGTATTTGTAGTGTTCGAAGTGGATAAAAGCAGAGGCGGTATGTTTTATTATGATTTTGACTCAGCATACCGGCTATTTAATTATTTTCTTGATCACTGAAAAACCAGAGACGGTTTGTCCTCATTACTGAAAAACCAGAGGCGGTATGGCATCCCACCGCACACCGTCTTACTTCGCCCACTGCGTATTAGAACTCACTGTAAAACCAGTGAAGTAACACAAGTATGACAAATATAGAGAATATAGGTAGAAAACAAGAAATATCATAAAATGGGCTAATTGAGAAAATTGATTTTTAATTCCTTAATAGCCTGCTGTTTAAACGGATCACAAAATATGTAATATTGTTTACTGTGGTCATTTATTAGTAGGAGGAGGTTCCCGGATGGCATCTATGACCTACTTCCGCTCTTGTAAATATCACTGTTCAAGAAAGGAAAGGAAGAAAAAAGTTACCAGGAACTGTTAAAATTTCGTACATTGCCAAATTTTCATGAGATTCCTCTTTCTCTCCCAAATGTATTTATGAAAAAAGAAGAGGAAGAGAAAAGTACTAGATTTGTTGGTGAACGTACTAGAACACTAAAATATTATAAAAGGTACTAGATCTAGTACGAAAGTACTAGCGATGGTCACACTGTTGCTGAGAAGGTTAGCTTAGATTATTCAGTCACCTGCCTTACGGGAGATTTATAAAGGAAGTCCCAGCCACTAGGGCCTTGTGGACTACGTCACTATATTTGTTTTAATTATAAATTGTTTCAAATCAGTAAATGTACTAAAATGGCACGAGCCAAGACGGCCGAATTTGAGTGTTTTAAATACAATTGTTTATCACACTATTAATGTAATAATACAGAAGGATAAGCGGCACATGAACATATTGAAAATGCATAATAAAATTGTCCAAAGGTAATGAATTGTAAATAGTTAAAATTGAATAAAAACTGAGAGCAAAGCTCCCAATACTTAGTGTTTACAGCGCCATCTCTTATCCCTCTAGCTTAGATTAGGAAGTCATGAACCGCAGGTTAAGATAATGGGGGCTGCTGTGGGTGATTACAGATCAAGCTTATTGAGAAGAAGAAGCTGAAGATGATAAATCACTTTGGAGTTGTTAATGGATAGAATGGTACATACTGGAATGGGACCATAACCAAGAAGGGAGTGCAAGGAAGTAAGAAACACTGGTCGGTACTGCTGTTGTGTATGGACAGGCATAGATTAGGTGATTCAACGTACCTAGATCTTCCTGGCAGTGACAGAGTGGAGTATCCCGAAGGCCCTGACGATATTTTTGCACGGGAGTTTCTGCGGTGTTGAGTCGAATTCGACTGAACAAGACATGGTGAGCATGAGTGCATTTACGGTGATAAATAAAAGAACGTGTGGTAGGATTAGGTTCTATTCGCCAGTAATATTTAACTGGTCCACCTCCAGCATGGTGTGGATAGTTTCGGCATTTGCTCTGCTGTTGTGCTCCAAGAGTTGGGATAAATGAGGTAGCCGGTATCTTCACTATGATAGGCGCTAATAACGCTACTTGTTTACATAATTTGTCGACCTTTCATTACTTTGTATCTGTTTGTGCACGGGGACATGTATGAAAGTAACCTGAAGTCCTTTACGTTGTATTCGATATAACTGTTGTGGTGGTTGGAGGCATAACATTCGTTGCAATGCGGCTCGAATAGCGAGCGCTTCGGCCATGTTGATTGACGTGTGGCCAGGCAATGCCTGATGACAGCGCAAATTATAGAGGTTTAAAAACACCAATGTCCACCTTCGATTGTCCAGCCTTTACCTGTTTAGAGCCATCAGTGTAAATAAGTACAGCGTCTAAATGATGTTGGTTTATATAGTTTTCCCATAGATGCGCTGTTAGAGAGTGGGGAGCGTTGCGTAGCCAGTGAGGCGAAAGAGATGGAAATTCTACTTGAGTAGGAGTGACGTATGTGGTGTATGATGAATTGTAGTTTAGGCGTGCGATAAATAAAATTCAGCCATTGTTTTACACGAAGATACGCAACTTAGGTCCAAGGCAGTTGTCGACGATAGGGTAGAGTTTTGCTACTGTTAGTAGAATATGGAAGTTGTGTTTTTGTGATGATGGGTGGTGTTGTAATTGCCATTCGATTCAAGATGAAAAGCTTACCCTCATGAAAAGCTTGAATATTGTAAGGAATGATACCTGCTTCTTCCAGGAGTGCCTTGTTCGGATAGTTTCGAGGTTGCAGAAATATGGAACGGAGTTCTTGAACTTATAATCGAACACACAGTTCTCTGAGCCGCCGAGGTAGGGGAAAGAGAGCTGTTCAGCCATATAGTAGCGTTGATTCCAAGCACTGACGGAAAATACATAACTGTGACCTGATATCCATTCCCCATCGTTTACTGCTGAGTCCGCTGATAAGGTTGAGAATGGGTTGCATTTTGGTGTTAAACGTGTCGAGATGTGCATTCCAAAGTAATCTAGAGTCCAAGGTCACACCGAGGTAATGAAGATGAGAAACTGGCGAAAGTTGGGCATATTGAAGTGAGTGGTGGAGGAATGGTGCGGCTTTTCCGGGTAAAGATAATGTACTGACTTTTACGCCAGTTGACACTATGGCCATGATCTCTGCATCATTGTTGTAAGTTGTCTATGGCTTAAGAACGTTTAGTGGCACCATGGACCACTGTGGAGGTGCGAACAAAAACAAGAAATCGTCGGTGAATTGATTGACTCTGACCAACGTTCTGAGCTGCCTATGAAACGAGATGATGAATAGATTAAAAAGAAGCTGGCAAAGCGGGGAAACCTGTGCTAATCCTTGATAAACTATCGTGGGGTTGGTATAGCGGTAACCAACACGCACTGAGACTTGTCGGTGTATGAGACAATTATGGATGAAGCGGAGGCATCTCGCTGGGATCTTGAATGCAGATAGCTTGTGGACGAGCACATCCAAGGGTACACTGTCGTACACTCCGGCGAGGTCAATGTGGACGGCCATAAGGTATTCTCTCCGTTGAAAAGTACTCCATATGTCAGTGACGAGACTGGTAAGAGCGTTGTGAGTGCTTCGAGCTCTGCGGAACCCGCCAAGGGTTGGGGGAAATATATCGTAATACTCTGCCCACCACATGAGACGTTGAAGGAGAATGTTTTCAAACGTTTTTGATATGCACGGCAATAGTGTGATCGGTCTGTAGCTGATAGGGTCACCAGAGGGCACATTGGGTTTCGGAACTGGAACAACAAGGTGATGTTTCCAGGACTGCGGTACTTGTGAAGTTTGAAGTACACTGTTGTACAGTTGCAGCAGATAGTTGAAGCCGCTGGCACGAAGCATTCGAAGGTGACAAAACGTGATACCATCCACACCAAGAGAGGTGGAAGGAAAACTCTGAAGCACTCGAAGCTCTGTGGCTGTAATCGGAAGTAGAGGAGGATTCACTTCAGAAGGGACCAAGCAGTGCTGCAGATTTTGACGAGCCGGTAAAGAAGTGGCCGCAGTAACCATCGCATGAAACGAAGTGAGCCAGTCTTCATTAAGTACTGTCGGTGGAGGCCTCTGAATATACCCTTGCATTCTGGACCGTATATAGTTCCATAAACGTCGAGGTGTGTTGGAGAGAGTTAGAGTTCGGCAAAACTGTATCCAGTGAGACATTTTCTTGGAAGCTTGTGTGCGTCGAAATTTGGCATCCTGATATCGAAGATAAGTTCCTTGTGAGCGGCTTCGCAGGTACTCCAGTTGAAAACTCCTGCGATAGTTACAACTGCGCTGGCATTCGATGTCCCACCATGGTGGAGTGCTGATAGATGAACGACTGGTGCGAGCTGTAGAAGTAGTTGGCTTCGTAGGTGTGACAGCTTTGCGGGCAGCGAGCACAATGGTCTCCTGAAGGTGTTTCACTGAATGTTCGACCGCTTCCGTAGTACATTCACGGAAAAGATATTGGAAGTGCTAGTGAAAGGTACTGGGCCGAGTTGGGAAAGGGACTTTAGGTATAGAATGAGGGAGCAACAGTTCTGAATTGCATGCAGATCGGGCGACTCGTAATGAGTGCAGAGTCAATAGTGGTCACTTCCATAAGCATAGCCATGAACTCGCCAGGTATGCTGGATATACAACTCTGGACTAATGATGGAGAATGGTGATGTCAGGAGCGTTGGGTCTGGCCTGAAGTGAAGGCAGCCCAATCGGAGTACCGTCATTTGCTAGTAGATAAGTACAGTGGCGTAGAGCCGTAATCAGGTCCGTACCAGCCGCGTTGGTTGCTACATTGCCCCACAAAGGGATCTTCGTGTTAGGATCTCCTCCGATGACAGTGGAGTGTGGGAAGTGGTGAAACAAACGGGTCCAGTAGGCGGCAGGAATGGGATATTCCGAGGGTGAATAAACGTTGATGAACTTTATAGCTCCTAAACATATTCTTTGTAGTTGCGTGCGTGGAGACGGTGGAAGTGGTATTCCAGTGAGGAGAGTGTAGGAAAGTCCACGTCGAATCCCCAGAGCGATACAGTCGTAGTGATCCAATCGGTCTTCCTGTAGTAGACGATAACCTGGGATGCGCAGTTGGAAATGATGAAATGACCAGACTTCTTGGAGCAGGGGTATGGTTGGTTGAAAAATAGCACATAGTCGTTGTAAAGCCATTTGCTTACCCTGTGCTTGATGAATATTCCACTATAAAATTGTAATTAGATTTGTTCCTGCCATCCTAATATGTGTGAGATTGTGGTAAGCGCAGGTTCCAGGTCACTATCGTTAAGAAGGTTGGAGTCACTAGTTGCTGAAACAGCACAGTTCGAATGGCTTTGTACTGATTTTTGAGAACATCAGTAGAAGAGTCCTTATGAGTGCAGTCTGGAATTTTAGGTGCAGATTGAAGTTGACGCACTACATCTTGTGGCGGTTCTCTGTGAGCACGAGTGGAAGAAGCTGATGGAGTAGATGAAGAGGCAGATAAGGGAAGATTCCCCGAAGAGAATAGACCTTTTCGCCTCTTGAAGGAAGAAGTTTCTTGCAACGTATCAGGCTGTGCGCCACGATTTTCTGGTATACTGTACTTGGAAGTGTTCCAGAAGAAAGAGTAGCTAAACTAAATGTGATATCCCAAGGAGGTAAGTGGCTTGCCTTGGGTGTAACTTGCGTGCTTCATTGTAGAGTAACTTAGATTTGATTATAATTTCCTGTAGTTTTTGCTGATTTTGGCGTTTAGGACAAGCAGGATCGTCAGCCACGTGGGATGCATCACAATGGAGGCAGATCGTAGGGTTAGAACATTGATCGGAGACATGTCCCTGACCACACTGACGACATTTAGCGGCGGATTTGCAAGTTTTGGCGGTGTGCCCGTATCGGTAACATTTGCGGCATGCTTCCGCTAACGGTATATAAGGTGGGACTTTAAAACGGCAATAATATAACTTACACTCAATAGGAAGTAGTTGGCTGTCAAAAGTGAGGACGACTGTGGTGGTGGGAAGACGAGTTGGCTGTACCGGCGGAGCAGTAGGTATGATAAGAACATCTGACCCTTGCACAGCTTCAGTGGGCTTGTTGCGCACCAAACGTTCTATCCTCCGTGCATGTACAACAGGTGTTCCAGCACACTGTATATCAGCGAGTAGATCTTCCATCGAGACGTCGACAGGCACTCCTTTAATAACTCCCATAGTAGTAACAGCACATTTAGGTATGTACGCCGTCCAACCTTGTTTGAGAATATCATTGTTAAGCAAGGCATTACCGTGTGTAGCACTGTCACAGGTTGCCTTGATTAAATTGTGTCCTATGATATCAAAACAGGTTATTCCCGTCACTTCCGATTTAAAGAGAGCACGCCCAAGAGAGTTTTCCCCACAGGCTTGGAATGATCTTTCGCAGTGATGTGCATCACATAAGAAGCCAAATGATGGAGTTTGTATGTAAATGAAGGCGGAACAGCAACAGAAGAAGAGGATTGATCAGTGGTAATGGTAATTTCCATAGCCGGACTTGGAGGCTGATGCAATTCTGACATAGGTGGATTCGGTATCAAGGTTTCAGGTTGAGAGCCAGATGGTGAAGTCAAAGGCGTTCCACCCCATTGGGTGGCCATATTGAACAAGTTCCCCTAAGGAAGCTAATATATTAGCACTCAACACTACACACAGTGAAAATAACACAAACACTAAAACACAGCACAAGTAATAGACGGAAAGGCAATGTGATAGGATAAATCGAAAACGATACGAGAGCTGGTACCGTACGCCACCAGGGCAAACTCGTGAATCCGGTGCCAAACACAATTCTTACCTTTTGCTATTTTCAGTTCACTAACTTACAGCAGAAACCCATGTGCAATATCTTTAGCCAATAAGAAAAGATGTTACATTCCGTTTATGACGTAACCCTCTTGACGTCATTTCCATTGATGTGTCAACTCCTATTGGCGAGGAGTGGAGAAAATTAAACCTAATATTCACACTAATACACTAGGTGTGGATGCAACCGCTACCTAAACTAAAATGTGATGTACAAGTCAAAAGTGCTTACAAGACAAACGCCGCACAGAAAGAGAAACTGAACTCTAACAGGACACTGATTTGCCGTTCCCGTCTACATTAAATTATAAGCCTTGCTCTGGAAGGTTAAGTTTAACCTTAAACTGCCAATAATTATCATGTATTCTTAATATTTCAGAAAAAAATGTCCCGATTTCAAGCTCTAAAAATATGATAGCCTAATCGATGACGAAACTAGACATTTGGTGCCCAGGGCAAATTTTGTGATTAGTACTCCTTTCATCTACATCTGCTGATCTACACCAATAAACACATAGATTAGTTTGCTGGTACACTTTGTAGTGTACCACTACAGTTGGTAATTTTTTTACAGGACTGTACCTAGTGTAATTTTTTATATTTCATTTTTCGGAAAATTATTTTGCGTATATATTCTTTTGTGTCTAAATTAACGTGTCAACTCGAATTATCCCATCAGAAAGCTACTTTTGGGGAATAATCTTTTCATTTACACCTAAATCACTTTATATTTCATAATTATATTTCGCTTCTCAATATACAACTTAAATCAGCAAAAGAATTGCGGCTCTGACGTCATACTCGAATATAGTCCCTCATTGGGTATCATTTTTTCTAATCTCAGACCAATATCAATTTTTACCAGGTATCTAAACTCCCCCCCCACCTCCCTTCTATAGTCCATCTCCAATTTCAGATCTAGTTATAACTAGTTTTGTCCAAATTTCATTTGCTTTTATTCCACCCGCCCTGAATACCCTATTGTGATTGGAGGATACCTTCCACCTTGCCTGTTTTCGGCGGACTGATTCTGCTTTTCACATTCAACACCTACAGTGATCAGAAGTGCGTTTTTCCCTGCAGTAATTTGTAAGGAGATGGGAGTTTGCTGTTGAATATGTAAGGTAACATATAGACTAATCAATTTCTAAAGCCACAAGGATCAGATAGACGCAAATACGGACTAGCATTTCAGCAGGAATAGTGCAGGAGTGAAATCTTCAAATTTAGTGACAGGACCCCTTTAGTAGATTCCGCCATATTGCTCTAGATCGGGGAGGATCATATGAACGAATAATTTGAGCCCATTATTTCCGATAATTAGTAAACTTATTTGGAAGAAAAATATACGGCCTGTCTAGATTAGTTTCAGTTTATATCGGTAGTGAAAATTTTTCCTTATTATTATTCAGTATAAGTGTGGTAGAGAAGGTTTTCGAAATGTCACATAAAGCCACGAATATGCAAGTGTAAAACAGTTTCCGGGGGACCTATTTTTCTTCCCAAATTTAAATTCCCTCCAGTGTCATGAATTAATAAGCGGTGGTAGTTAGGGCCTTTTTCCCCCTTCAGGGGGAAAAAGGGGTCCCTCCCATATTCTAAACTACCTGCCCTTCAGGCATTTAATATTTGTAAAAATGTAATTTCAGATGTTGCTAGGTCGGTTTCGACCTGGATATACCCTTCCTCTCTTTCCCTACTGTACAATAGAGCTGTTACAGAGTAATCTCAAATGGTAAAAAATGTTGATAGTAAAAATTAATATATGAAGTGTGCATGTCACTAATGTTTTGGTTAAGTTATGACTTTAGTAGTTGAATGTGTGTAATAATTAGTATTATGTATGATGAATAAGTCGGTATGAATGGGTGATGAGAGACTAAGGACAGTGTATTTTGGTTGTTACGATGAGTTCAATTTATTGAATATAGCTAAAATATATAGTTCCGTATCATTAATCTAAACGCAAGACCAATCTTTACATATTCAGTTGTTTGCTCATGTTTACAACGCCATAGCGGTAGAATACCGTAACTAATCATCTGGTTCGTGTGACGTCATCGCACAACTTAGTGAATTAGAATGGTAGATTTTGGCCCTTTATTTTGAAATTACAGTATAAGCATCGAATGTAGTTTCTATTCAAAATAAATACATATTCGTAGAGAACAGTCTTTCCCCCTTTCTGTCATAAAAATTGCAACATTTGGTCCCAATTATCTGATGAAATATCCAAAAGAATAAAGAACACTTATTTTACTAAATAATATAAATTCACGTTGTTGCTTTCTGTCAACTTTTCATTATAAAACTCGCTTTTCTATAACTACAGACGAAGCCATTGTTGACCTTATCAAATCGGAAATAGAATAATCCTTAATATCTATACTCTCAGTAAACGTATTTACAATTTTGTTTAAAATAACGAAGTGAATATAACCTGGAACGAGTGAAGAGGTTCGTAGTTCGAAAAAATGTCTCAGTTGGGAGTCTAAGAGTAGGAATTTTAGTAGTTTTATTGTATATTGTGTGATGTAATGTATGAGTGGCTTAGGTAAAAATAAAGAGTAAGGTGTCCATAATATAGTGCGTCGGTTGATTAAATGAAATAAATATATGAATAATTGTAGTAATATAATAATAATATATATAGTTATAATGAAAAATGAATGAGTTGAGGAGACACCTAAGTGAAAATGCATTAGCCCAGTGTTCGTTACGTATGTATTAATAATATGAATACAGTTAATGATACCCTATCCTTCGACTCTTAACCTCATACGTTTGTTCGATCTAGTTAGTGGAATGATTATGTGGAAGTTAAAGTTATGTTTGCTTCGTGATCATGCTAATTCAGGGCCGGCCTTAGGTGGTGCGGGGCCCGATTGAGAACATTTTGCGGGGCCCCAGGTTTACAATATATATATATATATATAGGGGGGTTTCAAAACAACATCGACAACGTTTGAAAGGTGATTCCTGACACCAAAATAAGACAAAAAGTATAGAACAACCTGGGTGCACAAATGCTTCCTTTCGCAGTTATAGGCTGCCGAAAACGAAAAGTTGAATTTTAAAGGTCTACAGCTCCAAAACTATGGGATCTACCGTAGTCGGGTCTAGACTTCACTTAGGAACTAATATTTGCACTGTCTAAAAATACATGTTTCAGAATCTTAAGTTACTTAGGCAGCAATTTTTGCAGAGGGAGTTCGGCTACGGGCATATAACTTGAAGTACTCACCAACTACCCATATAAAAATTGATGCGGAAATACCGCAGAATTCTGAAGCATGAATATTTGGATAGGGCACATACTAGTTCCTAAGTGAAGTCTTGACCCGACTATGGTTGGTCCCATAGTATTGGAGCTATGAAGCTTTAAAGTTAATGTTCTCATGTTTTCCGCAGGCTATAACTCCGAAAGGAAGCATTTCTACACCCAGGTTGGTCTTTACTTTTTGTCTTATCTTGATGTCAGGAATCACCCCCCAAACGTTGTCATTGGTGTTTTGATACACCCTCTATATTACATCCTCTCTGCTGGTCTAGTGGTTATACCCATTTCCCTTTATGACGATTTTCCATCTGCAAAAATTTCTGGTGAAAACGCTCACTTTATTCATTGCTTATAGCAGCTAATTTTTCAGAGAAATAACTCAAATGGAAATGCAGATAGGGATTGAATTTTAAAATACATATTTCACTCTTGTGCCTCGCAATTTTTCAAAAAGGTTCTGTACCAGTATTTTTGTAGTTTTTTACTGTTACAAGTAAACATATCAATGTCGAAATCTAGTTTCTTTACCAAAATTGGCACAGAAGTGTGGGCTATCAAGAAAGAGCGTAAGCAAAGTATAAAGTATATCTCGTTTGCATAAAGACGGTTGCAGTGGCCAAAATTCTGATTTATCAGAATAAACCATAACAATGTTTTTCAAATTTGAACATTTCATTTTATTTGTAAAGCGGGTAAAGGGTTGAAAAATAAAAACATTAACCGACACCAGCAGAAAGTAGACATCTATTTGAGGGTATGCTTATCATGGCTGCTATCTCGAAGTCGGCCATCTTGCATCTCGTTCGACTTTTTTTAAAAATAGGAAGGGGGTCATGTAATATATCAAATTGGGCTAGAATTTTACGAGAAATACAATGGTGAAGTTTATGTTTCCATAAGTTTATATTTGTAAGATATAATGAAATGCATGTTGACATGAATTCGTTGGTTCAAAGATTTCTTGACAGTTGTATCTTTTTGAAAAGAATTCAAGTCAGGAAAACCTAATGTACGCTAGTCTGAACATCGTAGGTAGCTACTTATGAGAGGTATAATCAGCTTGAAATCGTTATCGACTTCAGACAAAATGAAATGGTGAGAGACGATCACAAACCTTAAGGAACTGATGGAAGATGGATGACATATTTTCCATTGGATTATTCAAGTTAGAAGACAAACTTTCATAGGCAGCCAGCCGTCTATTCAGTACGCACTAGTATACATTCGAGTTTCCTGACTTGATTTAAAACAAAATACATCCACGGGATTTTTCGCAGGAGAGGGCAGAGTTCGTCCTCTGGTTTTGAATTTTTAATATAGCTATAATAAGAAAAAGGATATGCAAAGAAGTCGCACTGAAGGTGGTATATTTGATACCATCTCGGTTTCACGGTAATATCACATGACATAATTAATTAGAACGCGCGAACTATTACTTAGTGGGGTGTTTAAAATAAAAGAGAGTGTGCACCCAGAATAACGATATACCTTTTTACACAAACTCAAAGTAAACCATATTTTTACGACCAGAGATGTGCATAAAAAATTTTTTGGGAGAGTGTTAGGGGTGTGTAGAACACTCCCTGGACATAATATCAATTTTTACGACAGAAGTTGTAAACGTAAAAAAATGAAGAAACTACTACAGGGTTAAATTCAATGTTTGCTTGCTCCTACAGGAAAAATGTTTGTTTATGCCCGGAAACTTAATACAAACTATTCATTTACTTGTTAGGGAGGGGCCATAGGGTGTACCTATGGGGTCCGTTGGTGTACTTGTATTACAATATATTGTTGTGTGTACTTGATAACCAAGAGTAGCAAAGCCACCTTAACGTTACCATAGCCTCTTGGCCGTTGGCCCCGCGACCAGAATGGCATGTATTAATTACATGTATTAGGAGCAAAATTTAGTAATAGAGACCACAACACACTTGTTTGCTCTGGGCCTAACATGGTGTTAAAACGGCACTGGAGAGTAGATTAGACTGGACAGTAGAGTAGATGGCACTAGCGCGGGGCCCCCTTAGGCGCGGGGCCCAATTTGGAGCAATCGGTCCAATCGGCTTAAGGCCGGCCCTGTGCTAATTTATAGTTTATTCAATATCCTACTATCTGGGAGCGGAAAGCAACATCATATAAACATCAGTCCCAGATATTCGCGGAATTATTACAAACAAACCTAAAAGTTAGACCACCAAGATTTATAATTTGATCAGTGGCATTTTCCATATCCATTTACTGTTGATGATATTTTTTTTCGTCGCATTGGTTACATCGTTTCTGTACATTGTTCACAGAGTAAATAGACCTAACAGAAATCAAAATTTTACTGTAATAACCTCAGAATTATTCAAGTTCTCGTACCCGAGGTGTCGAATCCCTTTTCCCTTGGAGTCTATCTTTTCTTTTCTTAGTTTTGAAAACTAGAAAGTTATAGAAATTAATGACACCTTCAAGGCTTAGCGAACCTTGCGAACGGGTACGCCACTGGTGAGATTTTGGCGGGAAAATCACCAGTACGAAATTAATTATATATATATATATATATATATATATATATATATATATATATATATATATATATATATATATATATATATACATATACATATATATATATATATATATTATTTTGGCAACTTATAAGTTAGGGACTTCTTAGCTATCCCTCTTACTATAGTTTCATTAATGTTCTGACTTCCTAGTTTCTGAGAAGGTTGGATGAGTTTTTTTCTTAGAAATTTCCAAATTATGATCCATCTTAGCTTTCCGGGAGATCCCGGGGCTTCCCAGAATTCAACCGGATTACAGCGAGTAGTGAAATTCCCTTAAAGCCATTGTGTTTGTGGAAATTTCATTCAGGACACGGACTAGTTGTAGGCTGGGAAGTATATGTTGAGTCTATGTATTTGATTAGACCACCCTTTTCGGCGTACATGAAGATTTTGGCTATGACTCGTTAAATATTGAAATCCGACCAGTCATCTCTGTAGTGGGTAGTACTTTCGTTTTCTTCTACTTTTCTTGCTGTCATTACTTCATCTTGTCTCTTTCTCTTAGCCTTCGAGTTTTTTTTTTTTTTTGTAATCTTTGAACCCTCCCAGTTTCTGAAGCTCATAAATATATAATCAACTATACTACTGATTTTGACAAAATGTACTAACTGAGACTTCGAAAGGTATAATTCGTGGAGGTACTCCGTTTTCTAAAACAACATCGAACCGTTTTTTGTAATTTTCAATCGATTACAGAAGTGACTGCTGGGAGGGTACATTATCGTTTCTGATTTTCAATAGTTTGATTATTTTCTGCTGATTTGCCAATACTCTAAGTGGTTGCCGATTATAATTTCGTTTCAATTGACTTTATTTTTGCATGTATTGTACATTTTTTGTAGTTTGGGCCCACTAATTTTAACAATCTTTGATTTTTTCTTCTTTGTACATGCCTGTGTATATATGTCCATCTTGCCTGTTATGTTACGTGCCTGCATAATTTGTTCTGAATACATACATAATATCTATTAACATTGGAATATCAAATATCATTCTATACGCGAATACTAATGAAAATTTTATTTTGTCGGGATTTCTTGTAAAGTTTGCAGCCTATTTGAAAAAAAAATGTGTTTTGGCAGGGTTATGTGAGCCAAAAAGAGAAATGTGAATGTTTAGTGAATATATATATATATATATATATATATATATATGAAATATATTAATCGACGATAATATAATTATTGATTGTTAAGTAATAATGAATATAATAAGTAGTTATATCGAATATATTAATGAATATATTTAGTATGGGCTCGGTATCTACCCTTGACGTCTTAGGTTGCCATAGTTTTCGGACACCCGATATTAATGTAGTTTGCTGTGGATTGCCGCGTTATGTAGAATTGATAATCTGTGGTAAACATATTAATATGCATGTGTGTTTTGACTAATCTCACTGTAAATTGAATCTGCATGTAACTGAAATTCAAATGGCAGGTCGTAGCTAAAATTTTTAAACTTCGATTCGATGATATTATAGTTTCCTTTCCTGTGACTTACGAACTTCGAAATTCTGAAACAGTGTGCCCCAAATCCTCCCGGTACGTCTCAAAAGTGAAACTATTGAATGTTACCAGCGTGTGCGAATCTCCACGAACTTCACGGAATAAATTTGTTTTGGTGCTACAAAATGTTGACATGAATTACCTGATATGTTAAATTAGTATGAGGGACTCAGGATTGGTCCGAGGACTTAGTTCATTAAAATAGTTTACCTTGAAAGATATGATCCCTATGTTTGGGGATGAGAAGTTGAACTTCGAAATTTAGTGATCTTAACATTTTTATGATAAAAATAAAAATATGAACTGAAAGTTTCGTATAATAGACGTCGAGTGATGCAATATATATATATATATATATATATATATATATATATATATATATATATATATATATAGTTAGTTAGTTAGTTAGAGACCACGGAAGATAAATATGGACGCTTCGATTAGTACAAGTGAGTCTCATTACATAAAGTTAGTTATTTGAGACAGGACTCAAATGTTGGACCAATTTGGCTTAAAAAAAACAAACTCATCGAAGATTATTTTTTTTACATTTTTTAAATTACACAACGTTGTAAAATGGTCAACAAAAAATTTTTTATATTTTTCATTCATTTCACGAAAATTTATGTATGTTGGCACTTTATCGTCAATACTTGTAGAATCATTATGTTTTTTTTTTATTCATTCTTCTTTTGCTTTCAATGTATTTAAATTCATTGATATGTGAGCATATAATGTAGTATTCCAGACTATCCTATCTATGTGAATATTGATGGCAATTTTTTTTCCTCTAACCTATGTACTTATTACCCTCCTGTGTTCTGCTATTTTTTTATAGAGGTAATAAACTGTTTTGTGAATTGTAGTTAGGTTAGTTTAATTTAAATATACAAATCATATACGCTGTCCTGTATGAGTGTGTGTGTGGCTGGACGTTAGATTTAGTTTGAATTGAAATATTTGTGTTTACCTATATGTAGACTTGCTGATTAATGGTAGTCAATGGCTGCAATTCATTACTAATACATACTGATGAAAACACTGATTCTATCTGAAATGGCTCTATGAGAGGAGCGAAGAGAACAAGAGAAGCCGGAACTAACCATTGTTTATTAATATTTTGGAATATTGAATCTCCAGAGACCAACTAAATATGTTTTTTTTTTCCTGCGATAAGTTTAACAGTACAATCGATCTCAGAATTTAATCCTCAAGTGTTGAATTAACATCGAATAGTTTTGAAATGATAATATAAACTTTCTCATTGATTTTCGGCGCTAGCCTGGGGTGACTCCCGAAATGTGGTCATCTTGGCTTGGGAGTGTGTGAGTTGACATGTGGCTATTTCGACCATCGAATACCATATCATTACTGAATAATCCTTGAAACCGATTTCAATTCGACAACTCTTAACTTCCTTTTACCATATTCCCTAAATTAACCAATACCAGATTTCCTCTTTCCTCCATTTTCTTACTCTCCCTCTTTTCCCTTCTTCCTGTCTACTTCACCTCGTTCTTCTTTTCTTTCTTCTTTTCAAAAATTAAAAAACTGAAAAAGGGGGCCGTGACTGGGAACTCAAGTTAAAATAAACACGGTCATATATTTATTACATTTTATTTCTCTTCGGAAGTCCGATAATAAGAATTCTTTTATTTAGATGAAATCTAGAATACTCTAAATTAATAAGATAATGATAAGATAATAATAAGATAAAGATATGATAAATAAGAAAAGATATTTATTGATATATCATCCCCACAAGGGGTGAAAGGTTCCCACTCATGACTTGATCTTGAGTTTACATTCTATCCATATACACTATGCAGTACATACACAACAATATAGAGTTCTACTACTACTACTACCTACTCTTTTTTTCTTTTTCACCTTGACAACTGCCCCGGTTGCAGCATCTTGTTTTGATCTGGCCGTAGTTAAATTATTTTTGGTTACTTTTACTCTTGAGCTCTAAAACTGAGTAGGCCCTAATGAATGTGCCTTTACTTTATTAAAATGATGAAGTGAGCACTTTTGAAGCAAAAAGAGGAAATGTGTTTTTCTTTCCCTAATATCAAACAGTGTTAGAACAGACATTTCAGTGGGACTCCTTACAGTAAAAGAAGCAGGCCGGTAGACAGCCCAAAAATGTAGGGGGGGCTCGGCTGAAGTTAGGGGGAGCCCAATCCAAAAATATTATAGTTGATCACCATATTATAATTCATTTACAAGCCTACCGTGAAAATTTTAGGGTGCCCGCAAAAATTTAGGGGGCCGCCCCTAGACTCCCCTTTATACGGGCCTGAAAAGAAGTATACCTGGCTTTTTCTTTCTTTCATTTGTTCACCTTCACTAATTTTTAGAATTTGACGTGAATTCAAGTATACAAACACTTCAAACCTACACCGAATGGTTAAAGCTCAGTGGTAGCTTAAGATTCGAAAGGTAGTGTGATCGATCCCTCGTGGATAAATATTTCAACTGATGAGATTACCAAGATTCTTCCTAGGTGTCACTAGGGAAATTTTTATCGCTCTATTGACTAATTTCCCTTATTTGTATCCTCTGAGTCTCGGATATTTCAAAGCCTTAACATTAGAAGGACTGGGTGGTCAATTTGACCGTTTTTTCTAACTTTTCCTATTGCTCTGCGATAACCATTTTACTTAGAAATTTGAAAGTCCTTGACTTTTTATCATTTATAGAGTAGACTAAGTGTAAAAATTTTGAAAACTCTCACGTCATTAGGGGGGCACTATGTCGCAATACCCTCAGACGGACGAAGCGGTCATTTGACCGCTTGCTGATACTGACACTGAAAACTTATTTTATTTGCAATTAATGGTCCATAATTTCGTTGTGATTGTGGGGTATGAGGTCATTGATATTGGTATAATACTTTGCGCGCGCGCAGGAGTACATTCACACATACAGGGTGTTTCAAAACAACACCGACAAAATTTGAGAGGTGATTCCTGACACCAAGATTACACAAAAAGTATAGACCAACCTGGGTGTGCAAATGCTTCCTTTCGGAGTTACAGGCTGCCGAAAACATGAAAAATGAACTTTAAAGGCTAAATAGCTCCAATACTATGGGACTTTCCGTAGTAGGTTCAAGACTTTACTTAGGAACTAGTATGTACCCAATCCAAATCCTATGGTACTTTCCTATGGTACTTTCCTATGGTTTCAGAATCCTATGGTACTTTCGCCACAATGTTTCTAGAGGTAGTTTGTGAGTACTTCAATTACATGCCCGTAGCCAAACTCTCTCTCTATAAAAATTGTTGAGTGAGTAATTTAGGATTCTGCGACATGTATATTTGGATAGACCACATAATAGTTCCTAAGTGAAGTCTTGACGCGACTATGGTAGGTGCCATAGTTTTGGAGCTATGGGCCTCTAAATTTCATTTTTTCATATTTTCGGCAGCTTATAACTCCGAAAGGAAGCATTTGTGCACCCAGGATCGTCTATACTTTTTGTCTTATCTTGGCAGGAATCACCTCCCAAACGTTGTCGGTGTTATTTTGGAACACCCTATATAGATAGATAGATAACGTATTCTTTGTAGTTACTACGATCTGAGTTTCAAGATATAATGAAGTTGATCAGTAGATTTCTTTGTTACTAACATTTCTGACATATTATCCATTGTAAATATAAGGAATTGTATACCACTGACATTTACAAAGATAGTAGCGTTCACACACTGACAAAATATAGATGCAAGAGGAACAAGAGTGACCACATGCTTCGGAAATTTTCTGTAAAATCATCCAGTAGGAGGTGGCCGGTTCATGTGTTTTATAATGTGATGGATATAGCACGTCTCAATTCCTGGATTGTTTATAATATATAATACGCTATATATATATATATATATATATATCAAAGAAGAAGAAGAAGAAGTCAGTTCCTGAGACAGCTCGCAGAATGTTTGACTAAAGCTGGGCATATACAGGACAAGATGTGCAGTTTCTCGGATTATGATTAGCATCCACAATACAAGATGAGAAAACAATGCCAAATTCTGCTATTTAATGGCAATAATACTAGGGAGGTGTACAAGATGTGTATGTAAGAAGTGTATCGGTAAAACCAGGAAGCAAGTATGTTGTAAGAGGTGTGTTTCTCAATGTGTGTTCAATTTGGAAGAGAGAATACAACAGAAAAGTGATTGATTTATGTGTAAACTGTTTCCGTATAAGACATGAAAACTGATTTCCACCACTACGCAATAGATATTCTGTGGTGAATGAAAGTATTTGAAAATGTATACAAATATAGTTGTACTCTTATAGTGAAAAAAAGTTTCTTGCATATGATTGTTATAATTTTGAAGACAATACAGGACACTGCGGTAATCTGAAACATTTACCTCCAAATCTCATTTGCAAAGTACAATTTTTAAATGAAACTTCAAAATTTAGCCATATATATATATATATATATATATATATATATATATATATATATAGCGTTAGGATTTTTAAAAAAAATTATATTCCATATAGTAGAATATATATAACATACCTGTAACATATAATATATATTACATACTTATAACTCTGTATTAAAAGTAAATTCTACTATACTACGTATATTTTTCTTTCTAATTACTTATTATGAAGTAATTAAAGAATTCAAAATTATTAGTAGCAAATTCGAAATCGGATGTCATAAAATAATACCACAGAAGATATCCAATGAATGACCAATAACCCTCTTCCACCAGGGGCGGATTCAGGAGGGGCGATCTTCCCCCAGAAGAGGAAACTTTCTTATTTTATATATATAAATAAAACCCATCCCATAGTTTGAAGCCCTTAAAAGTAGCAATATGACAACCCACCGCCCCCCCAGAAGTCGGTCCTGGATCCGTCCGTGCCTTCCACCTTCAAATATAATGTAGCGGTCAAATTGACTGCTTAGTCCTTAGTGAAGGTAAATTTTTCCAGTCCTTCTAGTGTTAAAATAAATTCATATGTAGTTGAAACAACGCTACTATCCTGTAGTCGATGCTAAATTAATAATATAAGTTTTGAGATTAGATTTGAAGGAGGGGCATTGATTAGTATAATCTGTTGAAAGTTCATGTCACCATTTATTTACTGTTCTGCATAATTCCTACAATGTAATTTTCTGAGAAATGCATATTTTGAGGGAGAACTAATATAAATCTGTGATAAAAAAGGATATTTACTGACTGAACTTACTGAATGGAATATCTGTCGACCGGTTCCACAAATTCCTTATACATATCTCTGATTACTAAACATCAGATAATAGGATAATGAGAATAACTACCACTTTTACACTAAATAGCATTACTGCCGCGACCAAGTTGTATCATCTCGGTATCTTACCTGATGCTTAGTAATCAGGAGATAGTAGCATTGGCTATGTGATAAATTTCGGAATTTTTTTTAGTAGTAACAGTTTTAGGATTAAACTACAGTGAAAATCGTTTCAAAGAAAATACTTCTGAACGATTTATTTATAAAGAATCACTGATTTTTGTTAGCTTCATTTCTCCAGGTTTTAGATGGCAGTATAGGTCTACCAAGCGCTGACTCCGTTTTCTTTGGAGACCGCTAGTATCGCTTATTAACATGGCAGCAGAAGGTTTCTACTTATTTGCCACGGCCAAGAGCGTTAGGAAACGACGTACTAGAGACAAGACGAGGAGGTAGTCGAGAAGGAGAACCAGTATCAGTAGCAAATAGTAGATGTTGGTAGTATTGAGTATCTTATATTTTCGAACGATTTTGATACGAACAACAGAGAGAAATAATAATAAAAAAAACTTCTGCTCTCTTCTTTTACTGTATATTCAACAAGTTGGCTCAATACAGTAGCGTAGCCAGGATGTGTGTTTGGGGGGGGGGGGGCAAGTGCTGTTATAGGTACATATAGAAAAATTACAAACAAAAAAATGTATAAACATAAAAATATATAAAAAATTACAAACATCAAAGTACCAAAGTACATTGTCGGATCTCTTTGGGGGGGGGGGGCCCGGAGGGGCCGGCCCCCCCCCCTTCCCTACGCCACTGGTTCAATATTATGTGATAATAATAATAAAAACACAAAATAATTTAATGGATGCTATGTATTTGTTCTATGATGCCATAATAAATGGAAACTAATTACTTAGTGTACGAATACTTTATTCGTCCAACACAAGTATAATGTTTCCCTGCAGTGCATGCTATTTGCAAGTAAGCATCTCTTATTTTAATAGGAATTTCAACATCGAAGCGAATGAGAATGCCGAGTGCTTTTTTTCTGGTTCTATGTCGAAAACAAATCAGATAACCAGATAAGGGACAGAGGTTAAAAGAAACGTTCAGATGGTGTGGTCAATGCATTATTTCGATGAATTAGGTCTAGCTGTATTACAAACAATAACGAGCCTGGAGATCTTTGCTCGGAACGCACACTGTTGCAACATACGACATTCTGCTGTTGGTAACTCTGTTGTCGAGAGATGTTTTGGTAGTATTTTCACTTGTGGCTACTATCAACTCACCGTTTGTTGACTTATAGCAGTATCACTCTGTGTGGGGGGCACTAGGGGGCCAAGATTATGAGCAAGGGGGCTTGGCCCCCAGGCCCTCCCTTGTCTCCACCACTGAGCAATCATCATCTGCATTTTTAGTATTCTTATTTTGATTTTCATAACAATTCATATTTGTGCAACCACACATCAGTATACTATTAACATTTTGTAGTTGTGACATACTATACGGAATTAGCTAATCGGTTTGCCCGCACCATCACTTTTTCTAACTTTTCTTTCTTGTGAAGTTCTGCTGCGAACTTTTAATTCAAATCCAATTACCTAAAACAAAATCTGTCATATTGTCGACTTGGCACCATAGTAGGCACTGCAGAAAAAATTTATATATTTTTTTAAGTGAAAATATATGAAATTAAATTATACATTCTACTTCTGCTCGGTCAGCAGGCGCCAAATAGCAGACTGGTGTTCCACAGTGGCCGTTACGGCGAGTGCTTCGTGTGTTGTGGTACAAGTGAGGAAGAGAGTTGAGTGGGATTACCTAATCACCTACACTACATTTACACTTTCTTTTACATTTACACGTACATAGATCCCCTTATTTTTTCTACTCTTTGTTTTTTTCCTTTTACACTTCCCACTTTCCTCTAACTTTTTGCCCTGTTCAACTTGGCTTACAGCCCTCTTTCACTGTCTGAACTTCTTTCCCCATTTAACTTCTCCTGACTTTGACCTTTTTCCCGATTTTGTCCTTTCTTCCCAATTGCGTCCTGTATTTTATTCAATTTTGTTTCTGAATCATAAATCCTTCGTGTAAGCTACATATTTAACAATTTAGCATTTGTAGCACATATGACTAGTAAGCTGGTGCACCTACCTATTTGACTGATAATAGTCATACGACAAGACAAGCAGACGATTCGGAATTAAGTCAGCTAATATTATCCAAAAATTAGTGGGTTCACTTTTGTGGATGAATAATATTTTTAGTAGTATGCTTTCTTTTAATTCAAGCGATAAATTTCTCTTTGTTACGCTATAAATAGTTTTGGTAATGATAATTATAACCGCTTTCACAAGCTGAAAATACTGACATTCGTGCTTGTTTTACTACTGTTTTCGTTATAAGACAAAAATTGCCAGGTTTTGTGACTTGTGGGTGCCTGTTAATTTTCTATGCGTGTTGAGATAAAATTATCCGGTCAATGTTCCGTTAAGGGGGTCCAGTGTCTTTGACAGCACTTCTTTCTATTGATTTTCGTTTGATTACATAATATAACGTTATATTAGGTTAGGTTAGGTCAGGTCAGGTTAGGTTAGCTTAGGTCAGGTTAGGTTAGGTTAGCTTAAGGGGGTTCAGTGTAGTTTTGGACCCCCTTAACGGAACATGGACCAATTATCCTTCAGCTTTAGTTTTGCAGAACCACTATTGTGATTTTTAGGGGACGGCATTTAAAATCCCCCCCCGGATATAGTATACGAGAGTGCCTCATCATTTAGCGAGGACTCACGAAGTGCAGTCTTTTAAGGATTATTCATTGAGGATATAGGAACTTGAAAATGAGGTAAAAATGCGACATTCATTTAATTACTGAGTAATATAAAATAAAATGTACGTCGGTTTGCGTTGCGTTTCGTTGTGTTTTATGGTATGCGAAGAATAATAATGTGCCCTTGTACGTAGTGTATGAGTATATGTGGGGGGTTTGAAACACATATCGCATGTCACGTGCACGTGGATGCTTCTTACTACTTCTAAATGTAATAAAATCATTTTTATACGTAGTGCAACAGTAGGAAGTATCCACGCGCACAGATCATGAGGCACTGTTGTATACTATTACCTCTCCCCCATCTCATTTCATGGCTTCAGAACCGCGTACCATATGTTTGTCGAAATTGTGATAAAAAATTTAGAAAACAACGATCCTGCGGGGCTTCTCGATCGCTCAGCTATATTTGTAAAGTAAGTAACACCGGTGATCGGCTAAACTGCTACAGATGGCGGTCGCGGATAAAACTCACATAAATCTGTTTTCAACGTGTATTACAACTTATCTGCTCTTACTTTCATATATCTTACCTACAATTACCGCTGTTTCATTTCTGGCCTTCACAATTCACTATTAATCACAAATATTTATTTTTACGCTTCTTCTGCTCTTTCCTGCGCCCGTGTACATCAGTATAGTATTCCTGCGCAAATTTAGTACATTTAGACTGTTAAGTGTTGCAAAGTACACCCTACCCATTAATGACAATACGGCCAATTAAGTATCGTGTCTTCCCAAAGGGTGAGGTTAAGTTTACGTTGAAGTTACACCACCCAAACGTCACGTGGTATTTAGTCCACTTTGCATATAAACTTTATTGATGAAAATGTGCGTGCAGTTTTACTGTACGGATCCATAGTATAAGTAGTAGTAGTAGGAACGGTTTAGAAGCCCCACAGGGCTCGTTTTGTTCCCCTTTGGGATATAGTATACATGAAGCTGCATCAGTTCCCGAAGGAGCAGGACGCTCATACTTTTAGGGATTATTCATTGACTTACTTATCGACTGATTTATTGATTTACTTATCGACTGATACGAAATTAAAAAAGAGCGTACCTGTACTTCATATCTTCATGTGTAGTTCCCTTGTACTTTATCTAAGAATATATATATATATATATATATATATATATATATATGGGGGGGGCATTTAACGCATATCGCATGTCTTGTCCACATGGATACTTCTTGCTATTGCACTACGTGGAAAATTTATGGTATTTCATGTAGAAGTGGTAACAGAACAGAGAAGAAACGCAGATCAGGGGGTTCTCATGTATACTATTACCCCACCTTGACCCCAATGATAATACAGCAACATACATATCCTAAGTTAGTTACTAACAGTGGGTTTGAAATACTGTCAGATTATGCTGTACTGATATCTCATCTCATATCACATCAGTTCGCGAACACATCACAAATATTTTTATTTTCATGCTTCCTTTGCTGTTTCGTACATCCGTATACATCAGTATAGTATTACTGCGCAAAATTGATACCTTGTAACTGTTAACTACACAGACAAGGTTCTAGAGCACACTTCCCCCTTCCCATTGATCTGTCTTCCCAGACATCCAATAAAGACAGAAAACAACGTGCCCTGCAGGGCTGTAGCCCGCCTTCACTCGCTGACGCTCGCTGGGCAGTACTGTTTGAGGTAATTGTTTAGTAATGGAGGGCCAACAATAACGAAGACAGAAAGTAACGTGCCCTGCGGAGTTTAAGCCGCCTTTACTCACTAGGCAATATTGTCTGAATTAAATGTTATCAACCTAACCTAACCGAATATGAATACAATAACGTAAAATACTTTGTTAAAAACCTGCCCCCTCCATAAAGCTAAACAATAGCCCTATTTGAATTAAATGTTTAATTTTGGTATGGAAAGGAACCAACCTAGCTACTGACCTATATGGGAGACCTCTATTCTACAATCTTCCCAACTACACACTACTCTTAAATGACTAAAACAATGGGACCGATTAAATATCATGTATTCCCAACGAGTGAGGTTAAATTTACATTGAAGTTGTACCACCCGAGCGTGACGTAATGTCGCGTGATATTTAGCCCACTTCGCACACACAACTTGATTGATAAAAAAAAAAAAAAAGTGATTTACATATGCGAAGAGGGTTAGAAGCCCCGCAGGGTTCATCTTGTTCCATCTTGATCCCCGTGATAATACACCAAGATACATATCCTAAGTTAGTTCATAATACAGTGACTTTGAAACTGTCTACTGCCACCTCATCTCTTATCGCATCAATCCTGGATCACACGCACACAGTCCGCAATTTAACTTACGTTTTCTCCCTTATTTGTCACTACAGTTATGACCTTTCTAACGTTTATTACCCTCATTAAAACATTTAGTGTGATTCTGTTAATTTCTCCGTAAATTTATATTTCGGGGCCGCCATCTGTGGCAGTTAACCCAATTTGAAACTACAAAAAATAAGAGGAACTTCTAACCAAACATGATCGAGTTTAACCTAATTTAGTACATTTTGGTGCTTTTTTGGATGGCATTTAGTATCTTCACCAAAGCTATGCAACACATAAGCCATGAATTTTATGACATATGAAATGTTTTTCCACTATCCTCGTTTATGCGTATAGCCACCGCCGCTGATGCGCCTGTTCCCTACAAATGCATGCCCTCGCTAACGCTCGGGCTCCCTGCTGCGTTTCTATTCTGGCTTGGTTATAAAACGATCGTGCTTCTTACTGTCCACCTAGCACAAGTTGGTTCGTGTTTTATGCACTAGTTTTTATGCTATACGCCCACACTATATTTCGGACAATAATTACTACAAAATGATCCAGGGTTACAACCTAGTATTTTGGGGAAAAAACTGGATAGTGTTCCTTTTTTTTTTCCTCGATTCTCGTGTGGTCCGGCGATACGGCAGTAATGCCATGAGATTATGTAATGAAGAATGTGCAAGGTAACGAGAACACTCCGAGGAAAATCCACATACACGGGTTTGTCCACCACAAAATTCAGTTTGGCTCGAGATCGGATCGAAGCAGGACTTCACGCACCGAATATGAACGCTTGGTTGTTCTTAGATAGAGTTCCAAAATACTCTTGCGAATTTTTTTTTTTTTTTTTTTTTTTTAAAGCTTGCTTCAAATTCTTTTCTAAGCCGTCTCAACTGTTACTACCGTGGCGCATATCCCAAGTAATTGCATATATATAGGTAATCTGCATGCAAACGGATGTGCTGTTACACTTCTGGTGCATGGAGTTCTTCGTTCGATCCCAGTTTGCACCAATTGAGCTTTGTGTTGGACAAAAACCGTGTGTGTGGGTTTTCTCAGGGTTTTCCCGTTTCCTGCCACTTTATTCCACCATTTTCATTCATTTCTCATCATCACCGTCTCCTTTAGCCTAGTCGGCATAAACGTGAGACGTAAAACTTGAAGATTTCCTTTTTGATGTGCGGTTAAACCAGTCTTACCTGTTTCTTTATTTTTAGCTTTTGACACATTCCTATGTAATTTGTTGTTAAGAGTCGATTGGTGCATCTCGATTTCAGCATTAATTTCGAAGTTGGTCGGCCGCCTGGTTTTCGACCAAAAGCGTAATAAAAGCAAGACATGACTATGTATTTTTATAAAGACGAGATAAAATAAAAATTAAATGAAATTAAAAACTACGAACATTTAAAAATTATGAATTTCTGCTTAAATTTTACTGATTTTCTGTTTCGTTCCATTACCTCGCGGGAAGGTACTCCGCTCCTCCTAATTCTGCACTTATTTCACTTTCTGAGCATTAGGTAGTACTTTGGTTAGGTTAGATTAATCCACACACAATTTCCTACAATAATTTGACCAGTCCGCCATCGTTTCACTTGAACAAGTCAATTTGTTCTGTAAGAAAGGTTGCTTGTATTGTTTTATAAAATACAACATTACATTAAAATATAACACCTTTTCCAGAGATAAATGAGTATGCTCAAAAATGTTCCTTTAGTTGCTGCCTTCCGCCAGTAGCATCTTTCACCATGCAGCTTACCGTTACATTGAAAACTATAACTTTCTGAACATTTCTTTGCAGTTGCTTGTTTACCACACTTTCTGCAATTTGGTATTAGATTTATTAGTTCATGACTTTCAGAGTTTCAAAATATTTTCATCATTATCATTGTATTGTTTCGCGAACTATATCCATATACATAAAAATGAAAGTAACTGACCATGTTTGAGACTTCATAATTCTTGAACCAGGCTACAAAAATCGATCAAATTTTCAACACAAATGAGTTTCGTGCCTGAAATGGTTTCTATTATTTCACTTTGACGGTGCAACTTAGAGAAGTGAGAGATAGCCTATTATAAAAATAAATAAATAAAAATGAAAGTGACTAATTTTGTGACTTTTAATAACTCTTGCAGCACCCGACAGATATCGATCAAATTTTCAACATAGATGAAGTTCGGGCCTGGTGTGGTCCGTAACATTCCACTTTGATGGTGCAACGTAGAGGAGGGGGAGATGTTTAAAAATGATCGAAAATGACCAATATCGTGTCGAATCCATAGTTTTCTGGATCGCTGAGACGAACATTGACACTTCCGATGCAGTTTAAATCTAAATTCAGACCTTTATGTCCGAAATGAAATGTGTTCTTCCCGTGCGAAGAACCAGTATTCTGCTAGGTATTGTTAACTCACATCCAGGGCAGGGCTGCGGCTACTGTGGTTCAATGGTAGCGCGTTCATCTCTAGAGCATGGGGTCCTTGGTTCGATCTCAACTCGCACCAAGTGAGCTTTGTGATGGACAAACTTCGTGTGCGTGGGTTTTCTCGGGGATCTCCCACTTTCTTCATTCCACCATTTCATTCATTTTACGTCATCGTCTCCTTTAGCCTAGCTGGCATAACCGTGGAACGTAAAACGGGAAGATTTCATTCCATTTTTTCACATTTAGAGCAACGTCTCTGCAGCCATGTTCAGATACAAATGATTGTTACAATCCAGCCATGCGGTAACTTTACGCCAATTAGTTTCCTCTGCTTCCCAAATAGTTCCATGTTTATAATCACACACACACACACACACACACACACACACACACACATATATATATATATATATATATATATATATATAATAAAAACAATTTTCTCTCTCCTTACATATTATCAAGCATACAAAAGAGCAAATTATCTATTTCTTCTCGATTAATTTTCAAAATTTTGCTAGAAACTGACGACCAACTTTGAAATTTAACTCCCGATTTCTATAGGAGACTAGATCGAAGTCCAGAACATTGGTATTGTTTCAGTTCATTTTAATGTTCCATTTAGTGGCATTTTAGTTTACTGTCAACAATTAGCACGTATGTCAGGTAGATTATTAAAACTTGGTTTCTTGGTAAAGTTCACGATTTTTTACATTTGTTGCGTTTTTCTTCCGTCTTTGGCCAAGGTTGAGTAATTAGTAAGTGAAGATGATAGAAAACATGCACCAAAGTTTATATTTCAATAACTATGGTCATACTGAATGTTTACTAATGCACTTGTACGAATGTTTTCCTTATATATATATATAGCTATTACATGTTTAAAATACAGTGGTCTAAATCATTACATTTTAAGTTACTTGCGAGTTTCTTTAATATTCCTTAAGTCTGGTGCAAAGTAACCGCGTCTTACGGCATTCTAAAAGACGGGAATTCGAGTTATCCCATTTTCATCTTTCCCTGTGAGATCAATGGACTATTGTGAGTTTAGACTCCCAATCAGCATTTGTTCGAGCCGTCTCCTACTTTCGCAAAGTCTTCGGAAAGTTATCAAAGCGGTATGGCAAGACATCTCCCTTCTTATTCTACATAGGAATTTGCTAAAATTACGCTGCTGGGCAGTAGTTCGTGCCGTCTCCGTCACATCGAACGCAATCGGTGGTGTAGAAAGTAGATTTACTAGCCAGGAAAGTGATTAAAAGTCGACTGCTTTTATCGTGGCCAGTCTTCTGTACCCCACAGTATTTCTTAAACTTATGTAAATTATCAAGGTCCAAATTCCGCATTTGTGCCTGTTAACATTTCCTGAAGTGTAAAATACGATCTCATCTGAGACAGGTCACCTTGTAAACGGGTGAGCATTGCATTGATTCACGAACTTCCATTCTTATGTCACAGTCTTCGTCTGATCAGATTCGTACCATCTTTTGACACTTGTCTCTATTGGCGACGGTTTCCGTACTTTGTTTTGAACTACTTTGCACCCATCGTTTACTGTTGTAATGAAACCATGAACTAAGAATGGAAAAAGAAAAATCATCATTAATTTTATTCATAAAATCATGTCAATTCTGTTGGTGAAACTGAACGAAATTTTTTTGTAATATTTTAAATTTCTTGTACGTGCATAACATAATCTTTAAAATTACAAGGACAGGATTTGTAATCAAAATATCATTTGGAAGCAGAAGCAAGGTATTTGCAAATAGTCAGAAATCACCTGTGGTAAAATAACATAGTGTTCGTCAGTAGTAACTAATATTTCTGATAAATTCATGAAAAAATGAAAGCAAACCTCAGGGTAAATTAAACTTCAAAATACTTCTTATTTTTCCATCATTAGATATATATATATATATATATATATATATCTTATATATAAAAGAGAACGTACAAATCCTTTGTTCCCTCATCACGCTAATACGGCTGAACCAATTTCTTTCATTTTTGGGGGGTTATTAGGATTTGGACCCTAGATGGTTTTTATCATATCACTTTAATTTTTAATTACCAGTGTCTTGAGATAATTGACCATTCAAGTGTCCATAACGTACAAATCCTTTGTTAGTTCATCATAGGTAAAAATAAACGTATTTATATGCAACCCGCATGACCGTGTCACTCGGCGGGTTAACATAAATGACAGGCGATATAATGTTAACATTTACTGCAAGCATATTTCACGGGTATTAAACACATGAGATATGGAGTTGTGCATTTAAATTTTCATTTCAACCCAGCGAAGCGGGTAATATATGCTAGTATATATATATATATATATATATATATATATATATATATATATATATATATATATATATTGTCATTGGGGCTTTCCTAAGATTTTGTAAATTTTTATAATGACTTTTGGCAAATTAGAAAGGAAAAATAATTGAGACAAAGACAATAGTTCGTATAAAATGTCCAGGTTTTCAAACGAAAGATCATCCCGCATCCTGCACTTAAATGGAAAAGTTTTTAAGAAACTTCAAATAGAGAAATAGAAATCACTGTTTAGTCAAAACTAAGCAGAATCTGCAATTAGGTAAAGTATGACAAAGAGAACTTAAACTGTCTATTTGCATGTGACATGATATTGGGAGGTTTCTAAAAGTGACAGGCAAATTTGAATACTTAAATATTCAGCTTATTTCTGTTATAATTGGCTTAGCATTGAGTGAATTTATAAATTATCTGTTATGCAGTCAAGCTAACTAACATACTATGTCTGGTTTTGAACTGAACACTCTTGAATGTTCACAGTTAATTATATTGTTACAACAAGTATCCACTATACTACCGTTGTAAGCAGTTGCTTCATCAATAAAATATTGTCATTTATGACAACACAAAATTGTAATCACCAATCGTTTCATTTCACTTTTTAATTTGATTATTTAATTTAACTTACTAATTACTGTTTCGGTTTAGTTATTGATACAACACAATTTAATTTGATCTTTATTTCCATAATATTTTATTCCTTTTGTTCTTATGCTATACTACACTCTGTAAAGAAAAAATAGCGACATCTCAATTCTCAAGGTAACTTACACAGAAAACCATATTTGCAGCCGGCTAGAAGAGGAATAGAAGGAAATTATGAATGTGATAGTTCATTTGCATTATCTGTGCCACCTATGGTGCACAACGGCGCTTACTAATTATTTAAGTATCAGTAATATTCTCTCCAGATGGCACCTGAGAGCGTCTTGTAAGTTATTGGAGTGAGAATTCTGCAATGCATTTGTGATGTGTAGGCCCAGGTAATTAGCATTTTGTGATTATTCTCTGCCTTGTCATTGTTTGAACTGTGTCAAGTGCCAATATTGTTGTTGTGCAGCGTTGTTTTTTTTTTTTTTTTTTTTTTTTTTTTTATGAAATTGTCGCTATATGTGGACTGTAAACAAGTATGATGGGTAAGAAATGTGACTTGTCGCCACGTGAACAAGACATAATTGTTGCTTTGCACAGCTAAGTTACATCTCTAAAGGAAATGGCTGGAATACTCAAAATCGACCATTCGACGGCAGAAAGAATAATTCACAAGCAAAAATAGTAAAAGAAACCATCCCTTCTTCAACAGTGTGATAGAAAAAAGAAATCATCACCTAGAGCAGATCGCCAAATAAAATCAATAGCACTGCAGAATTAAGGAATGACTTCCCCGAAAATCGTTTCCATAATTTGAGGTGATCTTGGAACTGCAGTTACTCGTACGACTGTATTGTCCCAACTGTATGAAAAGGATATTACGAAGAAAAAAACCGCCTGGAAAGTCGAAACTGTCAAAAACGCAGAAGACTTCAACACGTAGGTTTGTGAGGCGATATGCTACTTGGACATATGACAACTGAAATCATGTTGTTTCCTCCGTTGAAAAAAGTTTAGAATAGTGGGAAACGATAGTGGTGTGAAGTTGTGGATACGAATGAGGGAGGAACTTGACACGGATTTTGTTTAAGAGATGCAAATATTCAGTTACTGAGTGATGGTATGGGCTTGCTTCATCACCAAAGACGTCGGAACAATGGATATATATGAAGAGTCATTTGATGCACAAAAAAGTCTTCAAATTCTGGTTCGTAAAATTCTTACAACAGCTAAAGATAACTTTCCTGAAGAAAATATGGACTATGTCTTTCTCCAACGTTAATGCTTCATGTCACCGAGCGAAAATCGTTAATATGTGGTGCAAGAATATGACTATTCAAAGACTCATGTGGCCTCCAAACTCACCTGACATGAATCCAAATGTCAAGTTTGGGTCAATATGAGCAGAAGACTCAATAGACAACTATCTATTGAGATAGAATGGAACTCACGGAACACATAATCCGGGAGTGATTCCATGAAATCAAGGTTGCATTTTGCAATAGCCTTGTCACCAAAAGGCCTCGACGATTCCTTGCACTTCCTAAAGCCCATGGTCTACATACGAAATCTAGTTTGATATATTGTACCTCTCAATGTTCGTACACAATATATCTTACTCTTAAGAAATTACATTTTTTTGTTTTGTGTTGTTATTGTTTATCTATCATACTTTTATGTATAATTCTTCCCACAGCCGTTTTTGCTGAAAACACACATAGCTACTAATATATGCATATAAATTCATTATATGCATATAAAAAACCTGAAACTGCGGCGCAAGTATTAAGAATGAACTGTTCATTAAGAATATGCATTGTGACATTATCAGCAATTCATGTAAAAACTTATATTTGTTAATGTATGTTGTGAAAACCATATCCGAGCAAGTGTCGCTATTTTTTCTTTACAGAGTGTATAAACAGTGTCCAGAACTCATACTCCCTTGTATCTCTTAATACTTGTCTCTGCTGGAGATGTTCCCATATATTGTTTGGAACTATCTCTTTCCAAACTTAAGACCGCAAACCACACACTTATGCTACGTTTTACGCGTGGGAAGGCGTAAGCAGCACTCTCGCATTTCCTGTGGAGCTCCTTCGTGGCTAAGCGGTTAGCGTACACGCCTTTGGCGTGGGAGACCCGGGTTCGATTCCCGGCGGGAGCTCATGTGGTTCGGATTCCACGTTAATCAGTAGGTCCACGTCTCATATAGCCTCGCTGCTGAACGGGACGCTAAACAAAAATCAATCGCATTTCCTGTGAAAGTGTACTCTGGACCAACTCAGGTCGTAACAAATCTAAGTTGATCATTAATGGTCCATCAGATTTGACGTAGTAAACATTGACCGCACCAAAATATCCAATCAGACGGAGAAAAGGGACTGGTGCAATAAGTAATTCCATATAATTTCCCTTTAGAGAGTTGGGTTTCTTGTTTTCAAAGGGGAATGGTAGTTGTTGCTTTGATAAATAGCAGACTACTTTAATCAGCATCTTCAATATTTTCTTGTTGTTCTGTACTTTTTCATTGTGCAGCTCAGTTTAACCCTTCGTTGGTAATCCAAAAGAACAATAATTCTTGTTATCATTGCAATAAGTGTATTAATTTTTTTTTTCAAAGTAAGGTGCATTTTAGACTTACCGTACTTTTTCACTGCAGTATTAAGATTATTCAAATCCTCGTATCCTTGATTATTCCAAAGATTTTTATTAGTTGAGAATAACAACTATGTCCAGCAGTAAAATTTGTTCACTACACTGTACCCGCAAAAGCCAATCCGAAATGTCGTAGAGCTACATTCAAAAGTGACTCAGAACCAGCACCACTTTTGCCTTTTACATTAATTGACATTGTAAGATTAGGACTCGGTCGACCATTGTCGATTATTTGTTTTCTCTCACTGGAAGAAAGTAATGAAAAAGAACTTTTTAATAGTTTTTGAATTACACTTTCACTACGCATTAAAAAAAAAAAATTTAAAACACTACTACAATAAATTGTAAACGGGAAAGATGGTAGGGAGCCACAGAACTATGTAGAACAACTCGTCGTTGAAGCTGAAAACAGGCACAAATTCAGGCAAAGCTGGTATCGTATGAGAGCGAGGTAGAGAACATGATGCGCATGCGCAGTGTGAGTCTTGTAATGTAGTGGAATCCACCCAAAGCCTTGCCAGCGACTTGCTTATTTAGCTGCCTCATCATAAGGTTGACTTCCGCATCGCAGCGCTTGATTATCTCTCTCATTCGAGAAGAAGAAGAAAAGAACTTCTCAAGTTCTGACAACCCGTTCAATATAATTAAAAGATTTTTCCTTGTCCTGGCGAGCCGTTTAACTCAATTCAAAGATTTTTCTTAATTTTTCTTTGAGCGTTGACACATGACTTGCACACACAGAGGGGACGCCACTGGTGTTCTGGTATAATAATCTTTGAAATTTAGATATACAATATATATATATATATATATATATATATATATATATATATATAATCTATTAATATATTTTTTCTATATTTCAGGTGGAATATTCATATCATCTGTACGCTTAAGAGTTTTTCAGTGTAGCATGTCGACAAAGTCAAAGGAAATAGTATTTGTTACAGGCAATGTTAAAAAGTTAGAGGAGGTTGTGGCGATATTAGGAAATTCTTTTCCATACAAGGTATGTTACTCGTGTTTATTTTTGCTGTTCATAATGATTCCTAAAGTAACAATATTCTACTTCTGATTACTTATTTATTTTGCTATAATATACCGAGCAGGTGGTGTATGCATGTCTATGTTTACTTAAAAACAACTCTGAATGCTTTGAATAAAACTTTCACCAATTTCGTCATCGAGATCTCAGGTTCTCTATAGACTAATTGTCATCACTCCGAGAAGCCAGGTTCTGACCAATAACGGAAAAAGTAGTCAAGGTGCAGGAAAGTCAAATAATAGAACTGAATTCCATTTGCATATTTTCCTTCAACCTTATTCCATAATTGTCTTTTTAAAACCTCAGAAGGCCATAACAGGTTCCTGGAAACGACTTTAGCACCTTTAACAATATACCAGCTTAAGAAATACCTGACGCTGTCACCAGTAGCGTTCGATATGCAGGCCTGTCTGTTCGCTATGGCCTAGCATCTCATTTTCCACTGAAGGAGTCTGCGTTAAAGTATACTTTGATCAAGTCAGTTCTATTCCCCTTAACAGAATTTCCAAATGCCGTCTAATGTGCGCGAGTGTCGGCAGCCCAGCCCTTATTCCACCAACTAAAACCCCAAAAAATTTATGGCGGGCGGATGCATCAGATTTCGTAGGAATATGTGTAAAAGGGATTGCGTAAATTCCACTTTCATGTACTATCTGCTCCATGCACATAATTGTTTACTTCGTTGTATGTGATTGGATGCCTTGTGTGAATGACAACGCGAGATATATGGCTATCACAGTGTAGTTTTCCAAATTATTCGTCTTTTCGTAACCCATTTTTTTTGGGGGGGGGGGTCTATTCTGCGTAGCGTAAGTTTCTCATTATGCTAATAACTACCAACAACTGCAACAACCATAAAGTCGAGTGGAAAATTTTCCACACATTCACGTACTTAATAAGAACGACCTCTGGAATCATGGTCACAATAGAAGTTTTCCCTCTTTTTATCTCATTCCAACAGATAAACCGTACCTCGATCAGAGTAGTACTACAAACGTCCACCTGCCTCCTGCAAGATTGCTTTCGTACAGTTTTTGACTGTTCGTCTTCCTATCCATTTCGAGCCTTATATGTTTTTTTACCAAATGTAAATCTTGCTCAGTTATGCGTGGCGGAACGTTGTACTGCCCTCACTATTGTTCTTTTAGACTGTAGGTTTTCACGTC
Organism: Thermobia domestica; assembly: GCF_964235325.1. Taxonomy (NCBI): domain Eukaryota; kingdom Metazoa; phylum Arthropoda; class Insecta; order Zygentoma; family Lepismatidae; genus Thermobia; species Thermobia domestica. The sequence goes on from NC_137460.1 coordinate 176,812,880, forward strand.
TGTCGAAGGATTGCAAATTTTGCACCGCATTGAGGGCACGCCAGTCTCTGGTATGTACGATGCCCAATATTGGAGGGCCAAGAATAGCCCGTTGCAATTCAACACCATGTTATTTTTTTTTCCTGACACACGGAAACATTTTGTAATACACTGTTTACCTCTTTCGCTATAACTATAATCATTGTCGGAAAGGGCACAATGTATCCCTTCCAAGTAATTTTCGGAACCATATACTCTCCTCACACACATAACAGCTTCCTGCCTGCAAATCAATACACAGCACTTTTGAACTATCTGCAGTAACTGTCCCCAACTATCTTCAAAAATTAATACATTTTAAAGATGTATTAATTAAATATCGGAAATTAAATTTCGTACTAGGTGAATTTCTGTTTCCAGTTCGAAAAACAAAGGAAGGAAAGAGAAAGAAAAATTGGAAGCAACAGAGCAAATAATGTCCATGTTAGCATTTCATGTTTACCCTATAGGATGGAAATCCAAATAGAGCAAGCATTACATTACATAGTCATTGGTCGAATATTCTGCCCGAGCATTAACGACGAAACAAGTTATCACTAGAGTAATAGCTTCTTTCACCGCTAACAACACGTACCCAAAGATTCAAACAACAACCTTAATCTTATGGATAGGATAAAACTTCAGCACATTTGAACTGAAAGAGAACATAAAATAATAATTCATTTGTATCAATATATTGCACCATGCATAACACAATGGAAACACACGAGGTGATAATTTCCTAGTCAGAATAACGCCAATGGTACTCATAAAAGGAATGTTATATTTAGCATTTATCACTATACTTACGTTTCTACAAGTGACACGGACAAAATTCTAATGATAATAGAATAGAATAGAATATTTTATTGAGCTTTACAAGCAATAGACAACGTCCGAATGAAATATACATATAGATACAGATATATATATATATATATATATATATATATATATATATATATATAATAATCATTACATACAGACAATCAGTTATTGGTTAATATTATTATGATCAACCTAATAATATTTGAAATAAAGTGATACTGCAAAGTAGGACACAATGACTTGACATTCACTAAACTCTTGAATCGAGTAAAATGGATTCGTTATTAACCAGTCATATAACTTTTTCTTAAAAACCTTAAATGGCAGCTGTTGTATGGAGGATGTTAGTTTATTAAATAGCTTTGGTCCTATAACTAAATAACTATTTTTGATCTTCGATAATCTAGTGAAGGGTATATCAATTTTCTTACACAATCTAGTATTATATGTATGTACTTCATCTCTGAGTGTCATATTTGCCAGGTTTTGCTTAGTGTAAAGTAGCACTTGATAAATATATACATTAACTACTGTCATTATCTTAAGCCTGATAAATAGTGGTTTGCAATGTTCTTTATCATGTGTTCCAACAATAATCCTGATGGCTTTCTTTTGCAAAACTAGAACATCATGTGCTTGGCTACTGTTACCCCAAAGCAAAATCCCATCCAATTATGCTGTGAAAAAATGCAAAATATGAATTCCTCAGATACTCATAAAGAACTGTATCTTTCAATTTTCTTAACAGAAAGAGCACTCGGGAGAGCTTTGTACATACATATTTGACATGTTGTTTCCAGGTTAGTTGGCTGTCTATACGTATACCAAGAAATTTAACCTCAGATACATCATAGTTTCCTCTATCATTGCAGTGATTGAGACTAAAGGTTACTTTTTTGTTTTATCTTGATTTAGCACAAAACCATTTCTTTTAAACCAGGTCGCTGCCTCTCTTAATGCAGCTTGAGCTTCTATATACACTTCTTCAAAGCTTGTATTTATGTTAAGTAGGGTAGTGTCATCCGCGTATAGAATTGATGTAGTATTAGTATTTAGAGGCAAATCATTTATCATTATTAAAAATAGTACCGGACCCAGAACAGAACCCTGCGGTACCCCATATTTCAATTCTAAGATGTTTGAATGCATGTTGTTAACACTGACTATCTGTTTACGTTCCTTTAAATAGGATTTTACAAAGTTTAAACTGCTACTGTGGAATCCGTAATACGCTAACTTATCACATAGAATTTTATGATCTACACAATCAAATGCTTTACTTAAATCGCAGAATGTAGCTAGAGCAAAACCCTTATTTTCAAAAACTTCATATATTTTTTTCGTTAGTGATTCTACTGCATCAATTGTGGATTTCCCAGATCTGAATCCAAATTGAGCTCCTAGAATTATGTTTTGCTCAGTCATATATTTATATAGCTGATCTTTAACAATAGTTTCCATAATTTTAGAAAAAACTGGAATAAGGGATATTGGACGGTAATTAGATGAACACGATCGATCTCCCGTTTTGTATATAGGAATAGCTTTTGCTATTTTAAGTGCTTTAGGAAAAATACCTTGAGAGAAACATTTATTGAAGCATATTGCAAGGGGTTGCGCAATGTGATTAATGATAGCTTTTATAAGGTTGGTCGTTATGTCAAATATATCCTTACTGTCCGAAGTTTTCATTTTTTTAACTACTTTTATGACATCATCAGGGCTAACATGGTTAATAACAAAAGAACTATTAAATGGACTATGTTGACTTAAATACTGATACATATTTACATTAGTATCTGCATTGTTTTCCTTGATTTCCTCTACGGAAGTAACAAAATACGTGTTAAAAGTATCAGGCGACAGTGTAACATTATTGTTGTTATTACTATTACTATTGCTTACCTTGTTGATTATCTTCCATGCAGTTTTGCATTTATTTGATGATAATTCAATGCAATTTTCATTGTATGTTGCTTTCGCTACCTTTATTGCAGATTTATATTTACTCCTTTGAGACTTATAAATATCACTGGATTCACTAGTCATTTTATTCTTATGTATATTATAATACTACATTACTTTAGCTTTCATGACAGAGAGTTCTGGGGTATACCACGCTCTTTTACCTAACTTTGTTTTCTTTGATGAATTATATCGGACCACCCTTTTAGGCACACACATATCAAAAATATTTAGAAACTTCGTTAAAAAAAGATCAAATGTATCGCTGGCATTTAAATTATCATACTTAATGTTTACTTCCCAGTTTATACACGATAATTATTGAATGAAACTTTGCAAATTAGTTTCTGTGATGGGCCTAGTTGTTATAAGTTCGGTGGTGGGAAAACTAAAGTTGCAGGATTCTACTTTTGTTGTACTTAGATTGACTAGCAGGGCATCATGATCTGAGAAAGGAAATTGACATACATTACTGGTTACATATTCCGTTTTTACATTGGTAAATGCATTATCTAAGCACGCTGTGCCTCTAGTCGGTTTACGATTAACCACTTGAAGATTATGTTGTCTGAGTAGATTAAGTAACTCATGGACAGTTCGTTTGTCAGTAGTCACATCAAAATGTGCATTTACATCGCCCCTTATTACTATCTCATAATTATGCCAGTTGCTGAGAAATGCCAATAACTTCTCCAATTTTTCTAAAAAAATATTTGGATTACTATCAGGAGTTCTATAAACAGATACAATTATTAACTTGTACTGATCCAGAAAAATTGCAGTTGATTCAAATTCACGTTCAATATTGAGAAAAGTTATATCTAATTGACGATATTCTATTTGGCTATTAACATAGATAGCGACCCCACCATGTATGTATATACTCCTGCTGTAACTATTTGCCATAGAAAAACCATCTATATTGTATTGGAGTTCACTGCCTGCACTCCAATGTTCACTCACACAGAAAATATGTAAATCATTTTCGTAGGCAAAATCTGAAATAAGGAGTGATTTGTCCTTCAACCCTTGTACATTAAGAAAGCATAGTTTAAGAGCATTGCTGGTCACTGAGTGTGTATCGTCAGCTTTATTAGATAGTTGGGCTAAGTGGACAGCATTGACTGAAATCGATTCTACTCCCTGACTCATATTACCTTGTACATTTGAACGTTTATTAACAGTTACATTTCTACTTATATCATTAATTTAAGCGACTTTGTTAGGTTTGAAGTTTTCACCCGGCCCCACGGAATTTTAAATTCATTCATGGAGTCGGGTGAGTTGGGTTTTCCTGTACAGACCAAGGCATCGCTATTGCCTTTTTACTTTCTAATGTAGTGGCTATGCTCTTATTAATTATTTCACAGATCTTTATACTTAATAGATCCTTCCCTGCTTGATTCAGATGCTTACCGTGTTGAGTATACATTTCCCTACCAAACTTACTGATATCCACCATATCAACATTCGTGAATTGATTACATACTGCTTTTAGTTTCAAGTTAGTGGCTTGTACAGCTTTATTAACACACGACTCTTTAATAAGGTCGTACCGGTAAGGAATGTTTACTACTATTAACTTACATTTATTCAAAACAGCTAGTTTATTTCTAATCCTACTCACAGCCTCACAACCTTCATTCCTAGCCACATCATTTGTTCCACTTAATACTACACAATTACCTTCTTTATTTACATTGTTCGGATTGATGCCAGATAACACATCAACACTTTTCGCTCCAGGCCTGATGTTCCCTTGTACTGCCAACTTGTGTTTAGAATTATCGCTCACTTTCATAGACAGTCCTCGACCATGACTATCACCATATATGTACACTTGCGACTCTGTCTGGAGCTTTCTTCTTGTACCAATCTTATTGATTGAAGCTTTGCGCACTTGAGATTGCTTTATAGTTTGTCCTTTGTTTATGGGCATTCTTACACTTGTCTTCTTTTGTGAGTTTTCTGCCTGATTTACATTTGACCTCATATCCACTTCACTTTCGACGTTTTCTAGCACACTATATCTGTTTACACATACAACTGAACTACTTGAAACCACATCAGAATATTTTCTAGGTCTATTGTAACTTACTTTCTGCCACTGGTTGGAATTCCTTTGAGTTACAACATCTGATTCTACTGTCTTTATTTTTTGCTGCAATGCCTCGTTTTCTGATTTTAGGGACTTTATGTCATTCTGTAATACGTTTATTATTTGTACCAAGCTATCAGCATCTACATTGCCGCCACAATGGTTCGCTTTTACCATACTTGAACTCATGTTTTCTCCTTGCACTTGCACTTGCACTTCATCACTTTTAATCACACTTCCTTCCTGTTGTTCCTTGACGTCATGAATCTTACTTTTTAATGTATTTACATCACTAAGCAAAATATGCACCGTTTCTTTCAAAGACGAAACCTCATGTTCTGTCCGAACGCAACTAAAACACTTTCCCTTTACTGTGTCATTTTCCACTCGATCGTCATTTGTTTGCAAAGCACATGAATTCGTCTGAATGTTTTTCGATCTTGATCGTGTTACTATTGTATTTTTGTTTTGAATCTTTATATTGCATGCTTCACAAACATTTAATGTAGTAGATTCAATGTTGTATTTACATTTTTTACACAGTTCCACGCTAATACCTTGCTTTTCTTCAGGAGCTACGGGTCGACCAACTACACTTGCCGCCATTGTGACTAATCACTACTGTGCTTTCATGTTCACGATAAGAAATATGGATGACGTTAGCTTGTAAATACAAGTTGATAAACAGAATTACAAAAGTTAGTATGAATTGTCCTCAGCAGCTGATGTACAGTGCTTGTCGTTGATCGTAGTTCTCGGCGCCCAGTCAGTGTTGCCAGATGCCTAGAATTGAATTTCCCACATCAATTATGAAAATTTCCCACATCTGCCTGATTTTTCCCACAATATTTCTTTTATCAATTTTATAACTTTCAATTACCGAGTTAACATGGGTTTCTACAAAACCCTCTTCACTAACAGAAAGAAAAGTTTACAGACTAAATATTAGCAATTAATACGAGGATGGTTTGCATTAACTAATTAAACCATTGTTCTGCGCAAATCGAAGTTTAAAACTATCATGTGCTGATAAACCTGGATTTGCAACAAACAGCGGCTTCATTGGTTGATGCAAAATATCATATTTCTAATTCAGTATATAAGCCATTAGATTAATGAAATTATAAACAACAACAACACAAATCAAAGTTTCACATACTGAAGAAATCGGACAAAAATTAACAATAATATTAACTCACCACAGGGACATCAGAATAGGGGGTGCAGAAGGGCCTTCAGCATCATTAGTCGTACAAATCATCGGAGTTGTGGAGAGAAAGATGAGCGCTGCTGACCTTGAAGGAAGAACAATCTATGTTCTTCGCCTGAAAAGCTGATCTCACTACTGCCACGCATTAAGAGCACCATCTCCAATTCTGTTCCTCTTTTTTTTTCACGTCATTCACAATGGAGAAAATTCTTTCCGTTCAGCATTTGAGTGGGGCAATGTGAGTACAAGCCTTGCAAGCTTGCCTAAGTTGGGAAACTTAAGTTCATCATTAAAATCTTTCGTTTTTGAAATGAAATCCCACATGATATCCAATTCCATAGCCATTAAATTACTTTTTTCGTTGGCATTAAAGAAGTGTGGCAGAACCCTCCATTCAATAAACAAATCGTTTTCGCCAATACGCTTACTGAAATGTTTGGCTAAATGTGTAAGCTCTTTTAGCTCATTTATAGAATTTACTTCTAAGGCTACAGAGGAAGACAGAAACCTTAGCTCACGAAGGAGAGGTTGATTCACTGGTAAGCGTCGTTGAATTTATCAGCACTAACATAAAATTCCAAACATCTCTCGCACTTCTTCTGCCCCGGAAATTGGTAACTCACTTAACAAATTCTCAGCGTCCAGGCCAAGGCACACTTCGGACAAGGGAAGAAAGTTTCTGGGACATGAAGCATTCACTGTCTCTATATCTTGTAAAGCACTTGACACTAAAAAGTTCTACCCTATCTCCTTCAGAAGACGCACAGAAGATTCGGTTAAGATATAAATAAGTATTTTCCGACCTTGAAAAAGTACATTAAAAGTATTAAGGTACCTCAACACATATTTGAGGAAAAACATATATGTCTTTGTGAATAGATTGTTAAGTTCTGTCAATATCATTTCTGCACTTTTCAATTTATCTTCGAAGACTGCTAATTGAAAAAAAAACTTTAGAGCGCCTCCCAATTTTCAAGAATACGACACACGCACGCATGCATTGCTAACCATCTCGTAAGGGCAGGCTTGAGAATTTTTTTCCTTTCCGTGTTCAAAAATTCTTGAATTTCGTGAAATTGTGCATTTCGGTTTGAACTGCATGACAAATAGGAGGAAATATTCCTTACGAGTTCTTCCGGTACCCGCGGGAGTTTCTCGCAGGCTTTGCTAGCGATTAAAGCTGCAGAGTGACAGATGCATCCCATGGAAATTAGGTCACTCGAATCCTTTTTAAGGCGCGAAATAAAAGAGTCTCTGGCCCCCACCATAACACTGGCTCCATCACAAGCAAATCCGACTATATTATTTAAGGGTATATCCTTAGAAATAAGGCATTCTTTAAGGGCGGTATATATGTTTTCTGCCGAACAGTCTCGTGAATCTAGATTTACCAGCTCCAAGAGCTGAGTTTTTACTCTCCCTGTTATCGGTGAAATATAGCGCACAAGAACACAAAGAAACTTTTTTAATCCAATATCTGTACTTTCGTCAACTAAAATGGAGAAAGCGGTATCTTTGATACCGTTCACAAATTCATCTGTTCAACCTGAGCAACAACATTCTTGATCAAACTCGTACATTTCGTTCGTTTTAATTTTAGTTCCTGAGCAATTGTAGAATCTTTGTAAAATATCTTGAACAACGGGAACTAGATGCTCAACTATTTGGAACGCTACGTTGTGCTCAGCGAAGAAAGCGGCTAGTTTTATCTCAGCTTCTTTTACTTTCGTTGAGGACGTAGGAGTATCTTTAGTGTCTCTTATTTTTTCTGCACATATCCACTGTTTACAGTCATTACCCGGCACTCGTTTTAACCAGCCTTTAAAATCTGGATCATTTAGCCAGTCCTCTTGAAATTTTTTCTTTCTGCTTTGTTCCCCTTTCTCTTCGATGAAAGTTCTCCGCGAATCTTCCTTTTCTTTTTTGGCGTTCCTAGTATTTTACTCATTTTACTGAACACAGCGCTACACCACCACACATTGCACACAATCGAAAATGTTCGTAATCCAGACAAAGCACTGCCAGAATCCTATTACGTCTTAAGCCTCGTGCCTAATGAAATCCAAATGACGATATTTTATATGACGCTCAGTTTCAAACAAGACGCACAAATATTTTTAATACGTATGGACGGAATGCCACATCCTGCCCTCACCGCAATAATACAAATAATCTAACGAAAGAAAATATTAAGTGCAGTACGTTACTTAACATTTACACATAACAATAATCATACAAACGGTAATTGAATTGGAAAGCAGTAGGTGAATATAGTATAGTTTAAACTCCGCCTACCCTACTCCAGCTTTGGCTTCCTCCTACATAATGCTTTCGATATAGGGACTGGAGGTCTACTCCTTAAATTAGATGTCTGTGAGTTGAATTTTCTCGAGTGTTGACAGATTTGTTTATATATATTGTGGAAGAAGAAAAAGACTGCGTGAATCGTATAACTCTTGAGTGTTGACATGCTTTTTCTCATCTGTCTTACTCTTATTGTAGTTGATGTGATCTTACTCTTATTGTAGTTGATGTGAAATCGCAACGGTTGGTGCGGTTCTTTCTTTGATTTACGTTTACTTATCACAACCCAACAATGTGCTATAAATATTCTGAGGTGAATGTAATACTGTAATAGGGTTATATTGGCTTAATTTTTTGCAGCAAAAGGAGACATTTTCAACATATTGTACAGAGGGAAATAAAACTATTTCTCCTTAACCCGTGAGGAGTGTGATTCTTTAAAATATTATTGCTAGAAAACCCATTATATTTCCTGCTCTCTGAATATAAGAAATTTTATTCGCTTGACTTGACCACTAAAGAAACTATTTAAGACGAATGTTGAAATTTCCCACGTTTTCGTTCTATTTTCGCATATTTTCCCACACTTTGAAAATTATCTCCATTTTCCTACGTCCGTGGGAAATTTCCCTCAATCTGACATCACTGCGCCCAGTGCTGATTACATCATGCATCTCCTTTGTCCCTGCTGTTCACGTGAGTCTCTCCTACCAGATTGACGTAAGTACAAGTAGGACTGTGACTGGCTGCTGGCGACGGCCAAGGCCGTCGACTGCTATCGTCTGCTTTGCTGCTGATATATCCGTTATGGGAACATACAACGATTAGTGACGCTATGCGTGAAGAAGTAGCAGCCTTCAAGACAAAATGATTAAATTGTCTGAGTTGGGCACACCAAAAATAATGCACAAATAAATTTATTATAACTTATTGTCGAATATAATTTTCAATAATTTTTTGAAATTACAGTATTTTATTTTGAAGTTACGTTTCTATTTACATTTAAAGGCGTGGTATAGAGACCAAAAATTATCTCAGTATTGTATAGATTCTTGACTTACATCGATCCTTGGATTAGTGATTATATTAGTTTCTTTAATAAGGACTCCTAGGTTCGGTTCAAGGATAATGCAATCAGGATCATGGGTTTTCTTCAGCGCCAAAAATCAAATGATAGAATGGTGCCTACAAATAAGGCTCAGGGCGATACGTTGCGAACGGTGTAGACCGAGCGGGAGCAGACAAACGGTTAGTATTTTTCCTTCAAACTCTGGAGTAACCGGGTTATAATCCATTGGCCACCCATCCTGATTGAAGTTTTCTTTTGATGACAGCGTTGAATATAGGTAATAACTCATTTTCCCCACTTCTCTTCTCATTGTTGTTTTGTTTAGTTCTTAATTATTGTAGAGAGCGTAGCGAAGCTTTTACCATTCGACTTGATCGGCATTTGTGTGTCTGTCCGTCAGTCTGCTCTACGAGAATTATCGTGAAACTTATCAAATAAAATTGTAAATCATCAAATGAAATATTTTAGTTTTCCGTCACACGATTATGCTGTGTAGACTAACGGAGGTGGTGATGATGAGAATAAATGGAATAAAGAAAGAACCCCGAGAAAACTCATGCCCGCGGTGTTTGTCCACTATAAAGCCCACTTGACGCGAGCTGAGATCGAACTAAGGACCCTACACACTAAAGATGAACGCTTACTACTGAGCCACCGCGGCCCCAGTAATTCATCAAGAATAACCCCATGTTGTAACGTATATATCCAAGACAATTTTTTAGTATAAACAATGTAAAAAATTGTTCGATTATAGTAAAAACACACTGAGTAGTTTCTTTCCGGGATTCCAATCATCCTCACAGCTTGGGATTAAAATCTACGAAGAATTAAAGGCTAAATTTACCTTTCTCCAAATTAAAATGACTCCATCTTTTCTATATGATTAGCGTGATACCCGGGTTCGTTTCCCGGTGGACCTTATGGTTCGCATCGCACGTTAAGCTCTAGGTGCATATCTCATATAAACTCGGTGCTGGACGGAATTCTAAATTCCAAGTCAACTCACTCTATTTGAAAGATATATTCAACGATTTTCGTTAAACAATATTCGACTTACATCTCCGAGTGTTCTTAAGTGCAGGGTATTCAAGAAGTTACACAACTTTATGGGAAAACATTTCCCATTATTTTGTAAGTTTTCTACATTAAGTGCTGGAAATGACTGCCGTTTTGTTCCTCATACAAGTGGACACGATAAACCTTGTTGTTGAGAGCCTTTTCAGTGTTATCGGATATGTTACCAACACAGCAACAATGGATATTGTTTTTTCAGTTTCGCATTACTATGCAGATGAGTTCTTGTTGGGGCTATATTCGTTCCAGCTTTTCGGCTGACAACGTCACAACAAATTCTCTAACCATTGTCACATACCGTTGAAGGCCACTGTCTGTTCAAAGAAAGTAATGAAAACGAATCTAGGGGATATGACATGCCAAATGCCAATTTTCTGTGAATGCATTTACGGGTTGTCACTGGCCCCCATACCCAGGGATTTTGGGCAATAGGGTATCCATTCAGATGAGCCATGTGTCATTAGTCCACTATATCCATCATGAAGATCCTTCTCTTGTGGCGTTAGAGATTCCATAAACCAACAACAATAGTCTTTTGAGCATCCATGTCTTCAGGCATCAGTTGCTGGAGCGCTAACTTTGTAGAGGTACAATTTTAAGTACTCGCGCAAAACCGTGCGTGTACTCCCAATGGAAAGCCCGAACTGGCTCTACAGTCGTAGCACTGATTTTTTTTTTTTAATTCTTTATTTTAATCACAACATATGAAACGAGCACATCGATCAACTGCTGACAATCTTCGTTGACCGTTTCTTGGTGTCCACTACACTATCTATCTCCAGAACTTGTTGTATAGCCACTTGATGGAGGATTTGTTTGGAGCATCTATGCCTTATGTCTCTATGTAGGTCCTCTAAGCCAAAACATAACTGCTGATGTGGATGTACTCTGTCACAATGAATTACACTGTTGCAACGTATAGTCCATGGCTGCCAAATTATTCAGCACGTGTAAAGAAACAAAAACAATTCATGAGATCTCTCCTAAGGTTGCATGTTTTTTTAAAGCACGCAGTAGTAGATTTCTTTTAATTGGCCACACACTAAGTTCTCATATTTCGAGCCCGAAATACATGAAGAACACTCAACGTATTCTAAAAGCTTGAAGCAATAGATGTGATAGTATTTTTAGGTCTATTTCTCTGTGATAATTAATATAAATTTACTGAAACGTTTTTTCCACGATTTGTCTAACATATTTGCTATCTTTATAACTAGATTTATTTGCTTTCAGCTTATAAATCGGAAGATTGATTTGCCAGAATACCAAGGTGAAATCGACTATATTTGCAACATGAAATGTAAGGAAGCTGCACGACTTGTAAAAGGACCTGTTATTATTGAAGATACAAGTCTTTGCTTCAATGCTTTAAAAGGCTTACCAGGTATTTATAAGCTTTAATAGTAAAACAGTTCTTGTAATTTGTTCGTAATTAATTACATTTTAATATGGCTCAAAGGTTGAACATGTGCTACTAGACCGGTAAGCAAACCCATCAGCTTAATCGTGACAATGCCTTAACCATTACGCTATTTAGCCTTTCCTAGTCTATTCACACACACATATTCTTTTGATCGGACCTCAGCCAATTTAGATCTCTTAGACTGTACAACTGTACAATTGTGCTGTCCAAAAGTTTGGAAGCAGTCATATTTTTACCTGTCAATAGTAATTTACGTTAAAGAATATTAGGAAAAGTTACTTATTTGTGTTGATTAGTGTTGCTCTACTAAAGAAAATTGAAAACAAGAAGCACCTCGCGTATTTCTTCGAAATTTGTAATATTATCTTGTTTTAGTCGTTCACGTGTATATTACCATAAGTTAGTCTGTTCCTTGTCAAAAATCGATGTATTTGCAAACTATTTTACATTTATTAGGTGTTATCAGTTGCATTGAAACACTCGTAAGCGAGAGTAGCTAGATTAAGCCCACTTGGTGAACATCTGCATTTCAGTGCGCTTCGAGTAATCTTCCTAGTTCACTATCGAATCCTGTGCATTTACAATAGCAAGGCAAAAGCTGCTTACTGTTGAACAAGCATCTAGTGTCTGTACTCTATGTGAGGAAGTATATAGTAAGTGATAAATTGTGAAGATGCCCGACATACCATTGGAAGATGTACATTACACTCGTGTTAGAAAACGAGAGACTCTTACCAATGAAGATTGAATTCGAATTGATAGGTTCATATCCACAAGGAGAATCAATTCATTAGTTTTATCTAAAAGAAATCGATAAAGCAGGTTGGTCTGCTATTTACAGGTGCTAGAGACAAAATTGAATAAAACTAGGAAGCCTTCAGTTCATATACCCCGGAGGAGATAGTGCTGAAATGTGGAAAAGTACTACATATGCAGAAAAACGTCAGTTTGAAAGAAATATGTTCATCACCACAAGTAACTAGGAAATTATTACAATTTGTTAAAATTTGTTGCATATACAGTTTCACACTACACGGAAATTATATAGGTGACCCAGTTTCGGTTTTTTGGCGACACTGGCGAGAAACAGAAGAGGGGTGAGTGAGATGCCTATCAGCCGGTAGCAAATGGCTTTGGATTCAGTGCACAGTGCAGTGACATTTCACTCGATATAAGGATATTCCCTCTCCGCTATTCAGTTACAGCTGAGGTACTATGAACTTTTTTTCCGGTCCGAATTATTTTCAACCATACTTTAACGCTTCTCAGTTAACGTACAAAATCCGTTTTTGTTTTTGTCGAAATATAATTAATTTAGAAGTTTCAGAATAATTAAAAAATATAGGCTTTCAGAAAATACTTTTTTATTAGACAATCAAATTATATTACAATAATTCTACAAATTTTTCAGACTTAAATTACAATATTTGACAGTAATTTATTCCTTCCATTTAATATTTTCAATGATTAAATTTCATTGTTATTTATATATGCTTTATAAAAAGATTCATTTCACATGGCTTTCGAGAAAAAATAACAATTATGAATCATCTCAATATTGTTTTTGGTATAGCAGCAATAGCATACTGAACATTAAGTGCGGCCTTTTGCCCCGCTTTACTAGAGAAGAAATATCTCCTCCAGTTCCCTTCCAGGCGGCAATTACTTTTATTTATATATTATTTTTCTCCGTAACGTTTTGTGTATGAACACGTTATTTGGATAATTGTAAAATATGCATTATTATTTCAAGGTAATTCATAGTCCAGTACTTGGAAAGAATTTTCTGAATTTTTTCACCAATCCGATATTTGGTAGGACACTTTGGACCTCCTTCGTCCGGATGAGAGTTCCATATCCTGCTAAAATCTGGTTTGATCTGATTTTTACAATTTTTTATTCGCTTTGTAATCCCGCCGCGCGAATTTCAAGCGTTGTGGTTGGTAATTAAATGCAACCTCAGGAAATTAACGCGTCTTGTGAATATAACGGTTATAACCAGTAGCTTAAATATTTATTTATAGTGGCGTATTGATTTGAAGGTATAGAATGTAACTGCTATTAGGCAGTTTTTGGGTATATTTAAGAATCGGGTGTGTTGATTATGAGTCTTTGATATGAAACGTAAATAAATAAATATAAATAAGTAATTATATATGAAAATATACTAAGTGTAGTTGAATAATAAGACACCTTGTAGTAGATGTGAGCCCAGTTTACTCTTTTGCCACTGGTTAGGGTCATGATTTAAAAACAGTTGTGTGACTGTTTTTGAATAATAGTAAATGTTTGAGCAGTGGTCCTGACATTGAAAAATTCGTACGGAAGGGAACGTTGTATACATTGTTGGCTGTTTACATCTGGTAACTTGTCTGCGTGATCGTAATTATTTAAATTGAGATGAAAGCATCGCGAGTGAAATGAATCGGTCGAGTGATGAAAGGAATAGTGTTGCTGGAAACGACTAGTTTTTCGTAAATTTTCATAAAGTTTTTCCCCATTTACGCATTTTAGTGACTCAAGCGAACCTAATCTGTGAATGTTTGTATGCATGAACGGTATACTCGGTCTGACGATGTGAGTAGTGTTTGTTTATTACATATTTTCGTACACTTTAAAGGAAATTACAAAACGTATACTCTAGTTAGTGAATTGGCTGTGCAGTTAAAGTATACATGTCCCCTTAACATTTGACTCGTGATAGTACTAGTGTGCTGTTAAACTTTTTTTCTTCAATATTACCTTACAATTTTAAGTCAGTTACTGCTGACATAGGTGACGGGATGGATAAAGGTGAATAATATGTTTACTACGGTAAAAGTTGCCGAAAGTCCCATGTTCCTATGAATCTTCATTTCCTTTACTTCTAAAGATACAGTAATTGAAATTAATGGGCACCTCAAGACTTCACGAGTCTTGCGGACTGGGAGTGACTGGCAATATTTGGCTTATACCAACTTTCTATTGCAAAATTTCTTTATTTTTTTTTATTATTTTAGTTCCCCCGTTTTGGATATCTCCTTACTTACTGACTTTTAAATTATTTCTCTCCATATCCTAATTTAATCTTTTCTCCTTAGTTTTCAAGGAGTCGGATTTTTTTAAAATAGAAATTTCTAAATTTAAGGCAATGTTATTTTGCCTCCCCTTTTTTTTTTCACTATACCTTGGTTTAAGCCGGAAACGGTTACTAGGTAAAAAACTCACAAGGAATGCTTTGTGAGGTATTTACTTACAAGGCACAGACTTGCTTCTTGTCAACAAGTGTTTCGACGATTGGTCGCATATATATATATATATATATATTCGATTCGACTACCGTTCTTGTTGTATCTAATATTCTATCTTACCTTCTTCTATGCACTTACGTCCTTTTTTATTTTCTTCTCTAGCTGTCTTTCTATTCCTCCTCTAAGATTTTTTATTTTCAACTTGCCCCCCCCCCGTTCAATTTGACGATTTCCATAACCATTTAGCGTAACTGATACAAACTTAGAGATATTATCTAGATATTTGTTTGGATTTGTACGAGATGTTGTAAGTTATAATTCGTGGGGTTATATATATATATATATATATATATATATATATATATATATATATATATATATATATATATATATATATATCTTTGTCGTATATCAAGGGACAGTTTACCATCGCTAGTTTAACCCACTGTAGTCGTGGACGATTGTCTGGTGGATAAAATACTTTACACAATTTTTCAACCTTGGCATATCAATATGACATATTTCGGCCACCACCATCGTCGCGATCATTGCGTTCAATTTTGTTTCAATACCACATTATAAATGAATACCTACTGATCATGTGTGCGTGGGCCCACGAACTTATTGCTAAATTCTTTTAAATTTGTTCTGTACTGAAAACTGCGAAATTTTTAATACTATAAATCGATTTGCACTGCTTACTTATTATTACTTTGCACAGTGTATAATATTTCGCGGTCATGCCTGCCTGTTACTCTTAATACCTACTGTTTTGAATCATTAAGGATTAAGTAAAATATAAACATGTTTTTGTGGTTTCATGCGATTACTCATTTCATTTGTCGTGTTTCTTTGTCGTATGTGATATATAAATGCGCAACTTTGAGATTATAGTAAGCGGGAGAGTTAGCTGCAAATTGTAAAAGATGAGTAAATATGTGTGTGTTGAATTATAAATATGTAACAAATGTACGTTTTATATTGGAGAGTATAGTATGATATTAAGATACATCGTTTTGATGCAGATGAAGGGTTTCATTGCTTTCCCCGATCAGTTGCGATAGAACCAAATATGTTCGTTGCTATAGTTTTCATGAATTCGACAAAAGATAAAATTTAGATGTAGAGTATAACGCCGTGCACTTAAATATCCTTTTATCTTTGGCTGTAATTCAACCTATATACAGGGTAATTCAATAAGAACGTAGCAGGCCTATATCGCATCTAATACTGCACGTAGAGCCTTCAAACAAAAAATTGCATTACCAAATCGTATGTGTAGAATACAATAAAAATAGTAGCGAGACCAGTGGCGTCTCGTGAATACCTCCAACGGGGGGGCAACTTCAAAATTTGAAATGGAAAGTGGTATAACTGTTAGAACCGTTCGAAAGGACATTAAATGTCATGCAACTTTTAGAGGACAAACTTTGTCATATCATTTCCCATTTAGCCGCTAGAGGCGTTGTTGTAGACTTGTATCTGACTACCCGTAGCAGGCCTTTATCTAAGCTAATAATGCACATAGAGCCGTCAAACAAACAATTGAACTACCAAATCGTATGTGTTGAATGCAATAAAAATAGTAGCGACACCAGTGGCGTATCGTGAATATCTCCCACGGGGGTCATCCGCAAAATTTGACATGGAAACAGGGGTTGGTTGTGTCTCCATTGAAACAAGCGCAGAATGGGAGAAACGTCGAGAGGAAACACGTTGGCATATTTCTTCCTCTGTGGCAGCAACACGGTCGCATTACTAGGTGAGTCAGATGGTGCGAGGGTGTCCCCAGTCACACCAGGCGAATGCGGGAAGGGTAATGTGCAAACCAAGCCCTGGCAAATAACCTCCGACGCCTTTGCAGGATTAACTCGGGGTCTAAACCAAGGGTAGCCGAGACCCACAATGACGTGGACGTGCGATGTATCTTGTGTGCGTACGTACAATATGAAATATCACCAAAATCCGGGAGCATGTGTTGGGGGTTTGTTTATCGTTGTTTCGAACAGCACATTCATTTATCGTTGCCAGTGATTGTGTGGTGGTACTCTTATAGATCCAGTAGCTAACACGTACATGACCTTGCTCAAGACATAGTCTATGCGGCCTCGAACAGGCGATTACTGCTATATCAGACAGAGGACAAAAGAAGCGATGCTGTAGCCAAAACAGGTAACACAAGCGTGTAGAGTCTGAGAGTGATTAACCTCTGCAGTAAGTTAAAGTGGTCCGTGTACTGGACAAGGTGTCGTGCATTGAGTTCTACTACTCCTGTGCATTACATACTTGTGACGGGACGAATACGAAACTACCACAAGCAGTGAAACCTTTTTGATTGTGTTGATGTTTGAGTGATTGTAGTAGGAACTGTCGATAATAAATAACATTCATGCGGTATACGAATTTGGAGGCATTCCAAATGCTCCTGATTTTAGGGGAATGCCGGTAAAATTATAGGGCTGCAGCTCTATTATACGCTGAACGCTATCCACAGCGACAAGCTATTTCCCACAATCTGCTGCGGAGATTAGCAGCACGATTGCGGCAGACAGGCAACATGCGTGGACGCTATGGTGTCCGGAGAAGAGTCGTACAAAATGAAGACGTTGCCATTGATGTACTTTCGCTATTGCAGTAAATCCTCATGTATCTTCGCGGCAGATCGCACGAGATCGTGGTATCAGTCAAGGTAGTGTCCTGCGTATTCTGTGGAAATCACATTTTCACCCGTACCATCCCTCTCTGCATCAAGAACTAAGTGATGCGGACTGTAGTTTACGGTTTCTGTTCTGCAACTGAGTGGTCAATCGCGTGAGAGAACATCCGAATTTCATTCAATTCATTTTATGGACTGATAAAGCGACATTCGGGAGTGATGGCAACGTGAATCTCCGCAATGCACATTACTGGGCAGCGGAGAACCCTCACTGGATGAGAGAAGTCAATCGGCAACATCGATGGCGCATTAATGTGTGGGGTGGCATTGTAGGGACTCAGGTCATTGGGCCATGCTTTTTTGCTGGTCATTTAACACGTGCAATGTTTCGTGATTTCTTGCGACACCACATACAGCCGCTACCGCTCCATATTCGTCAGACGCTGTGGTTTCAATTAGATGGCTGTCCAGCCCATAATGCCGCCATGTGTAGGGAAGAGCTAAATGTTCTATTTGCGCAACGCTGGATCGGAAGAAGTTCCAATCCACAGTTTCCTCCGCGGTCGCCCGACCTTACTTGGACTATTTTTGGGGGGGTCGAATTAAGGATCTTGTGTATATCAACCGATCAACTACAATTCGCAACATGCAAGACCGCATTACGACCGCATTCTGGACCATCAACGTGTCCGAGTTGGAAGCTGTTGCTCACAATTACGTACAGCGAATAAATCGCTGTATTGCTGTTCGGAGACATCACTTCGAACATTTGTGAAAGCCAGGGGGCGTCGACTACACCCCGCAGAAGGTAAGCTGATTCTTTAGCTTTTTACTCATCTTTCTCCAATGGCTTGATTGCAACCCCTTAGCTTTCTGTCCCCATGTTTTGTTCCATGCTTTGGCAACAGCACATTCGGTTCGTCTTTTTCGTTGCAACCAATAGTTTCTTCTTCCGTTTTTGTTACAGCATCGTACATTGTCCCTCATCATAGTTCTCCCCATCCACTGCGCTTCTGTCGCAACCATACGGAAACCACTCTCTTCAACTATTGCGTATGTCATTGGTTCCCTATTTAGAGCTTCATTCAACAGCAGGAAATGTACCTCTGCTTACTGTTACAGTATGTACCCTCCCCTTCTCGTGGTCTCTTGCTGACGCCATTGTAGTCGCCACTTACACGGTGCGATTCCGCGTATGTAGAATTGTACGTTCCGTTCGTTTCAGACCAGTATTTACTCTTCACTTTGGTTCCGTATGCAGAAACCCTCGCATCATCTGCCTTTGACCTCGTAATGCGATCCTGTTGCTGCCACAGAGGAAGAAATATGCCAACGTGTTTCCTCTCGACGTTTCTCCCATTCTGCGCTTGTTTCAATGGAGGCACAACCAACCCCTGTTTCCATGTCAAATTTTGCGGATGACCCCCGTGGGAGATATTCACGATACGCCACTGATGTCGCTACTATTTTTATTGCATTCAACACATACGATTTGGTAGTTCAATTGTTTGTTTGACGGCTCTATGTGCATTATTAGCTGAGATAAAGGCCTGCTACGGGTAGTCAGATACAAGTCTACAACAACGCCTCTAGCGGCTAAATGGGAAATGATATGACAAAGTTTGTCCTCTAAAAGTTGCATGACATTTAATGTCCTTTCGAACGGTTCCAACAGTCATACCACTTTCCATTTCAAATTTTGAAGTTGCCCCCCGTTGGAGATATTCACGAGACGCCACTGGTCTCGCTACTATTTTTATTGCATTCTACACATACGATTTGATAATGCAATTTTTTGTTTGAAGGCTCTACGTGCAGTATTAGCTGCGATATAGGCCTGGTACGTTCTTATTGAATCACCCTGTATATAGCTAACATCTATGGTATCACCTTATTAATTGCATGGTGCATATAATGAAGAGGCAGGTTATCGTGATTAATACCAAATGTGTCCATAAACATTGTGAACCCAGAATTCTCCTATGCAGTTGTATCCCTATTTTCCTTTTCCGTTGCTTATGAATCTCGAACTTCGAATAGTGTTATTCACCTAAGTGACTGTGATTGCTTCGCAACAGCGATAAGCAGTGTTTGCAATATAGTTCCAAGTTTCTATGGGAAGTCCACCCAGGCATCGATCATAAGTAATTCTGCTAATTCATGGTACTTCTAAGTTATATCAGTATAACTCTAATTCTGACATATTCAATAAATTTTGATTTTGACTATACACATATTTAAGTGATAAGAATAAAGATTCAGTTCATTCAGAACTGAATAGTGAAATTTTAAGTGGTTTTTGCAAATGAATATAATATAATTTAATGACTGCAAATCTAGTATGTGCTACCTTGAAATGTATAAACTGAAAAGGAGATACTGTGTGCATTGGCGCTTAATCAGCGAAATATGGAAACGCAAAACAAATTATATTATTTAAAACGTCCAGAAAGTGGACTTGCTCAATGAAATCTTTTCTCCTTTTATTTATCCTTTAAAAACTAACGATATTCGATTTGTAGTTATGAATATACAATTCGGTTGTAACCTCTACCACTAAATATGTATGGATATTAAATTTTTTATGTTCTATGTATACTAATTAGGGTGGTCCTTAAAAAATAATTTATGAAATGTTAAACTCTTACCTCATCATTTTATTCTCTGTGATGAAAACCGTCTACACGCACAATTTAAGAAAGGTTGGAAAATTTTAAACCGTGCCGCACATACCTTGAAATTTATCATTACTGTTCAATATTACGCATCGGTGAAATAAGACGAAATGCACTGCCTACAATAAAATGGAAAATATTCTTATTGTGGTATTTATTTGAAGCTATAAGAAAATGCAATATTGTGTAATGTGTAACGACTGCATTTTTCAATGTTCATTATTGACCCACCTTACCCCGTCGAGGCTTCTTCGCGTCCGGAAACTTGCGCCGGTGTTCTTCCACAACTTCCTGAATGTTGATATTATGCTCTTCTGCATGTCTAAAATTTACAGGCAGGTGTGCATTTCATGTTGTTGCTAATACACTGACAACTAGAAGACCTACATTGTTTGGTACATTTGCACGCCAGGGACTTCAAAATTGCATCTGAAGTTGGAGGACCTTTCATTTACTCAACTTGTAGCTGGCCATCTTCGAATAGCCATTCATGGCCATCTGGATTGAGAATGTTGGGATGCTTTTCAAGGCTTCTCTTCCAGATAGCTGCCTGATAATTAGCTCTTTAGCGTGAAGGTACAGTATAATCACACGTGGTGACAACTGCCCAGATTCAATTTAACCTTTCTTCAGCCTGAACAGTTGGTACCGGAGCTCATTAACGTTGATGATAGGTGAATTCGGTGCATAATCCTACATGTAAATTCCATACACTGACTAAATTACAACGAGTGAATGAATGGAAACCAACAAGACTTCTGCATGCATCTTTTCCCAATGAGGAGGCAACCCGTTTCACATCAATATATTTTTCTCTGTTTTTAGTGCCACACTTTATGAATACATTACCAATATGTTCACTGAAGAAAAGGCTGAGAACAAGAACATCGGTGTCATCAGACACAATATTCACAGATGGATGATCAACACTTGCGTGTAGAAGAATTCGGGTGTCAGCTTCTTTCTGAGACGTCTGAAGATCTTCACAAGTCATACTTTCTTTACAAGTTAGTCTTATGCATTCGTTTTTCAATGTGACAAAAAACTGTTTATCATCAAGTTTCTGGAGATATGTGAGAGATTTCCAGTTTTTAACAAGAAACGCGATGAGTGCTGTTAAACTTGCAGAACAAATAAGTAACCTTTTCCACTGTTTTATTTTTTTTTAATGGACATATTTTTGTACGCAAACTAAACGTGGACACTCGATTAGTCCTCTCTGCATTCTTTATGGATTTATCATCGTATACATCGAATGCAACGTCAATTCTGTCGCTGTCTGATCCAGCTAGCAAGGCTGCTGCAAATATACTCTTTGACACCTCTTCAAAAGTCTTTTGCTCTCCGTTAATCCTGTGAACAAGACACATCCATCAATTATACAAGCTGATGGTTTCGGTATGTTTTCTGCAGCAGATACTTTTTTCTCAAGATATCTGTGAATTGTATCCTTGTTTGTTTTCTTCATGGTTCCATCACAATTAGCTAAAGCCCATGGAAGTGGTCCTAATGGATGTTGTAGAACTAATTTCATGTCGTTTTCTCTTTCCAGTTACTAAGCTCATATTTCCAAGTAGCTTATCAGCTTCCAAAACAACATCCTTATTCGAAATTCTCAATTTTTGGACGTTTGCATATAACTGAAAGTCTTAAGCCTTAATTGCTGAGGTGGTTATAGAATTTCGAGGATGCCTCATTGAGTTTCATTCTGTCATGTTTCAAATTGATGAAAGCATTTGTCCCCGTCTATTTGGCATTTAGGAAATCTTTTCCAATTTTAGTACTAGCAACTATGCTAATCGACAATAACAACAAGTCTTCTGGACCGAGAAAAGGATTTCCCCAACTGTTCATTGTGCATAGAAGTGACTTACATTCTTTTCATCCTTTTGTGCCCTAGAAGGTTTGAGATCAGCATGTGACAAACCACCTCTGTTTATATCAGTCATCATTCTTAGATTCATAAAGCATGAGCACTCTGCTGTTCTGTAATACCTGGCCACTGCACCTGTACGAAGGCTATATCCTTAACTCCACCGGCGGTTTGAGTGTTAACTGTACCCTCTATTGCTTAGACAACCGGAATCCTTGCAAAAGAATTGCTTCTTCCAAGCTGTTCAGAGGACCCTCCTCTGGTGAAGTGATCATACAGCTGCGGATGGTCAATTTGCAGTCTAGTGATTTCAAGGTAGTAAACCGATAGATATCTAGAGTAATTTTGCCTATAATATGCAAAACACCATGGAATCATCTCTTTAATCATAGCAATATGAAGAAACCAGTTTCCTTCTTTGGAAGCTTTAACTAAGCAAAGTACAATCTCGAACATATCAATATAGCTCATCCAAAATGATAAATCACAATTTTCGTTTCGAAGAAATTTCTGGTAGTCCTCGAAGAGATTCAGAATGCGAATATAGGATACATTTTCTAATATGCCTTGTAACTTCTCATGACACACATTCTCACGAAGTAATTCAAATTGCGTGATAGCGTTGTTAAGATCTATGATGATGATATGGTTATTTATTTCCATCCATATAAGAAAGCCTTTCCATGCCAATCTCATCAAGGCTTCGTAGAGCAACTTATGCAGTCTAATTCCTCTATTATAATGTCTATCCTACAGTACTGCATGAATAGAACCCTCTGCTGATACTCCAAATTTCACAGCCAAGTCCCGTAAGCCTTTTTAAAAATCTCTATCCTATCGTTCCCATCATATTGCTAAGGACACTAGTAAACATGGTAATGCAAACCTAGAACCGCAGTAAATGACCAGTTCATATTGAAGGCCATGTGTTTCTGCCAAAATCAATATCACTATGTCTCATTCACATTGTATAATAAAAGTCAGATCCACATATAGACAACGTAAATATTTCGGAGGACTCCCGCTTGGTGTAGTGGGTAATACCTTTGCTCTTCGTGCGCGTGCTCCTGGACTCGATTCCCGGAGGGGATACAGTTCAATGAAAAAAGTGGTTCGAATTCCACTATAATCAGTAGCTCTACGTCTCCTTTGGCTGCAATGAGATAACCTTGGGACGTTAAACTCAAGCCAAATCAAAATCAAAGTAAAATTTCTAATATTTAAATTCATAGAAACCTACATCTAGCAGTTCATAAAATGAATTATTTCCGTTATTTGTAAAGATACAGTTATGATTTATGTGTCGTTTGAAAGCTCTTAAAATGCACAACTTTGTTTATTCCATGGTGTTTTGTGTAAATATAGCTGTTTCATAGTTATTCACCATTAAAGGTTGCGATTGAATGTGGGACAATGACATTTCTCCATTTTCAGGCACTATATTTCAAAATAGTAGCAACAATCAGAAAAGTTTTGGTGTTAAAATGTAGGCCTGGAGTATGTTCTCGACAATAAAACAAGAATTAAATTTCTATCTTGAACGATAGTGCAATTCTAATCGTTTAAAATTGCTATAGTAAAATCAGTAGGCGGCTATATTGATGACGTTGTAACCGCCAGGGTGTCAAGTCGCTGTCCTTGGCTCGTGGTATTACCAATAAGCATACTCCTGATACTTTAACTTACCTGGACAGGACAACGAAGACCTCTCCAAGAAAGGTTACAAACTGTTTCCCAAAAAGCTCGTCGGTCTCAATAATGAGATGAGCATTAGGCGCCGAGAGGTTCGGGTGTCTCGTCTCGAAAACCTCACTGACGATCAGACGGTCATCCAGACCATAACGCACACAAACATCACTCATACAAACAACGAAAACACACTGAATTAAATGACACTATACTTATTTATTAGAACACTATTTTGAAAAAGAAATAGCGAAGAGGAATGGATACAACACTGAACACTGAGGATATATATCAATTTTAGTCGCTGAAATCACGCTTTGCCCTTTTCGGGTAATATAGCCCTTTATATATATATATGATTACGATTGAGATATCACTGCAAATTCTTCTCTCACACCCTTGACACACTTGGGGGGTAGCACTGGGGAAAAGTTGTCTGGATCGTCCCACGATGAATCCAGTTGTTACGCTGAACAGTCCTGCAGCGTAAAGGTAAATCTTCAGCAAAGTAATGAAAAGAAGATCTCCACAGTGGAATACTGATATTGGTGGGCGCGTATATAACTTTTTAAACGCACAAGGTCAGCGGACCTGGGATTTCACTAGTTGGGGCTAGCCGTAAGAAATCGTCCTTCACCGGCTAAATAGCTTGTGCCCCTTCACAAAACTTAACCAACGCAACAGGCGTAATGGTTGCGTACAACACCGGAGTCGAACTCCCTGAGCATCCAAGCTCAAGCTACGGGTTGCAATGATCAACGGAAAAGTGTTGGCAGTTCATTTCAAAATTCACTCAGTTACTCACCTGTATGCACATACAAACAGAATATAGAAAACAATTTATGTTAATTTTAGTCAACTGCCTATAATGCACTAGATACGGCGATAACACTGGCGTGAGAAAGTACAGATACGAACTACGAAAATTGTGAGGCTGGTGCCACTTTGGCTACTGGGACATCTGGTCAGCCCGTATTTCTCTAATCTATTGTAGTGTTTCCATAAGTGATTAACGAAAGCACTTAATTCAGTTCCAAATAACTGCAGAATATAGACTGTGCATATAATAAGTCAGGGAGAAACACTGAAATGGTTAGTCACTAACTGAAATGTTCTCAGCAAAAGCAATGTTTTAAATATATATATGAAAAAACGATGAAAGACTTCTTTGTCCAATTGTGTGGGAAAGAAGCAATTCCCACCAAGAAAGAACTTATGTGCGTTGCAGAATAAAGTATAAATCGAAAATAATAATCACTGTCTTTACGAAATATACAGAGTGTCCACAAAAAATCCTTCTATAACCTGGTAGCGGTTATAACGTCATATTTGGCATAAAGCTGTGCCGCACGGAAGTCCACCAAGCAGTTTTGACACGCTGGATCATATATCTGTTCAAAAAGTATTGGGGGATTTGCCCCCCCCCCCGCCCCCAATGGTACCAATATGTTGTCTGGCTCATGGACAAATACAGTCTTGAGAATGAACAAGAGATTATCACGATGGGTACCTTGATTGTTAACCGTTGGTAAGAAACAAGCCCGTATGCTATTATCGCGGCAGAATTTTCAGCTGTTTAGGTAGATCCTAAAAGTTTTTATGGCAAATATGTGTCTGTTGCATTAGTAGACCGTGGATCTACTAATGCATTTCATAAACGTGGATGTACCAATTCCAACCAGAACGACAGTCCAGCAATGAGAGAACTCGTCCTCTACATCAAAGAAGGCAAATGTGTTTGCATAAAATGGAAGGATGATTGCGTCCATCTTTTGAAATCCAGTGGTGTTTTGTTGGTGGACTTTCTTTCTGAGAATTAAGCTATGACTGTTCTTCACTTTTGTTTAAGTTGTTATCTGTAGTCAAGGAAGGAAATATTGAGAAAAGAGGAAATATATCTTGTTACAATGCCAGCAGTGCGCCTGCTAGTTCCTTGGCTGTTGCAATGGCCAAACTACATGACTGTGGCTTTGAACTTGTTTTCTATCTTCATATCTTCCAGTTATTACCTCCTCAAAGTCTTAGCTGCACCCAAAACTGAACATCCATCTTGCATGGAATATGTGGGGGTCGTTGTAAACACAAAAAGGAAAGCTTCTATTCCGAGGGAATACAAATGCAGGAACGCAGGACTAAGTGTGTTGCAATTCAAGGGGGATTGTGTGGAAATATAACTTCTATTTGAATTTAAGGGAGGGAGGGG